>NW_027551559.1:1235345-1626895 GCF_008692635.1 Crocuta crocuta
CAATCTGTCTGGAGAAGGACTGTGTCAAATGCTGCTAATCAGGATGGTCTTAAAGTTGCTCTCAGCTTGGCTGAAGTCCAGACAGGATTTTTCCTAACTCTAGCCTTTGAATTCCCTCTTCTTAAAGCATTTACTTCAGAACACTTGTAATTGTAAATTCTTTCTCTGTCTCTTTGAGATGTACATATTTTGAAAAACTTCTAGCCACCATCACAAGCCAGGAATGTCTTCCTCAAGGACCTGGGAGTCATCCCTTTGGAATGTCATCATTAAGGAAGATGGTGCTCCTATTTCTCAGTTGTTTTGGGAGGATAGGAGCATGACTTCCATTAGGAGCTGAAAAGCAAGTACAGATGGTTTAATCACGGAGAGAAAACATTTGTGAACTCAGGAAGGATTCAGCATGCTCAACACATCTCATTGATCAACCTTATGCCTAAGTTTCTCCACTATTTTTCCACCACCTCACCCCGGTGATTAAAATTTCTCCCACCTTTTGTTTTAGTAGAGTTGAGTTGAGACTTTAGTTTTGACCTCTCTCTTCTATTGAGATATTCTTTCCCCTGCCCCCTCAATATTCTTGACTAAAGTCTTGCTTGTCCAACATTTCCAGGTGCATTTTTGCTTAGATAGGGCCAATAAGTTGAGGATTGAGAACTGATCACTGTACTCTCAACATGGATGTCATTGGTGAACTATAGCTTTAGGTTTAAAGATTTAGTGAATAAAATATTTTCAGAATACAGTAGGTGATTGATATGCAGAAATTAGTTCACTGGTTTCAATGACAATATCTCTTTACTTTGTCATTAATGAATTGTGCTACAAATAGTCACTTCCTTTCGATTCTTTTCAAGATTTTAGCTATTTGAGAATACAAAGAAAAATAGCATAGGCTGTTTAAATATTTAAGTATGCTGTGGTTATCCAAACACAAATGGTTACATTTTACTTTTTTAAAGTTAAAGGTGGAAGCCTACTTGACATTAAATAAACTTTACAGACAATGAAATCTGATACATTGTCTCATGGAGGGAGCTGTCTTCATGACACTTGATTAGCATCTTCTGAAGCATTTTTTTAAGCTTGTGAGGAAAATTCCATTTCTTTTACTTATTAATGCTTTTCCCCCCTCATATGGCCCTTTTACGCAAACATCCCTGGTTATGGTGTTGGTGAACAATTCAGGCCAGACTGACACATTAGTGTCAAAGAAGTGGGGGCTTTCAAAACTCAATGCTAAGCTTGTGGATTTGCAAATAGCCCATCAAGCAGTATCTAAAATTACTTTTGCCATTTGGAAAATGGCTGTTAACTTGTCCTGTGCTCAGAAGTGACAATTGCTAATTATACGGAAATATTTTAACTTAATGAAGTAAGAAAATGTAGTTGGCTTCCTTATTTTAACATCCTCTTTTCTTCTCTGCTAGTTTGATGTCCTAACCTACTTGACAATTTCTCTCTTATTTCTAGATTAAAACATTCTAAGGGATATTTGTTAGAAAATTCACCAGAATGTGTATAAATTAAACATTTGCAAACTACCTTTCCATTTCAGATCCTAAATTCGTTGTTTCTCTTCTTGTGTCAAAAGAAATACACAACGATTGGAGAAAAGTCTGGAAAGCATAAAAACAACAAAAAAAGGAAACAATGATGAAAATGCCCTGAGACACAGATAAGCTGTTTAGAAGGTGCTATTGCATTCAAGCCAAGATGGCACCTGGATGCCATATTGTGGATCTCTTCCTGCTCCAAATGCAAAATGGCAATGGTAGAAATTTAAAAGAGAACATTCAAGAAGACATATGTGTACAATAAAATCAATATAAACAGCTTTGTGCAACAAAAATAAAAACTCTTATCTGGAAAACATTGTGCATAACTAACACTGTGAGGTGCTGGGATCACTGTGTGAGCACTGAGAGTTTTCCCTTGTTGGAAAAATGAGAATAAGAGTTCCACTGAACCAACTCTCAATGCTTGGAACCAGTCGCTGCACCAAGACTCTCTCAGTCTTAAGGTGACATGGTCTGTACCAGAAGGTGAAAGGAAATAACAAAATAGTATATGTTTAAGTAATGCTGTTCCTCTGGCTTAGGGGCTTGATGCCTATATGCTCAATAACACCAGGTACGAGAATCCTCAGCCCTCAAAAATTGATTTAGTTTTGAAGTAGAGCCATGAGGAGTAGAGAAAAAAAGAGAGGGAGATGCCGGAGTCCAGCTCCAGAGGTCCGTGAAGGATGGACAGTGCCAGGGAGGGAGGGAGAGAGTCACCAGAATCTTTCTGGTCACCAGGCAGGCATCTCTGCCCTGTCGGTTTTGGTGTCTTTATTTACAAGTCAAACGTTAACATGGCATCAGAAAATGGAAATTTTACAGTGGATAGTTCTCTGTGATAAGATGTTTTGGAAAATGTATAGAAACAGGTTTTACAGAAGTATTCTTGCAGAACTGCCCCAATTATAGTGAGGCTGAGTAAAATAACAAGGAGTTCACATTTTAACAACACTAAGATTAAGGCATAGGTTTGTAGATACTCTTATCCATCCTCATCACAGCTGCCAGGGTAAGGGAAGGTGTTTGTGCAATGTAGGCCTTAGGGAAGGGACTGCTATACATCATCAGTTAGCAAAGGTGTATGTAGTAACTTATATTCTGCCCATATCTATTCCTTCTCTCTAAGTTAAGCTCTTTGTCTTCGGGCAAGACTTGATTTTCCAGTTATATTTTTTATGGCACCAGAGAGCCAGCCATACCTTTAAAGAGTTTAGCTCATTTCCAATACATAGAATAGCCTCTTTGAGTGCATTTACCTTTGTGTCTACTTTTATGATTTCTTGAATAGCTAGGGCATGAGAGACATTTTTGGTTAGCTGATTTACATGTTGAGCTGTATGAACATCTTGCATTAATGCAACGGTAGAAACAGAATTGTACACGTAAAAGTCAATCTTTTTATGACTAGGGGTTATTAGCCTGTTCATAGCTCAAGGGAAAGTATGGAGGGAAACAGGACCTTCTGGAGACATGATGTCTGTTCCCATAATCAAAAGAAGAAGTTCCCACAATAAGTTCCTTCACAAGGTGCAATCATTATACCAGGGCTAGAAAAAGGGGACAAGTCACTCCCGGTACCAATCAACAAGGTACCTTAGGGGTCAGTGCTCAAGCAGAAATCATTGAGTGGGGTTGGATATCGGTCATCATCTGATTGTCAAGAGACCGTGCAAACTTGCTTTAACCTCACCAGGAGTTTTCTCTACTAGTGGGCTTAGAATGACTCCCAACAAAACCTATCAGAGTGGTGACAGACCTATCTACTGAAACTTGGCAGGCCAGAAAGGAATGGCAGGAGATCNATTGCATGAGAGAAAGAGAGAGAGAGAGATCTTTTCTCACTCAACATGAGTCTTACATTCATGCAAAATATCAGTAACATATAAGGCAAAATAAAATAGTGACATATAAGATAGGCGAATATAAAAATAGCCAATAAGAAATACTAGAATGGCAAATATATTCATTTAAATAACACTTAATAGATTGATAAACTTTAAGCTGGATAAAACCAATGATAAAATAAATGAAGAAATCATATTTAAGAGTTAGCTAAGAATCTAGTAAGAGAAAAAAATTAAGCACACGCATGCACACACACACACACGTGCACACACACACAAGCGCATACACACATTTAGAAAGCAAATATTAGGTAGCAGAGAGACCAGAAGTTGAAAAGTTTCAATATTTATATAATTGGAATTCTTAAAGAAGAGAAGAAATGACATAGAATCAATATTTGTTCAAACTGAAGAATTGTTTAAAATTGAAAAAGAAATAAGAAGTGCATTTCAAATTTTATGTAGTTAAAAAAATTCCCCACCTGGAGAAATTGAAAATATTAAAGACTTGAAAATATCCAAGTAAAGGCCTACCACATGAAAAAGACAAACATTTCCTAATTACTCTAAAAAACTTCCATCAGCAACAAGAAAAGGTGTTAGAAGACAGTAGTATAATGTCTCCAAGTACTCAAGGAATATTAGACATTTATAGTAGTTAACCAACATTCAACGGAAGGGCATACCAGAGGCATTGCAGAAGCCAAAAGTTGAAGACAGTTTGTCATTCAAAAATCCTTGGAATTATCACTCTTTCTAAAATGGAATCCTTACCCATTTATCACTGTAACATATTAGAATATGTTTATCATATTAGTATATTATACCATACTATGCTATTTTTTCCCCACTGTCTTTCTCACTAGAATACATGGCCCACATAAGCACAGACTCTATACATTTAATTTTTCTTGGTTTTTGTCCTCTGTTAACGGGCACTCAAAGATATCTGAATTGTTTAAAATGGAACTACTTTATGAGATAGCTCTGCTTAGATCAACTATGTAAAAAATAATGAGATTTCAGCTCCATAAGCGCTTATTACTTGTATTTCTGTAATTTTACTTTATTATCTTCTACTTGCTTAATTAATACAATAAGATTTTATATCTCTTTCTACTGCCAAAGACTTACAGGCTGGCCTATTATCGACTATGTATTGAGATACAGGATATCCTAGACATAATAGCTCAGGTAATTGTTAAATTCCTGCATGATAAAGTATTTAACTATAGTTTATTATAGTCTGTGGAATTTATGTCCAGATAAGTATAATTTCTGTCCTAGGAGTGGCTATCATTTGAAACATCTTAATTTGAAAACTTCATCTCAGGAATTAGCAATAGGGATTGAAAAATCAGGGTTATCAGTGAACTCTAACAATAAGATAAGGTTGTTGAAAATACTTCCTAACTAGAGAATTGCCTGCGATGAGGGAGGCTAGAGGGATGGTCAACTTTGCCCTTTTGTGGTCAACCTGGGAATATCTAGCAAGGACAAGTGGAGGTAAGGTAGGTCTATAGTTTCTAGTTTCCTGAAAACACTGCCCCATGGTCCCACTAGAAGCTGGAATGATTCTGCCATCAAAATATTGTTTCATCCAACTTCGAATGAAGCTTTCAATCCAGGGAATTGTTAAAGTGCCTGAGATAAACAGTGTAGTCTTTGGTGATTATTAAAAATAGGTTGTAATACTGCTTTTGGACCTTCTTACTAAACTAAAATAGCTTATTTTGTCTAAAAACATATTTTCATCATAGTAAATCATCTAGTAACCTGGTAACCAGGTAGTAGAAGATGTAAAGCCTTATTTAGCTCTAATTGCTGAAGACAATTGATATTTATCAAAAAAACCTGACCTTGCCTGACAGCTAATTTATAGTCAGATGAAAAGTTGTAGAATAGCAGGCTGTATCCATAAGTATTTCCCAGAGAAGCAGAATCAGTAAGATTTTACATATATTTAAAATCATATCTTTTCTTGGATATTTTCAAGTTTTAATACAATATATCCAGGTGGGGGATGTTTTTTAGCTACATGAAATTTGAAATGCACTTCCTAGCTGACCTCTTGTTTCTCTTTTAATTTAATTTAATTTAACTTAATTTTTTAAATGTTTATTTATTATTGAGAAACATGGAGAGACAGAGCATGAGCATGGGAGAGGCAGAGAGAGGGGGAAACACAGAATCTGAAGCAGGTCAGCACAGAGCCCAATGTGGGGCTTCAACTCACAAACTTCAAGATCATGACCTGTGCTGAAGTTGGACGCTTAACCAACTGAGCCTCCCAGGTACTCCTCTCTTTTAATTTTAAACAATTCTTCAGTTTGAGCAAATATTGATTCTATGTCATTTCTTCTCTAAGAATTCCAAATATATTAAATATAAATATATTTACATATATGTAATCTTACTGTTTTGTTTCTCTCTCTATATATATAATTTATATATAAATAAATATAAATATGTATGTATGTGTGTCTCTCTCTATATATAAAGTCATTATATAAGTCCTTGCTCTGTCTGCTAAATTATTCATTCCTATTCTCCTCCCCAGATAACATACCACAAGTGAACCTTCTGTCACCCTATTGTTTGTTAGAGTCACGTGTAAATGATTCTGACCAATGATGTGTCCTCACAGGGCACATATTTAATGGCCAGTGCATGATCATTCAGAAAAACAAAAATTGATCCTTGTTATATAGTGACAAATTATTTGGTGAAAATGTTGCCTGAATAAGCTTGGAATGCATATAATGTAACTAATTAACAGAAAGCTTTAGTGGAAAGATTTGGAAAGCAGATTGTTATTAGATAGGTTTGTCATTCCATTTGAAAAAGCACTAAAAGAAGAGAACCTAACTGATGATTTACAAGCAGGAGTGAAGAAAACAGTGTAGCTATTTAGCCACTTGTAGGTTTCGAACACATAACTGCTTTCAAACAATAAAAGAGAAAAAAATTCATAAAGCAACAAAACCAGATGAAACCACTGTCTCAAAGCAGGAATCAAATTAGGGATGCAGCTTTGAAATGGTTCAACGTTTGAGTGACTTGGGTGCACCTCATTAAGCCTTTTCTTTGGACAAAATGACTTCGGGGAAAGAGACCATAGTGTTCCTTTCACTGGAAACCATCAGGCAGCAACTATACCCAGAGAGAAGGGGAATAAAAGTCTTCGGGGGAAATTATGGGTGTGGTTCTTGGGACATGCTGCTAACTAAAATAAAATAGGTAAGTATTTGAGAAAGATAGACTAGCAAAGAAAAGACCTGGCCCACCCTTTACTGTTTTGACCATTGAACAACCTTGAACTCTCACATTTATATGGGAGAAAACATGAGAAGGTGATAAGTCCCAAAAGAGAAGGTGGTTGCCGTGTGGATGTGCTATTCAGAATATCAACTGAAGAAAGCATAATTCCCAATGGCTCCTGAAACCGTCAGAGGCTACACTTAGGCTACACTTCCCACGGGCTGCTCCCCGCTAACAACTGACTATGGGCAGGCTCATTCCTGGGAGCAGGACCCCTCTGATGGGCAACTTTGGCTCAAGGACTCACTGATGTCCTTGTCAAGAGTTCTTTGGAATTGTCCTGCATTTTAAGATGCATCAACCCTCCTTCCTTCCATCTTTCCACACTTCCTTCTCTTTTTCCTCTCCTTGGGGTCAGGCCTCCATATGATCTGAAGCTTCCCCAGCCTCCGCTACCACCTTCTCCATTTTCTTCCACAGACATTTCTCTAAATAAATGTTTGCACTCTCTTGGCATCTGCTTCTCACAGGACTCAGACTATCGCACGGGGCGTGTTCTGGAGAACACCTTCTTCAGAGGTGGGCTAAGAGAATAATAAAGGACCTTCCAGAGGTTGGGAGCAAAGGGCCAAATCAAACACTGGGCAGGGGACCCCCTTGCAAGGAGCAAAACCAGGGCATAATCATGAACATTTCCCTTCCCTTAGAAACGTATGTCCGGCTCCAGGAACTCGACTGCTTAGTACATCATGTTCTCTCCACCTTCTAAATATGAGAGTTTATTGCAGATACCCTGTACCTGACCCACGATTGTTTATAGATGGGTGTTGACAAATAGCTTATCTTCTGAGTACATAGTTCTCTGGGTCAAGACTAGATGGTTCCAACCTACAATATACACTGCATCAGTCAGGAATCTAGCCGGGAGACAAGAAACACACCACTTACTTAATGGGGAATTAAATAGGAAACACTGTGGATGAAAAGGCAGACAGGGAACATAAAGCTATCACAACGAGAGTAGGAAACGGAAACAGCTACCACTCTCAGGGGCTGGAAACTGGAGGAAGGAGTTAGGATTATTGCAGAGCTGGGTTCTGAGCTCCATTCCGCCCTCTGGTACATGTGGAAGAAGAGCTCTCTGCAGATAGAGTGCAAACCTCAATGGTGTGGCTCTCACACTTGCTCACTGGTTCTATTGTCTCTGAGGGGACAAAGTGAGTGTTTGCTGTGGACTTTTTTTGCTCTTAATTTATTATTGAGACAGAAGGAAACAGAGCATGAATGGGGGTGGGGTAGAGAGAGAGGGAGACAGAATCTGAAGCAGGCTTCAGGCTCTGAGCTGTCAGCACAGACACAGGGCTCAAACCCACAAACTGTGAGATCATGACCTGAGCCGAAGTCGGACGCTCAACCAACTGGGCCACCCAGGCCCTGTGTGTTTGCTTTGAAGAGTGCTAAAAAATTACAAACCGTTATTGGCTGCTATCACTGGAATAGCTACCACTGATGAACTGCAGCACTATTACTGGAGTGATTTCAAAGGATCGAAATGCAAGTATCATGTATTTTTTTCTTCTTCTAGTCTCCAGTCTTCTTCTAGAACCCCCAACTGCAAAGCCTACCTGGGAGTCAGCTGAAAAAAGAGAAAAGGTGGCTTGTAGAGTCTCAGCATCATACAGTGCAGTACAGAAAGGTAAAACCCAAGCTGAAAGATAGTAGCTTACTGATGGACATAGCCCCTGTGAAAAATATTACTGTACATCACTCAGACATCTAAGTCTTTATTCTTCATGGCATGGCTGCATAAACATCTTTTAAAATTTTTTTCTGGGAATGTAAACTGGTGCAGCGCCTCTGGAAAACAGTGTGGAGGTTCCTCAAAAAATTAACAATAGAACTCCCCTAGGACCCAGCAGTAGCACTGCTAGGAATTTACCCAAGGGATACAGAAATGCTGATGCATAGGAGCACATGTACCCCAATGTTCATAGCAGCACTCTCCACAATAGCTAAAACATGGAAAGAGCCTAAGTGTCCATCAACAGATGAATGGATCAAGAAGATGTGGTTTATCTATACCATGGAATACTACATGGCAATGAGAAACAATGAAATCTGGCCATGTGTAGCAAACTGGATGGAACTTGAGGGTGTTATGCTGAGCGAAATAAGTCAGGCAGAGAAGGACAAATATCATATGTTTGCACGTATAGGAGGATTAGGAGGAACTTGACGGAGGAACAAGGGGGAGAAGAAGGGGGGAAATGGTGGGGGAAAGGGAGAGAGGCAAACCATGAGAGACTCTTGAATGCTGAGAACAAACTGAGGGCTGATGGGGGTAGGGGAGAGGGGAAGGGGGTGATGGGCATGGAGGAGGGCACTTGTGGGGATGAGCACTGGGTGTTGTTGGAAACCAACGTGACAATAAACTATTAAAAAAAGAAAAAGAAAAAAATGTTTTTCTCATTCAGAGAGGCTGTAAGTGTATTTCAGTTGTTAAGGTAAACTGTGACACAAATGTTTATTGATCAGAAGGGCAGACTGTGCGAGTCTTTAGGGTTATTTATAATGCGTGTCTTTTTCTTCCCTAATTTTTGGGCATAAGGTTGGTTCATGATCCAACTTTTTGTGAGATAGCCACAAATCCATTTCTGACCAATGAGTGGAGACTGAGAATGCTGTGTATCATTTCTGAGGTCTGCCTTTAAACTTTGATCCAAGGCTCTTAAGAGCACCCACTTTCCTGTTGCACTCCTCAGAATGATTCCCCAGAGTTCAAGATAGGACAGCCTCACTAGCCTGGATCCAGAAAGACTAAGGAGCAAAGTCTCTAGTTAATCACAATAGCCATGAAACATGAAAGAGAAGGGAACCAGGCTGTGCTAAAGCCACTAAAATCTGGGGACTGTTTATTAATGAAGCATACTCAACCCATCCTGACTGGTAATATCTATGTTTGTTTCCAAACAACTTCTTACCGATGTACTCTTTCTCTGGTGATAACACAGATGAACTAAATCTTTTAAAGTAGGTCCCAGGAGAATGGCCCTTGGTTGACCACTGAGCTGGATGCAGTCAATCAGAGGCTCCTCACTCTCCTGTCCTTGGAAAGTACATTCTGCCCACCATTCCCACAGAGGGAGCTATTTCCAAGGACACAGCCTTGAGACAGAAATGTCTTATTAATACCAGCTGGACTGTGTACATGATTGAACTCCATTAAGGCATCTGTGTAAACTCAAGATAATCCGCCGAAGGGTGTGGAGACCCACTCATCTTGCAGCCATACAAGACAAGCCTTCTAGGTAAGTTCCCATGATTTTTAAACCTCCCACCTGCCTACCATTCTGGAGTGATCTGCCCCTCTCTTCAATCTCTTCTTGCCCTCAGTGTATGGGGGCCAGTTTCTCATTTCACCTGGGAAATTCCCAAGATTTCGAACCATCAGTGATCCTTTTTACACGGGCAAAGTTGATTTGAATTGCAGAGCTGCCTGGATGCCAGAGGCCTTCCCCCTGTTTTAATTTTAAGGAAATTAAAATATTTTTTATTTGACCAAAAAGTACATTCTAAATGCAAACTTAAGGAAATAGAAATGCATTTAGTATTTATAGTCAGTCCAATGTAACTACTAGTGGTCGATTTTTAATGTGATCTTAAAACCTTTTCAAAACCCAAAAGATGTGCCAGTGCTGAGTGTAAACGATTGAATAATTCATCATTGAAAATAGGGGCGCCTGGGTGGCTTAGTTGGTTAAGCGTCCGACTTTCGCTTAGGTCATGATCTCGCGGTTCGTGGGTTCGAGCCCCGCGTCGGGCTCTGTGCTGACTGCCAGCTCAGAGCCTGGAGCCTGTTTCAGAGTCTGTGTCTCCCTCTCTCTCTGACCCTCCCCTGTTCACGCTGTCTCTCTCTATCCTAGAAATAAAGTAAAAATATTAAAAAGAAAAGAAAATAATTTTATCTTTAAAAATTTAAGGTGCATGCATTTGAAAGGCATAACTATGGCTATAATTTCAAATCTGTATTTTTAAAACAGGGGAGAAAGGAGAATAAAAACTTTATTGTAGGTGACCTTATAAACTCTCAAATGGAGGTCTGAGCCTTTATTTTCGTTATGCTAGGCATTTTTTTTAAAAGGAGAATCATTGGAACATTTAAAAGGCCAGATTTTTAATTACTAGGATAAATTTTAGACCTTATTTCTTTACACTGTTTTATATTTCTCAAGTCTCATAATCCATTTGAATTGGTGTAGAAGTTGGGTAACAAAGAAAACCACATCTGTTACTTATTTATTTACTTTCTCCAGCTTGACAGAAATATAATTGTCATATAACATTGCATACATTTAAGGTGTGCAGCTGGTTGGTTTGATACACTTATATTCTATAATATGATTAACACCACATGTAAGCTAATACCTCCATCCTGTCACAGAATCACCATTTTTAAATTCATTTGTAAATTGCAGCCTCTACTTAATCTAGACTCCATATTACCACAATTAAATAATTGTTAATACCTTTTTTGTCCTTAAGTTCAACCCAATGGCATGCCCCAGGTGTGAACTTTCAAGCATGATTCTATTCAAACATCAAGGGTTCCAGAACAAACTCAGCATACCAGTCACACTGCCTTTGCTCCAGACTAATTCCCTAGGGGAACTTGGACTCCATCTAGCAAAGCTGAGAAGCAACCTTCCATCAGCCAGAAGCAGGGATCTCACTGAACCTCTTTCTGGTTTCCAAAATAATGTACAGCACTTGGTTATTTTGCCTAAATCTGGGTAAGATAAAAAAGATGTTCTAGGGAATGAAATGAAAGGCCCCTTCTCAGTCTTGGTATGTTGAGGTCTGAAAGAGGGGAACTATTCCCAGGAAGTGTCTCAGCAATATGGTGTTTAAATAGGCTGTGAGAGTCAGAACTGAAGTTTCATGAACTCCATTTAGAAAAGCACCCAGCTAGATTAATTTAAGATGAAGTATTGATGGCAATTAGATGGAGGGCAATTTGTGGGAAGAGTCAGTCTTTTGAAGGTAAGGATTTATTTGCTAATGATACTACTTTACATTTGTAGAGGTCTGTTAGATTTTTAAAAACAATTTGAGTAGATTATTATATTTTCCCCCAGAACACAGTTTACTATTACCGTTTCACAGGATTTGTAAGTAGAAAGCAAGAAAACAAACAGACAAAAAACAAAACAAAACAAAACAAAACAACCCACCTTTGTCTTCTAACCCCGAGGCTAGTGCCTGTGCCACTACATTTTGCTTATTAGCTTCTAAATGTTGCCCTTTAGTAGGTACGTGGTATATTGTGGTCTTGCGGATACAACCCATTATAATAAAAGAGCATCATTATTAGCTAATCTTATATATATCAATAAATCAGACAGAGGTACAAAATATTTTGGTACTTGTTTTAATCAGAGTCACTTTCTATCCTCATATCCATTTTTTGGTGAATATTTTATGTCCTCATATAGGATTTATTAGATGTTTTCTCTCTGTTTGCCTTACTAAGCTCGGGGCTCAGGGCTTCGGCTTATTCCAGGTAAGAAAGCAGGGAAGCGTGTGGTCTCCCCAATTCTTTGGGGAAGATAGGAATGAGGGGTGCTTTATCTCTTTAAAGCCTTTAGTCATTCATGTTTTTGTTTTTTTCATTATGCTGGGACCTAGGCAATGGCGGTGATGTGCATTCCAACAAGATAAAGCTGATGTGCTGTTAAGCTAACAAAGACACTGTTCTTTTTCCTCCTTTTTTAAATGTTTATTTATTTATTTTGAGAGAGAGAGAGAGAGCAGGGGAGGGGCAAAAGGAGAGGGAGGGGGAGAGAATCCCAAGCAGTTTCTGAACTCAGCTCGGGGCTCCATCGCATGAACCTGGAGATCGCGAGCTGAGTGGAAATCAAAAGTCAGTCTGTGTGGTAGGGTCCCCTCCCTGAGGAAAGACGGAAGAACAAACCTCAAGGCAGCCTTGCTAGTCTGTACTTGACAACATCCCTCATGACCTTGTAACGAGAGGCCACTTCATCAGACTACATGTTTATGTGTTACCATATATGGGAGACAAAGAAGTAAAAAATGTATTAAAAAACTATGCCATGTGGTATTAGGGTCTCAGTTCTGTGGGTACCAACCTAAGTGAGTGGTGCCGGCAGGAATGAAGTTGCTTCCTGGAAAGAAAAGCCTGGGTGTCAGGACTCTATGCGAGAGTCCTGCTACAAGACATTCAACCCACTGAGCCACCCAGGCACCCCTGTCCTTTTTGCTCTTTCACTCAAGTCTCTTTCTGTACATGGAATGAAAGAGAAAGAAAATCTTGCTTTGCCATGACCACCTTCCAATGTGGGTCTTTCATCCTATTCCCATGCCAAAAACATCCACACTGTGGGAAAAAAAGATATTTGCAAGTGGTTACAACTCGCAGCACGCAGAGCCAAAAACGTAGCATTGAATGCTATGACTTCATACTAACATGTGCCTCTAACAGCAAGGGGAAGATGGGTGATTTGATCAGATTTGATCAAACAAGTCATTTGAAAATCAAACAAACTAAAACTCTCCTATACACCCAAAAGCCTCAGAGATTACGAGTTAGCAGTCTCATCTCCATCCAGAATGTAGAATATATTATAATATCTCATCTTACAGCCAATAAGTTTAATGTAAACATATTAGGTATTTTAGGTTAAAAGTTATTATAAGTAATCACCTTCTGGCTGCATAACTTCTATCAATCAGCAAAAGAGTGCTCGAGTAGATTGAATGGCTGTAAAATCAGAAAAAAGTCCCGGCACTTGTCCAACAATATGAAAATGAGGTCTGTGAACAGTGTGATGACAAGTGCATAAAGCCTCCGGAGAGCTGGAATACAATTGGAGCACTAAAGGTATTAGCATTTTATTAACAAATGATATGCAGGGAAGGCTAGTTTCAAAAGATACCTTTTAGGGGCTTCAGAGAACCCGCACTGTGAGTGCCATTGGTATGATCTTCCTTTCAAATGCCACCCTAACCTTTGATTATCAACTTTGCTTTGACTCTGAGCAGTATCAGTCTATAAAAGCCTAAAGGTTAGCTTTCCATTGGAGGAGTGTGTAAAAGAAGCTCAAGAGTGAAGCGGAAACCATAAAAGGAAAGCACTCCAACATGTTATGGGATTGTGGAAACTCGAAGGCACGAAATTAATCAGAGTCCATCCTTCTTCCCTTCCTAAAAGGCTGCACAAATAGGAGACAAATGAGAGGCTGCCTTTCCCTTCTCCATTGCTTGCCCTTTAATAGGCCACTCTCAGAGTTCTTCAAATGCCAGACGGAAGGTTAAGGGGGCCTCTAGTTAAAATGCAAAATAGCTCTTACCCCGGAGGTATTTTGTGGTGTGAAGATTGAAACCGGACACAGGGAAGTTAATCTTAAAAACCTTTCAACAGAAGGTAAGGAAGAATCCTTAATTTTTCCTCTCTTTAATAGGGAGTAGCATAATTTAACTATGGAATTCTAAATTGTGTAATTTATTTTCAGGATTCGTGACTTAATCTTTGAGGAGTCCATGGCATGAGGCGGGATCCAGCAAGAGCGGCTGGATGGAAGTATTATATCTTCTATTCAGATGAAAGATAGATAGTCTAATGGCAATAATAATAAAACGTAGTATTTTAAAATATAGCTTTAAGCCAATTTACCATATATTAGTACTGTATGTGTTTTCTGTCACCCTTAATTAAACCAAATAAGGCAATTTAATTTTAACTAACATTAAAACAGCTCCCCGACTACTAATGAAAAGAGTTTGTAATTATAAAAAAATAATAATAGCTTATACTTACTTTGCATTTACTCATTTGTTATGTGATAACTCCATGAGTTTTGCTCATCTGAATTCCCTTCATCTATATTAAGTGCCCGTCGAGGTTGGTCCATTACTATCTTCATTTATAGATAAAAGGATTGAAGCAGAAAATTAAGGAATTTGCCCAGAGACATATAGCTTGAAGCTGGTAGAGACAGTACAAATCCAGGCAGGTGACCTCAGAGCCCAATCCGCTGACCACTATATTAGGGCAGCTTTGGTACAGTGAGATGGTGTTTGAGAAAGTCCCTCCCATGGACTAGATGCCCAGAGGGTGTTCAGTCTCTTTCCCTTCTTAAGAACTCTGTGAGGGAAGCATTCCTGCTAAATCTGACAGTTTGTAGTTTGCATCCTTAAATGTAAATAATAAGCTAAAGAAGTTGCCTTCAAATTTATAGTTAAATGCAGATAAAATGATTTGTATTGTTCAAGATTATCTTTTTTTTTAAAATAAAACAAATTCAGTGTGCATTGAAAAACAAGGGAACAGAGGTCAATTTTCATCTCTGATGTTTTGAAATACTTAGTCGTGCCTAGATAAGTCGTGAATATCCTTTGTGGCTAGTTACAACGTCAAGTATGCAGTGGCCTGGAAAAACTTCACCCTCACTCACTTTACACAAATATTTTGTTGAGCCAAATAGGATAGAAAGAGCCATCAGATTCACCAGGGAAACTCATTAATTTCAGATTTCCTGGCCTCCACTCTTAGACTCTTGGGCTTATTAACTTTTAACGAATATCCTATGTTAATGAACATGTTTGCGATTCATAATAAATGCAAACATGAAATATAGTCTACCTCAGCCCCAAACCTCATTAAATCCACCCCAAGACTTTCCTCCTTTGGGATGGCCAATATGGCTCTAAGTCTTTTGGGAGCCTTCCAGTCTACAGGGTTCTGACTGGGATGTCATCACTGGAAACTGTAGGCAGAGAAGTGCCTGAAACATGCCCAAGCTTGCCTGGACAACGCAACAGAAGAACTGCAGCTGGAAACAGTGATGATAAAGAAAACAAATATGTGGCAGTGTTACAAAAATTGTCAAATCACCGAGGAAATATAAATGTTATCATTATGTCTGCTATTGTTATAGTAAGTACAGTTTAGTAGAGGAAGGACATTTCCTCATTGTGTTTAGATGCAACAGGAATTTATATTTCCTCTTTGTCTGGCTCATTTCATATCACAGTTTTGAGTCATAAAAAGGGGAAAGCAGTTTTCATGATGAAAATTCTAATAATGGGGAGAGCATGTACATTATCACTGGAGATGGCTTCAACTCAGCTGTCACACCTGAGTGCTAACTTACAATGTCCCACTGTTACGACCCTGCTTGGGAAAGTCCTCCAAGCTGTCCCCTGCTCCATCTAGGTCACTGGGTAGTGTGGGGAGTGGGGACATGTTGGACCTCAGGGAGGGGCATTCTAGTGCATGAAAAGAAGAGAGGGGTAATCATGGATCTTAGCAGAGCTCCCTGAGCACAAAGCCCAAGTTTCTGAGGTCGGGCATCAGTGCCTGGCATATGGATGGACCATGCCTTTCCTGAGGCCAGTCACTTATTTCCTTCCAGGCTCCCATTAATGTAAACTCCCATTTCCTTCCTTCCTTCCATTCCCTTCTCTTCCCCTCCCTTGCCTTCTCTTCCCTTCCTTTTTTAAAAAATTTTTTTAATGTTTCATTTATTTCTGAGAGAGAGAGAGCATGAGAGGTGAGGGTCAGAGAGAGAGGGAGACACAGAATCTGAAACAGGCTCCAGGCTCTGAGCTAGCTGTCATCATAGAGCCCGACGTGGTGCTTGAACCCACCAACCATGAGGTCATGACCAGAGCCGAAGTCAGATGCTTAACCGACTGAGCCACCCAGGTGCCCTTCATGTCCAGTGCAGAGCCCAATGTGGGGCTTGATCTCATGACCCTGAGATCAAGCACTGAGGTGAAATGGAGTCCAATGCACTACCAACTGAGCCACCCAGGCACCCCATGAACTCCCATTTCTTAATGTTTCTGGTCATGATCCTTGCAATCAGAAGGGCCAACAGTTTTTACTTTCTAAAATGGGAATGATCATTTTGAAGACATGAGTCTTGGATGGTGAATAGGGATGCACTGCCTGTCCTTATATGGAGAGGTGGGTGTGGAAAAGGCACACAGGGCAGATTAAATGAATGAAATGCCACCAGTTTTTCCCCCTCTGACATCACAGTTTGCTTCTCCATTCACTAAAGAAGTGGAGACCAGTTTTACCCCTCTTGATTCTGCGCTGGCCTTCTAAATTGTTTGGGTCTTGCACTTCTTCCCTCACCATGAGAACTTGCCATGGCTAGCCTGGGGGAGGGTGACACAGCATGTGGGGCAGATTGAGTCACCCAATGGCTGGCCACTGTCCTATGCACAAAACCAGGCAAGATAAGCAGAACCACTCGGTCTCACTGCAGTGACACCATACTCATTAGCCATGAACCGCCATTGTTTAAGCTAGCAGTGTTCTGTATTGTTGGCTACCTACCATGATTGTGGCAATAAATAACTGACACAGCATAAAATGGATGGGGAATAAGACAGCAGTGAAAATATTTGCCTGTTAGGGGTGAAGTAGAGGATGGTGTAGATTTATACTTGAAAATTAATTGCCTTATTGCTCTGGTTTGAATATACACAATTAGTGAGTTTAACAACACCAGTTAAAGTAGATTACATCTAACTTTAATTTAGTGCTCCTGAAGCTTCAAATCTTAGAGTCTTTTTAAAAAGAGATTACATATTATCTGTTAATTACATCTGTTGGGATTTATCATTTGCTTAGGTTCTCTGCTTCAGAATCAACAAAACATTTTTACTAGGAACTTTTTATTCATCTTCTTAGTCGCTTGAAAAGAACATCTCAGTGTCCCTTCTTTCACTTTCATTAAAATCCACTACCCCCATTTTTTCCATGTTATGTCACTCAGAATCCATGAAGAAAAAAATGGCACACACACAAATTGGGATACTTAGGATACTTTGAGGACAGTTGAACAAATGCACCGTCTCCATAGGCTTGGGTGAGCTAACCCACAAGGTCAAGTACAGAATGTAATACTAGAAATACCAGGGCTGATGCTACTCAAGGTAGAAAGAGTAAGGTGATTGGTTTCTGCAACCCAAAAAGAGATAGCCCTTTACACATCCTGCAGGTATAGAGTTGTGAGGATAAAAATCTCAACCTTATTCATCTTTACTAATTCTGTCTTGGGATACCTTTTATCCAAAGCCAATTTGTGGGCAAAGATGTCCATTGAGGCAGTTGATGTAGGGAGGCTTTAGAAACGAAGGCAAATGATGGAGATTAATCTGGAAAAGCCTATGTGAGCATGACGGCAAATATACCTCTCATATTTTACCAACAATCCTCCTTTCTAAATAATAAAGGAGGCTTCCTGGTAGCCCTGGATACTAGATGTAGTGGGTTTTGAATCATCACTGCCCAGCAGTCAGATTATTAACATTATGCATTGAAAAAGTTATATTATGCCTTTTTAAGTCAAAAAACTTTCTATCTCCCTAAGAACCAATCCCAGGCACAACTACTGCTCCCTGACCTATGTCACCTGCCAGCAACAGAGGCCAATGCTGAAAACTTGCCATCACACTACCAGCCACTTGGCAGTAAATTGACTACACTGTGTTGTTAGGGTTCTTTTATCCTGGAATCAATAGTCATTAATCTCTACTAGAATCAACATACTTCCAGCTATCAGTTTGCCTTGTTTGCTGGCACCACTATTCAAGGGCTTAAAAAGGGTGATTCTTTGGCACAGTTTCATGGGTACTGTTGCTATAAACCAAGGGGCTCATTAAACCAAAGGGGATGGGCAATGGACACAGGGCCATAGAATCTACTGGTCTAACTACACCATCCAAAAGTTTCTGGAAATACACTACCTTTTTGAAGGCATTGCTGACATAAAAGGTTGGAAGAGATACGTTACATGGTGGGTGGCTAATTTCCAAGATGCAGTATGAGTCCTTTATCAAAAACTATTATCTCAATCTGTGTCCATTAAAGTTGGAATACACGAGTCTGAACACCTAGGTATAGAAATAGGAGTCACACAACTTCCCATCACTCCCAGTGATCCATGTGGCAATTTCAACCTCCTGTCTTCAAAATTGAGTTACTTACCAGGTGACTGTGAAGTAAGGAGAAGGATATACTCCCTCAATCTTGGAGGATCTATTGAAATTGACTTTATACTGATTCTGTTCCTAAAATATCCAGAATCGTCAGTCAGTTGGGTTAAGGGGATAGAAAGCCAAGTAAATAATGGACATTTTTTTGAGATTCCCCTTACAGTGGACATGATTGGCCCCTGAGCACTTCCAATAGTTATTTTTTCTAGCTTCTGAATGTATAGGTTAGTATAAACACACCTAGCAAAAAGCAGAAGCCTCATACTGGTTCTTTGATAGGTAGAGTCAGAGCTATTATAGTAGAACCAGTTTAATGGAAAATGCTAGGTCTGTCTCTCTTTAGAACACCAGTTAACCAAAAGCAATACTGCATTCCTAGAGGGTCTGCAGAAATTGTCACTTTTAAGGACTTGAAGGATGCAAGGAGAGTGATTTCTGCCACATTCTTAATATAATAACCTGCCTGGTCTATGCAAAACATATATGAACCTTAGAGAATAGCAATGTGTTATCATCAACTTTATCATGCAGCAACTCCAATTGCAAATGGTGCTCCAGATGTGTTTTATTTACTAGAGAAAATCAATATAGTTTTTGTTACCTAGTATGCATTTATTGATCTGGAGCACATTTTGTTTTCCTCTTACCTTTTAGTAAAGATCACTAACAAGAGTGGGCTTTGAGTGTTCTGGCCATTCACTGGTCTACCTTGTAGCTATTCCAACTTCCAGCATTCTGTCATTATCTAGTCTTCAAGGACCCCTATTGTCTCCTTGTTATATAAAATATCACACTGATCCACTATATTGATAATATCATGCAATTGCACCTGATGATCAGGAAGAAGTTATTTTAGCTGCTAGATATAGTGATCCCACGTAGACATATTTTAACACTCTTATAAGAGATATATGTTCCAGAGAAGAGGAAATAAATCCCTTGAAAATTCAGAGTCCTGTTACCTTAATTAGATTTTGAAAATTCCAATGGTTCAAGTATGTTGAACAAGCCATTGAATCTGATCAAGATGTAAGATGAAAGATAAGCTATTATATCTAGTCTGTCCTAAAAGTAAGAGGTCCATTATATAATAGGGCTTTCTAAGTTATAGGTGGCATATTCCTCATTCTGGCATGCTGCTTTGATCCATTTACAAACAATGCATAAAGTTGACACTTTTATGTCAGTCGCATGCAGGGGAAAAATCTACAGTGGTCCCAACCTGCCAAACCAGTTGCTTTGCCATTTTGGTCACATGACCCAGATTAAATGGTGTTTGAAATATATGTGCCAGACAGAGATGTTCTAAGGAGGCTTTGGGACCTTCAGGATTTTGGATAAAAGTTATACTTTTTTTTTTTTTTTTGCTCCTTTTAAGAAGAGCTTCTGGGTTGCTTTGTGCTGAGTTCTGCAAACACAGAATAGTTCTCTGATGCAGAGAACCCAGAGCTGTAAGCATCTCTGTGCATCTCCTCTGCTGGGGTTTTCCAGAGATTACGTACAGCATCTTTATCCATGCCTGATGCATCTAGCAGCATCAGATCCATGCAGTCACACATGCCTTTCTTGAAAGTCTCATCCTTCTGCGTCCTTTAGTAAAAGGGTTGGGTCACTATTCCTAAATTCTTCCAATGACTGAGCTTTGGGTGTGTGGTCCTTGAAGGAACATGATATTCCATTTCAGTGGATGAGGATGACATCAACCATCTGCTTCTCAGCTCTTGATTATTCTTTAAATTATAAAGTCAAGAAATGTCATAGTTTGCTGTTTGGTAAGTATGCCCCTAGGAACAACATGATATATATTCCAGTGTCACCAGAGGCTGTGTGTCATGATTTTATTTACTTAATAAAAAAACCTAAAATTTCTTTTTTAAACTTACTTAATTTTCTATGTACCTATTCTATTTATTTTATATAAATTTTATCATATGCCTATTTATGGTTTTTTTTTCTCTCACATATATTCAAACATAATACATAATCTATCAAAGCCATTTTTCCCTTTGGGGACCTACTCCTTGGCATACTCTTCTCACCTAATTCCATCTAGACTGGCTTCTCTTTTGAAATGGTGTAAAGTTAGTATCCTAAACCTCTTCTTAGCCACTTTGCTTTGTTAAATCCCTTGTTTGATAGATTATCAATCTCGCACTTTTTTTTATTTGTCCCTCTTCCTCTGGTGTGTAATATGACATGCATGAAATGTAAATACTTTTCATGTTTGATTTACATAATCTTTATTAGTTTTCTCAATTTTTGAAAAAACAATTTCTAGAATAGTCCTGGGGAGTCTGATACATCTATTAGAGAATTTTCTATCAGATTCTCTGTCTTCAGACACATAGCTCATCTACATTTTGCTTGGAACTGAATGCTTCCAAAAGGCACATCAGCTTGCTTCACTCCAGTTCTGGCCTGGGAGTGTACTTCAGGTTTCTTATCTCTGAAAGGTTTACCACTTTATCAGCTTGCTGTCTTTCAAATACTTGCTGAAATCTTTTGTTCACTGGTGCTTTTGCTCCCATTCTTTCTGTTTCTGAGGATTTATGCATCTGAACTTTTTGACTATCATTTTAGAAGAATTTTGACAGTAAGAAGATAAGTAGGTAGGGAATATCTGCTCTATATAACTAGAATTTTTTAGATTTTCTTCTAAACTTCATACAATTATCGAGGTATACATTTTCCCATCTCTAAAGAGGTATGCTTCACACAAAATCATATACATGAATAATGACCACAGGCTCACAAAATGTTCATGGTGAAAGAGATCTTACAGATTTCTGGTACAAGCCACTCATTTTTCAAAAGGCAAAAAGGCCAATTTCATGTAAGTAATTAATAGCAAAGCTAGGAGAAAAACATATATTCTGGCCGGTTCTTTGTAATATTTGTACTTTCTTACTCTGTTCAAACATTTTTGGGACCAGCTATTACATTATGTGTTGAGGATGAGTTTGGGTAAAAAATCCTATCTGTGTGGAAAACTGTATCTATGGGGCAGTAGGTCAGTGGTGAAGAGGGACATGTGAAATTTCTCAAAACGTATTAAATATTATAACTTTGTATTTGCAGAACTTAAACGTGATAGTTTTAGGGCGGTGGCTCAGTCGGTTAAGCGTCCGACTTTGGCTCAGGTCATGATCTCGTGGTTTGTGGATTTGAGTCCCGCATTGGACTCTGTGCTGACAGCCAGCTCAGAGCCTGGAGCCTGTTTCAGATTCTGTATCTCCCCCTCTCTCTCTGACCCTCCCCTGCTCATGCTCTGTGTGTGTGTGTCTCTCTCTCTCAAAAAAGGAATACACAATAAAAAAATTTTTAAGTGATAGTTTTAATAATACAAACAATGGGAAACAAAGCTAGACAGAAATATTTTTTTCTGGCTGGGAGACACAAAGTAATAATTTGTAAGTGCAGAGGCGCCTGGGTGGCTTAGTCGGTTAAGCGTCCGACTTTCGCTTAGGTCACGATCTCACGGTTCATGGGTTCGAGCCCCGCGTCGGGCTCTGTGCTGACTGCCAGCTCAGAGCCTGGAGCCTGTTTCAGATTCTGTGTCTCCCTCTCTCTCTGACCCTCCCCTGCTCACGCTGTCTCTCTCTCTCTCTCCTAGAAATAAATAAAAATATTTAAAAAATTAATAATTTATAAGTGCAGTCTTCATTAGAGTTATCAGAATATCCAGACATTGTTGGAGGAGGACTGAGATGTCTAATTTATCACAAAGAAGGTAGATAGAAATGTTGAGAAACAGCAAAATATACAATGCTTAGGTTTTTAAAAATCACTCTTCTGTTCCTCTCTTTAAATAGCTTGTGCTGACACTTATCATCTTGGCTAGGCAAAGAGCTCTTGGTCTGAAATAAATTTGGTTTTTCAGTGCCCAGTATACTCTTGAATGTCCTACACTGTTTTCTCTCAAGAGTTAGTTAATGTGATGCCAGGTTCTTGCCACAGGATTGTCATTTTTGATTTCTTTAATTTCTAGTTAACTTCAAAACAACTTCCGGATGCTGTCACTTTGTGTTTCAGTAAATTGGTGAGTTTTGTTTTCATTCTCTTTAGGAGTTGTGTTGCTTCCACTGAATTAGTGTTCTCTGTGGGCTGCAGAAATTGGAAGGACATCTAAAAATGTCTTCATAAGTCCCTTTTTGATGGAACACACACTCCCTGAGCCCTCAGTGCAAAGGGCCCTGCTCCTTTCTCTTGCTTTTAACGGCTCCTTCTAGTACCATTGAATATTCCCTTGTGATCTAGCTATATACAGGTATGTACTCATGTGCAATGTCAGGTGAGGTACCATGGGAACTTTATATTAGATTTAGGGTCCTGAATATAATCTTTGATAAAGAGTAAGCAAAGAAGGTGATACAGATAAAAGTGTTTTTTCTTATGGTTGGACACAGACTAAATGTTTACTTGTATTATTTGTATTGGAAAACAATTTTAAAAAATGGTAATTCAGCAGGCATTAAAATGGTTTGTGCTTTTATTTGTGATTTCCATACTGAGGTTTAAACAATTCAGAATTGTCTTATGTCTCAGTAAATCAAGTATACTTATCTGTAGCTATGTAAAATTTACATATATATATATTTGCTTTGACAACACAAACACTTTATGCTGTTTTTCAAATGCTATAGCATTTGAAATTTTAATTTTTAAGTTGATAAATTATACTTTTGATAAAGTTAGCTAGGTTAAAGAGGTGTCTAAACACTATTATATATATCAATAAGGAAATACTCAAATTAACTGATTTTTTAAATTTTATTTTAACAAAGAGAAGTGAAGGAGGGACAGAGAGAGAATCCCAAGCAGGCTCTGCATTGGCAGCTCAGAGCCCGATGTGGGATTTGGAGTGCGGCTGGTTCAAACTCACGAACTATGAGATCATGACCTGAGTAGAAATCAAGAGTCCATGCTTAACCACTGAGCCACCCAGGCCCCCAAATTAACTAATACCTAAGATAGCTTTTGGTACATAGCTTATTTACAAATTGGGTAGATTTTATAATACAAAAAATTTGAGAGAATACTAGGAACAATTGGACATTGTTTAGAACTAACCCCAAACTCCCATTTTAATAACTCTTATGGAACATTTATTGTGGTTTATAATTCTTGTACTTATGTGAGAAGTCTTTTCCTGTTTTCAAAGTCAGGTGAGGCATGGTTTGTAGCACTTCTCTATAAAGATTGATTTTTATAATTTATTAAAATTTGATTTTAGGAGGTCAGCTTAAAAATGAAAGAGACCAAGGGGCTCCTGGGTGGCTCAGTCAGTTAAGCCCCTGACTTCTGCTCAGATCATGATTTCACAGTTTTTGAGTTTGAGCCCCACATCAGGCTCTGTGCTGATAACCTGCTTTGGATTCTGTTTCTCCCTCTCTCTCTGTCCCTTCTCCACTCATGCTCGCTCTCTCTCTCTCTCTCTCTCTTTCAAAAATAAATAAACATTTAAAAATTTTTTGAAAAATGAATGGGATCTAGAAATCCGTCTGGATTTGTCTAAACAATGATATTGTTGATCATAATGCAAAAATTTCCAAAACACATAAATGTGATGAAGAAGTGAACAACACATATTCATTTTTATTGTTTAATGCAATGGCATGTTATTAAATGAAAAAGTATTACTAAGTAGCTTTGAAAACTATCCTCTGAGTAACCTGATTTAGTTTTGGAGTCTCTACTTTAAAGGAGCATTAGAAAATACTGAAATTAACTCTGAAATACAATACGGTACAGTAATATTCTCCATGCTCTTAGGTCAACATGTCTGCATCTTGGGAGACCAAAACAGGGAAGTGACATTCATCCTGGCATTTTGTAATATCAGAGCCTGCCAGAAATACCACCAGGGGTTTGGCTGCTGACAGCATATTGGTGGCCCTGGTTGGTGGGGACTCTCTAAGAGACACGTTAGGGTGATTAATGAACTTATTGTTTTAGCAGAGATCTGGTTTTTCAGTCAAAGTAACTGTGGATGATCAAAGTGGTACTTTAAAATTTTTTATTATACAATTGGATAATTCCCATAAATTTTCAGTGATACCTGGAATTTTAACAATAGCACAAACTTTTGAAAACCACTTATTTTTGTAAATGAAAAATCCTCAATATTATCTTTATAAAGTAAAAAAAAATGTTTTTTAAATTATTTTGTAAATGTTTATTTATTTATTTATTTATTTTTGAGAGAGAAAGAGAGAGAGCCCACAAGCACAGGAGGGGGCAGAGAGAAAGCTGGAGACACAGAATGCAAAGCAGGCTCTGGGCTCTGAGCTGTCAGTGCAGAGCCCAATGTGGGGCTCAAACTCACACACAGTGAGATCATGACTCGAGCTGAAGTCAGACGCTTAACCAGCTGAGCCACCCAGGTGCTCCCCCAAAAATCCTTCAAGATTTGTAAAAGCTTTGAAGAAATACTTTTGTTTAATTGTCATTCTATGGATGATTTAGAAGTAAACGCAAGGGATAAGGAAAACAAATACAATTAATTTAGACAGAACTTTTCGTTGTCTGTAAAATGCGATCTGTTGGCCAGTACGGCATTCACTGTGTCTTACCATCAACAGGGTACTTGCTATTCCTTTCTTCTCAATCCTGAAGACAAAACGCCATGAGAGTGAATCCCTTGCTCGTTGGCTTCCTGATAGTGTCTCCCAACGGAAAGTGACAGAGGAAGAAAGGCAGTGGGGGCAGGAGGACGTGTTACCTAGCTTCTGGACAGTGCCACAGGCTTTGTCACAGGTAGAGCCGCCACACTGCCACCAGAGCACCTCTAGTTGCAGCAGTGGCAACAAAAGTGGCTGTAGCTTCTCAGTCTGAAAGACACAGCTCATTTGAAAAACCGTTGTATTGAAATATTTTTAAAAAAGCAGCCAGATACCTTATTCCTCGCAGTCATTGATATTTGTGTCCATCAGGGACCACTAAAAAAAAAGCAGTCCTTAAAAATAATAATCAAAAAAAATAATAAAAATTAAAAAAATAATAATAAAAATAATAATCAAACATCAGAAGGGCCTGAGTGGCTCAGTCGGTTAAGCTCTGACCCTTGGTTTCAGCTCGGGTCATGATCTCGCAGTTTGTGAGTTCTGGTCCTGCATCAGCACTGCACGGACAGCTATGAGCCTGCTTGGGATCCTCTCCCTCTCTCTCTGCCCTTCCCCCTGCTTGCTCTCTCTCTCTTTCTCTCTCTCTCAAAATAAATAAGTAAACCTAAAAGAGTAACAAAAAATAATAATCAAACATCAAAATGCACAAAAAGACCCATTCTTTTCTAGTTTACGTATTCCCTGTAAAGATGGGGAAAGTTGGTTAAGATAAAGGCTTATTGTCATTGGACTATTGTTTAAATATTAAATTTGCTTTATTCCCCCTTGAGCATATAGCCCAGTATCTCTCCACCTGCCCCTTATTTCTGCTTTGAATGGGAAAATTACAGGAACTCTATGCATATGGAACACAGTGAGATCAGCGGCTCTCCAGTCCCCCTACATATCATGAGATGTGTGGAATTTAGACCATCCTAGAACTAATGTTTCCATAACACACTAAATGTAATGTAAGTTAAAAAAAACTTAAAAACCCTAAAATCTGTATTAGCTTCCTATTACAACTCTGATAAAGTGCTACAAATGTCCAGTCTTAAAATAATACAAGTTTATTATCATAAAGTTTCTTTTTTAAATTTCATTTATTTTGAGAGAGAGAGCACATATGAGCAGAAAGAGGCAGAGAAAGGGAGAGTGAGAGTCCCAAACAGGCTCTGTGTTGTCAGCGCAGAGCCAGATGCAGAGCTTTTACTCATGAACCATGAGATCTCTACCAAAGCTGAAATCAAGAGTTGGATGCTTAACCGACTGAGCCACCCAGACACCCCTATTGTCTTAAAGTTCTGTAGGTCAGAAGTCCAAAGTTAGTTTCTCTAGGCTAAAATTGAGGTGTTGGCAGACTTGAGTTCTTTCTGGGCACATTAGGAGGGAAAGAGATTTTCCTGCCTTTTCTGGCCTTTTGAGACCACATGCCTTCCTTGGCTTGTGGCCTCTCCCTCCATCTTCAAAACCAATAGCGGAGCATATTCTCTTCTCTCTGACCTCCTGCCTCCCTCTTATAAGCGTTGTCAGGATGACATTGAGCCACCAGATAATCCAGGATGATCTCCCGTCTCAGGAGACTTGACTTACTCCCACCTGTAATTTCCCTTTTGCCACATGTAGTAACTCATAGGTTCCAGGAATTAGAATGTGAAAATAGTAAGGTTTTCCGTGGTGTTTTCTCTAAAGCATAATATATTAACCAAAAATTAAACCAGATAGTAATACAAACATTGAAAAATATTAAATTTTCAGGTCCGAGTTAGCAACTGATTATTTACTTTTATTTAAAGTTTTCCATATTTTATGTTTCTATATGTTACACAGGATATACTGGTTAGTCATATGTGATTTTTAAGGGAACTTATGTGTACAATGGACCAATTCCTGGGGTCAGGCAGAATTACTCAGTTACTTTATACCCAGGAGAAATTCCGTCTGTAGATCGACAGTTGTAACCTTAGAAATTCATTAGATGACACAACCTCTTGGATTATAAGCAGACAAAACAAAACAAAATCTCTTCATTTTAGTTTTATATATTCTTTTAGTCAGGGTGACCAAGTATATTCTGTGGTAGCAAACATCACAATGATCTATATAAACACAGGAGAAATTTATTCCTTGCTCGTATCAAGTTCATTACTGGCCAAGGGAGTTGATCTAGAGCTGTAATCTACTGCCGTGATACCGTGGCACCTCCATTCCAGTATTTGCTTCCTCTCAAGTTAGAGACTGAATGTTTGTGTTTTCCCCCACCCCCCAAATTCAGATGTAGAACCCCTAACCCCCACTGTGGTGGTATTTGCACGTAGAGGAGGTGGTGACGTTTAGATGAGGTCATGAGGGACAGACCTCCTGATGGGACTAATGCCCTTATAAGAAGACGAGGGGAGACCAGAGCTTCCTTTCTGTGCCATATGAGAACACAGCAAGAAGGTGACTGTCATCAAGCCAGGAAGAACATCCTCACCAAGAATATGATCATGCGGGCACTCTTCTCCTGGACTTCCCAACTTCCAAAACCACGAGAAATGTTTGTTTGTTTGTTTGTTTGTTTGAGCCACCCTGTCTATAGTATTCTGTTATAGTAACCCAAGATGACCAAGGGGCTTGGTCACTGGAGCAATGAAAAAGAACGCAGGGGATTGTATCCTGGTACCTGCCTTCTGTTCCTAGGTCCTTCAGTGCACCCAGCCAAATGGGCGCACCTTGCTGAAGGTGCACAGGGGAGTGAAATAGTCTATGCTGAGAATTTAAGGAAAACAGATACAGGGGACACCGGTCATGTTGCCGTATTTGCTCATGATTGAAAACCCGGCGTCACAGTAACAACTTTCCATAGCTTTCCAGGGATATGAACATGGAAAATCCTGTCAAAAGGTCACTTGTGAGAATAAAAATATCTTGTATGGGAAAGATAATGCCTGTATTAATTTCCTGTGACTGCCCTAACAAATGACAACGAACTTGATAGCTTAACATGACAGAAATTTGTTCTCTCAGAATTCCAGAGACCAGAAGTATGAAATCAAGGTATCAGAAGGCTCACATTTCTTCCAAAGGCTCTGGGGTGAATTTTTCCTTGTCCCTCTTAGCTCTGGTAGTACCAGCGTTCTTTGGCTTGTGGCTACGTAACTCTGCCTCTGTCTTCACATTGACTTTCTCTGTGTGTGTTTCTCTTCTCTCTTCTCTTACAACAACACTGGTTGCAATAAAGACCTACTCAGATAATCTGAAATGGTCTTATCTGGAGATTTTTAAAATTTAATCTGATTACACCTACAAAGACCCTTTTCCACAATATGGCCACATTCATAAATTCTGGGCGGACGTATCTTTTGGGGGGGTAGTGGTAACATCATTTAACTCACTACAGTTACAAAACCAAGGGCTTTTAAAACAATGTTACAGGGACATTGGTCATCAATACGCCAAGACACAGTCATCAATTATAATTATTTCATATATCAATGTATTAGACTGCCTGCCCCTGGTTTGTATGAGAATTACATAACAAATTTTCCCTTCCTCAGTTTTGCATATGCAAATGATTACTGGGCTCCCAGAGATGAGACACTGATGTCAGTCATCTCTTTGTACCAGAAACTCTCCAGACATAAACTTTGAGAGTCCAAACTAAGAAAAAAGTTGAAAGTATTAACATTATTTTAGTACACCTTTTTGAGCTCCGTTCATAAGGCAACAGGCTAGGTACTTAGGGCATAGTCAAAAATGAGAATCTTTCCCTTCCATGTCTATTGAAAAGAATTGTTAGAGAGATGACTTTGTTATATAACTCTGTTAAAAACAAAAGGAATAAAACAGTGAATTTCAAAATAAAACAAGATAGAGCCCATCGTTTATTTCCTGTTTTTGTAAAAGGACCAAATATAATTTATCCTGAGAACTCTAAGAAATTTGAAGAAATTATTAGAAAATATTTACTTTATCCTAAATATATAAAAAACTGTTTCTACGAGTGACAGCAAAATGACTAAACAATTTGAACTTGTTACATTTTCTTTCATTTTCAGACTAGCAGGTACTTTGTTTTTCTCTCTTAATGACTGCATTAACTTCAGAAGTTGGGGAAGTAAAAGTGACATCTAATTATTCTGCCTGGTTTCCATCCCCAAAGTAGGCTTGTAGGTTAGGTAAATTTGAAACAAATGTATTTATATCACAATATGATTCCATCAACAAATTACCAAGAAATGAAGTGTATAGTATTGATGAAATATCTCAAAAATTTGTGAATCATCCAAACAAGTCTTGTTTTCTCTTCTTGATATTGGTCATAAGAATTCTTTGTTTTTAATCTTAATTACCATTCAGATATCTCCATTCCTGTTTCTGAAACGATAAAGGTAATTACTAAGAAATATATAAGAAATAAAAATAAGTCACAGGACTATGCATTGTTTTGTGAAAGGCTAAGGAACACGTTAGCCAATCTTAGGGTCTCCAATTTACGGGAACCACTCTGCAGTTTCCTAAGGACATGAGGTTCTTAAGGTTTTGGGATAATGAAGATTTTACTTTAGACATTTCCTATTACTTAGTAGAGCAGATAACAAATGGCTTTACTTTTATCCCCACACTCTGTGACTTTGCTACTTCCTGACTTCCAGCACCTGCTTCTTTTTGTCTGAAAACTTTCTGTGAATGTGGAAGAGCCCTTTGGCATGCACACATCTGGCTGGATGTGTTCGAGGCATAGCCCTCAAGAAATGATGAACAAGAAACAGTGTATGACTACCCTGGCTCTCTCACTCTCCAGATAGGATGTCTCTGTCTCCCATGTTTCTTCAGTGGCATTAAGCTCTGGTAAACCATGGTGGGAGCTGGCTTTAAACCATCTAATTTATTGGCTCTCTACTTCTTTGTCTGATTTTGCTTGTTTCCCTTTTAGTGTTTTCTTTACCTTCCATATAATTGACACGTTCTGAAAACCTTATTTTAGCACCTACCTTTGGGGGATCCAAACAGAGCCACGAAGGGAGCCCCGACTCTTCTCTGTCTAAGAATAGAGGTCCAATTTTGCCCAGAATTTTAAATCATGGGGTTTGACAGGCAATTTAAGTTGGCATGCTGGGACATTATTTAAGTTAAATATAGGATTTTCTCTCGGGATTGAAAATTCGGTCTGAGAATCAGTCACTTGGAATTTTAAAGCTGCAAGATGTATTCAAATCTTTTTATTGTACACTCATGGAAATTGTATTCTAGGCAAGCCAGAGGTATAAAAGAGTTAGCAACCAGTCAGAATGAGAACTGAGAAAAATTAACTTAAAACATAAAAGTTGGTATATATAGTAGCACTCTTTTTTTTTAAGTTTATTTATTTTGAAAGAGAAAGAAAGAGAGTATACTAGCAGGGAAGAGGCAGAAAGAGAGTGGGAGAAAGAGAGATAATCCCAGGTAGGCTCCATACTGTCAGCATGGAGCCCAATGTGGGGCTTGAATTCATGAACCTTGTGAGATCATGACCTGAGCCGAAAGCAAGAGTCAAAGCTTAATTGACTGAGCCACCCCGGTGCCCCTATAGTAGCACTTTTAATAGAGTGCTATTGATATGGCTTCCTCCCCAGTTTTGTTTCTAATACCTACAAGGTGGTGTGGGGGAGGGGGTTGGGGTGTGTGTGTGTGTGTGCGCGCGCGTGTGTGTTTGTATATGTGTCTGTGTCTGTGTACAAGCTGTCAATATTTAAAGATTTGACCTCATAGGCCAAGTAATTCAAATATTCAACCAACTTTTCCCCAGATACAAACATCTTACAACTATACTTGAAAGTTCCTCAGATGTCAACATTTAACATTTCAGCGCAACAGGCTGAACCAATCATCTGACCGAGCCCCACATCCTGTTCTGTGTCTCTCATTGCTCTCTGCATCTGCTTAGTATCTGTCCCCACTGCTATTGCCTAGATAAGGCCATTGTTAAGCCTCTGATAAGTCTTCTTGCTCTCCATCTCACTTCTCTAAATGACGCTACATGCAGCAGCCAGGCGCCAAATTTCAAGGGGTCAGATTCATATTTAGTTGCTTAATACCCTTCATTGGTTGTCCAGACTCAGGATAAAACATTAAATGTCTTAGTGTGGAAGTCAGAAGAAGGTTTTTTTTTCCCCCTCATTTTTCTTTTTGTGAGTTAATATAAGGTATGTGTAATGGATTAAATGATTCTGAAGAAGCGACAAATAAACGAAACAGAAGAAGTGCTAATTGCAAGAAAGAAGTCCTTGAGAAGGCTGGGTAAAAAAGGAAACAGAGAATACCAATGGCCAAAACTGAGGGGAAATGGTGTGTTTTAATAGGAGTGAAGGGAGAGAATATAGACAGACATTTGGGAAAAAATCCTAACAGGGTGAGTCCTGGAATATGGCAATTCTTGCTCACCTTCAGTATCTTACATGTACTGTTCAAAATATCTGAGAAAGGATCCACCTTGCTTCACCCAGACGATTCTAATTATTCCTTGTCTCAGACTTGAATGTACTCTTCCCAGGAAACCCTTTCTGAAGTTCAAAATATACCTGTGCCGTCAACCTTGTGTGCCCCACATCACATGTGCTTATATGTTATAATTTTATGCTGACTTCTCTGTCTGTCTCACTGTGAGCACTCTATTCTACCTGTAAGGACCACGCTCTTCTCAGCATTATACGACCAGTGCGCATACATGGTAGATACAAAGTGCTGTTGTTAATTAAATTCATACACGAGGTGATAGAAAAGATGTGTGTGCTTACTGATAATAGTGGTGGTAAAGAGTGCTTGTTATAAATTTAACTTACAAGGTAAAGATTGGCAATCAATGGTAGAATAGAGAGGGAGGAACATGCATTAAAAAAAAAAAAAGCGACAATAGATTTTCCAATCTTTTCAATATGGCTTCCAGGTCATGTTGCTAATATTTTGTCTCTGTTCCAAGAAAATCCTGTTACAAGAAATTTTGACTATAGCAGAAAGGGGCCTCAGAAAGTGGGGCACTTCCTTTTCAAAATCTACTGTTCAAAGCTTAATTATGAAAAGTAATTGTCCTCAGGAAAGGCAGCCAAGCTAGTTCAGCTGTCCTCACACAGTCTTTTGACCCCAGCCTCGGTGCAACTGCTTGGAACGTGTTGGTTTTTAATTTCTGGGCATAGAAACATGCATTAGATGTCGATGAGAGTTGCCAAGAATTGCTGTACACAACAGAAACCCAGATTCTTCCCCAGTGGTCAGCGCCCAGCAGCTGGGCTCAATTTTTCTATTTCAAGTTAGTAATGCCTGTAATTGCTCTGTGATTCTACGTGTGATTCTTCTTCCTTGTCAAAATCTCCATTTACAGCTCCCATCAGAACTCTCAAGCTAGCAAATTCATGGGGATTGTTCCGTGGTTTGTTTTGAAGTGGCAAGAATTATGAAAGCAATTCAAACTCTCTTTCTGGTTATTTTTCCTTCCTAGCGTTTAGTCTCCCTAACTTGAGCAACGGTTTAACATGATTGTGCAAGTCATGGACCTCTGTCAGGCTCCAATATACTTGAAATGGATGATATCTATTATCAGACTCATACAGCTTTCATATTTTACTCTCTATATCGAGCGGCCAGTTATTACCCTTTTTTATACCAAAATGGCTGCCTGTTAAACTGCCTACCACTCACAAGAAAGCAAACACAACCAATGCTCAATGTTTTACCATAAAAGCAAAAAATGGAAATGAACTTTCTGGTCAGTCTCTCTACCCTCTTTGTCAAGTCCCCGGAGGAAGGATGCACTAAATGTTTCATGGTTTCTTGCGTGGTGATGAATTAGAATGTCTCAAACTTCCCACAGGACGCTGACAGATGGCGTTCGTCTTACACACAGTAGGTTACAAGGCATATGCTGCAAAGATAAGGAAGGCGAAGCAGAGAAAGACAATGTGAGTTTGATGGAATTTTAATAAAACATCGACGGTGTGGTGTTTTCTGAAACTAAATTTTTCTTCAGTGCAATAAAATGCCTTTGCCTTCCTTTGCCTAAATCTATTTTTCCTCATAAAATATATTTAGACCTTGAGCTAGTGACAGGATTCTCTAAGACTTAGTTCTTTGAAAAACAATTTTGAAGGAGCCATGCCATGAAAGGAGTGTTGAGTGATTCTTCCCTCAGGGCATTTCACCAGTAAAGACTGCAGATTCATCTACTTGCCTGTTTGTTTCTTTCTAGACTCTTCTGGTTAGAAAACATAAACCAAAAAATCAGGAAAAGTATTTAGAATGGAAATAAAAGATGAGTGATAGTGCGGGGTGGAGGGTTTGCATGAGACTATAGGGGTACTGAAATGAGGTTAATTTTTACACAGAAAAAACTAAGATGTGAGGTAAGACAGAACAACTTTCTATCAGCAAGAGAAGCAGAGAATGGATGCCATTTTCAGGCACTTTAAACAATAATTCATTTCTATTTTGACTCAGTTATCTAAATATTTTAGTGGGAAATATTATACTTTGGGACCCGCATGATTTGAATAATGAAAATAGTTCTCTGTTTCATCATGCTAGCATAGACTTGTCTTGGAACAGTCCTGTGGCCCGGGGAAAGCTTTCTCTTTTTCTAAATATGATTTATGATGCATTGCTCAAGGCTGAGGGTGACAGTCGTGGTCAAAGGGGCAGTTTTTGAGTTAAACTAAAAAGGAAAGGAGAAAATGAATACAGTATCTCCACTTCTCTGAATCGCTAGTTCTGACAGAGTTGAGATACCCAGTCTGTTCAGAAAGTTCAAGTATAGCATATTATGCTTTTTAAATTTTTTAACTGGGAGGATTTCTATTATGCTGACTTAAAATAACTTTGGATAAACTGGAATCAGAAATCATTGTAAGGCAGAAGAATAGAAGCCTTTAGTTATCACGGAGTTGGTTAGTTTAAAAAGACAGTTATAACTAAATAAAACTTCATAATTTTAAGTAGAAAGTGGGCATTTTTATTTTTACTCATTGGATGAGAGTTGGTATATGTTTTAAAAATGTGTTGAGTAATAACTGCGATTTTATAAGAATTCCTTTGAGATTTCAAAATTAGGAAATCAAAGTGAGAACTTCCCTATTGCCCTTTCCCTTGCAACCCACTAATTTATTGTGTTCCTTTTCAAAGTTTATTTCTAGCATATGAAAAATACAGTTGGCCCTTGAACAATGCAGGGGAAGGGTCACTGACCATCTTTCTGCAGTTGAAAATCTGAGTATAACTTTTGATTCCCCACAAGCTTAACTGATGATAGTCCACTGTTGACAGGAAACCTTACTTAAACATTAACACTTTGCATATGTTATATGTATTATATACTATAGTCTTACAATGAAATAAGCTAAAGAAAAGAAAGTGTCATTAAGAAAATCATAAGAAAAGCAAAATACATTTACAGTCCTGTTCTGTAAAAGACCAGCATGTAAGTGGAAGCACACACCTCAAAACTGTTTGTTCAAGGGTCAACTGTATATATTTAATATCTTCTCTATTAATGGATTATGCAATACATACTGTTTTCTATTATACACACACTCATCACTATGTGATCATTTATTTTGGAAGCAAGCTACATGAACACATTGATTTTCTGCTATAGAAAAGAACAGATTATCATGCTTTCAATAGGCCACCAATTTTGTTGTCTTTTTCTTCCCTATTTTAGAAATATTGTTTCAGGTTATTCTAGAGATTAACTTTGAAAACTTAATATATATGAACTTTTATTTTATGAATTATCACATTAACTCACTATCCACTATAAAAGAGGACATTAATACATACATCCTTTATTTCATTTCTTCTTTTTCCCTCTACCTCTTTGCATGATTTAATTATTATAAAATGTATATAGCAACCTGATTCATAACATAATTAATCTCCTCTCTCCTTTGGCTATTAGGTGACCTTAAAAGTTGAAAGCCATTTAACATTTGTTGAGTGATTTATAATAAGGAGGCAATTAACTAGGTTTTCTGCATACATCATCTCATTTAAATATTTTTAATGTTTTTTAAATTTATTTCTGAGAGAGAGAGACAGCATGAGCAGGGGAGGGTCAGAGAGAGAGGGAGATACAGAATCTGAAACAGGCTCCAGGCTCTGAGCTGGCTGTCAGCACAGAGCCCGACGCGGGGCTCGAACCCACGCTACATGAGATCATGACCTGAGCTGAAGTCCGACGTTTAACCGGCTGAGCCACCCAGGTGGCCCTATCTCATTTAGTCTTTAGAAAAAATGTTTGTCCAATATCTAGAGGCTGAAATACATTGACACCTGAGTGTTTACAGGCATCTGAAAATTAGCATGTGTAAATGCAACTCTTGATTCTTATTTTGATAATCTGTTGCTGTACAGGAAACTGCTCCTAAACATAGTGTCTGAAAACAGCCATTTACTTCACTCAGGGTCTTGTGGATTAGAAATTTGGGAAGAGATCATCAGCTAGCTGGTTCATCTCTGATCCATACGACATCAGCTGGGGTGTCTGGGGCTGAAGGATCCTCTGCCAAGACAGCTTGTTCTCTTAGATATATGTCTGGCACCTTATTTTTTATTCTCTGATTCTGTCTCTCCCTCCAACTCCATGGTGTTTCATTCTTCATGGTCTTTCCATATGGCCCAGGCTTCCTTGTGGCATGGAAGCCTAGAGTAGACATACTTCTTACAAGGGGCTTCTTGTCCTAAGATATAGTGATCTCAGAGACCAAGTAGAAGTTGCCAATCTCTTAAGGTATGGACCCATAAATGGGCACAGCATCACATGTGTCATATTTCATGAGGTAAAACAGTCACAGAGACCACCTAGGTTCAAGGGGAAGGGCATAGACCCACCTCTCAAAGGCATACCTGCCAAAGGAAGTTTTGGGGGCTATACAAAGTTTGCTGCCGTTTTCTATTGTATAATTCCCCTTCCACAGCTTTTCCTACCCCAGAAAAATCATTCTTTCAATCACTTTGGCCCAAAGCATTGGAAGTAAACTTCACTGCTCGTATTCTCTCTCACAGCCCATCTCAAAAAGATTAAAAATCCAGTTGGCTATACCTTCAAAATATATGCATTCTCTTGTCTACTAATTACCACCCTACGGCCACTACCCTGGTATAAGATGTCAACAGCCGTGTGTTCTTGACAACTGAGGGAATCTCATATTTCCTAACTGTAGCTCCAGGTGATTGTGTTTAAGAAAAGGATAATTTTTGAGAATACTATTGATCAAGGCATGTCACCAGAAGAGGTAGATTTAGGACCAAAGTCTTAAGAAGAGGAATTTAGCACATTTATTACTTTTACTTCATCACATCAAAAGTTATAAATGCATGTGGCCAAAAATTTTAGTGTTCAAATGAGTTTGAATGTTCTTTCATGTTTCTCTTTTTTACTTTTTGACCCTATTCCCAGACTGAATCATTTAAATTAAAAAAATGTTTTTCTAATTGAATTCTCTTGCTGATTATATCCATTACTAAATAATGTGTGTATTCAGCAACTTATCAACTCATCTTTTGTGGGGGCAATCATGCTAGAAAATTCCATTTTCTAGTCTTCTTCTACCTATTTGAATTTTTGAAGCATTTTTATTTGCAGAGTTTTTTTAAGTATATAAACTAGCTGTGAAAAATGCAGGTCTAAAATTTTCATTTTCACTATGCCTCAAATGTGTTAAATATGCTTATACACGGAAGCTGGTAACAAGCTATGTGTGAAATATATACTCTATCCTTTGTATTTTAACATGCACTCTTTTATATGTGAATAATAGATGACTTGTAAAAAAAGACACATTCAATACTTTTGGGGATGAATAAGGACTACATTTTTTAGTTTTATTCTTTTTTGTTCTTTTTTTCTAGCAAAGCTATAGGTCTCTGAATTTAAAATTGAGGTTCTAAATGACTTCAAAAATCACAAATTGTGCATATCCTGGGGCACATTCTTACTTAATGTGAGTTGTAATCAGAATAATTAAAAACATCACTATTTTTGTTTGGTCTTTGGAGACTCAATAATGAGACAGCCATAACTAGGTTCAGGTGTTTTGACTAGAGAGGCATATCATTTGTATGCTGTTAAAATTGGTGTACTGCCTGTTTACACAATAATTATCATTACGTTATTATTGTTTTCCCTAACAAATAGTATTGCCTTACGCATACAGCTTTAGTGATGGTCATGACCAAATTATTCTTTATATTACTCCTAAATTAGGAAGACCGCCAGGCGACTCCATCAAAATTTAGAGTAATTTATTTAACATCTCCTGCAGGTGGTGAAATGTTTAATGAATGTGACACATACTTAACTATCCAGCATCTTGGTAATGATACCATAAATACATATAGAGTAGGTAGAGACATCTATGAGGGTTATTACATATTTATCTTATTTTGATAATGTTATGTGAAAGTGAGCAAAAAAAATTTTTTTTTTAATTTTAAAAGGCTTTCATTCAAAACTCGAAACGTTGACCTGAAGTTGTCAGGACAACTCAAGAGCATCGTGTCATGGTCCAACGGGGAAGCGCGATCTGTTGTTTTCCGAGTGACTGAACCTGTGTTCTTCATCTAGGAGACAAGCGACCCACAGTAGGTGTGGAAAGTGTTCATCTCCCAGTGTTGCCGTCAAAACATTTGACTTCCTCTCTCCCCTTTTTAAGGTATTGAGTTGCTGCCATCATCCAACAACCTCTGACTCAAGAACCAGCTTTCACCCTGTTGTTCAGTTGCTTGATTCTTCTCCCTTTGTCCGTGTCTTCATGTAATAGTTTTTTTTTTTTTTCTCATCCTGAGTTTTCCAGCTAGCCTTCCTGCAGTGTGACCAGTCATCCCGTGTACACTCAGTGTGAGGTCCTATTGAAAGAGTCATACAAACACACACACATACTGTATCTGAATATTGTTTCATGTTTTCATCATTAGGTAAGTGATGGACGTTGATATTGATAACTGACCTCCACTAATTTTAGGTGTGATTTGAGATAAATTATTCCACCTAAAGTTCACTTTCAGCTGTGAGATGAAAGTAATACCTATATGTTTCTCATAGTGCTATTGTGAGGATCAATAAACTATGTAATAGGCTCAAATGTTTTCTCTTTCTATTGTGGTTACTACTACTACTACTACTACTACTACTACTACTACTACTACTACTATTACATGTATAAGTTCTATCACTACCCTTGGATAATGTACAATCTGGGACTGGACAGAGGGATTCTTCATCTTCGTCCATGGTCTGCCAAGGAGGTAGACATCACAAAGATGTTTGTGAACTTGTATGGAATAAATATTGCCTACACGTTCACTAATCTGTAAGGTTACTTTCCTTAAGGGAAATTTAGCATTGTCTTCCATTATGAATGTAGGCAAAACCTCTTAGTACTGAGCATTACCTGTGGTTTTGGTATCAATAGACACCATTGACACTTTTTGGCACATTATACCTGTGCGTATATAAAATACAAAGGACAGAATGTGTGTGTATATATAATTATAAATTTGTATATATACTAATATATATTTAAAATATTTTATTTATAATTTATGCTCATAACTATAACTAAAAACAAATAGTTATTTTATGTGATCTGAGTCCTATGGTTTCCAACTGACCAACTCTGCTAATGCTTTGCCTAGTGGTCATTTAGCTACCAAATGATGGTGTGGCATGTTCTGATAGGGAAGTTTAAGTCAAAAAGTCTTGCAGAATTCTGTTGTTCCTTGAGAGGAATCAGTCCTCATCTTATGAGATAAGCCATGGTAGCTTTAATTACATTTTCAACAGCAAATCCTTGGGGATGGATATTTTCAAGCCTTGTAATTTTCAAAAAAATATTGAAAATTTTGGTTGTCCAATGTGACATGCATGTTGCTTTGTCAAAATTCACTCCTGAGGTTTATGTTCTTATTTAAGATAAGCACCTATAGGTTTCACAATGATCACTCTAAAAAGATAAACTTTAGGGGCACCTGGGTAGCTCAGTCAGTTGAGCATCCAACTCGATCTCAGCTCAGGTCTTGATCTCAGGGTTGTGAGTTCAAGTACCATGTTGGGCTCCATACTGAGCCTACTTAAAAAAAAATTAACGTTGCCTTGCCTATATAATAATTGTATTTATTATCACCTAACATGTTAGCAAACAAGCACATTGTTACTATGTCATGCATACATATTTTAAAATATTTGATGACATTTCTATGTAATTTTCTCCATAACCTTTGTATTTTATTAAAAATGCTATTCAGAAAAAGGAATCCATAGGCTTCAACAGACCTCACAAAAAAGTTTCAGAATTCTTGATCCAGAGAATTGAATTTATTTAACATTTGCAGATAACATCAGTGCAACTTCATCTACTTTGGGCTTCTTAATAATGTCCAACTTATATATTTTTTTCTTTGATTGGCTTTTAAGAGACAAATGCAAATTCAAAACCTAATAGTTCTTTTTAATTTGTTATTATTTATATCAGTGAGCTCAGGAAGCACAATTTTCTATAGGCTCTGGATCTTTCTAATACTACCATTTCTGTTTCTCTTTAATATTGGTTTTCTTTCTTCCACTGTCTTATGCCTACTAATTTATGTTGACTGACATTTTTATGAAGAACCTTCTTTAAAGTACTTGTAATTTTCCCAGTTGCAAGGCCTTGATTTCTATGATCAGACTAGTTTCTTCAATCTCTAATTCATTTTTTCCTTTTGTATTTATTTAGAATTTTTATACAGTTACTACTATTATTACTCACTAGAAACGTGGAACTATTTCAAAGGTAAAAAATACACTACTACTTTACCATTGGTAGGAATTTTTAATATGATGTCCATTCATCAAAACTTCTTGAAATTTAATCATTCATTATGTATTCTGTGAGCACCCACTGTGCTTTCCTTGTGACAAGTCTTCCCTGACAGTATAAAGAGGTAAGATGATCTTTAGTTTTGGTGCGCCTGGGTGGTTCAGTCAGTTGAGCGTCAGACTCTGGCCCAGGTCATGACCTCAGAGTTCATGAGTTTGAGCCCTGCTTCGGGCTTTATGCTGACAGCTCAGGGCCTGAAGCCTGCTTCGGATTCTGTCTCTGTCTCTGTCTGTCCCTCCCTAACTCACACTCTCTCTCTCTCAAGTAAATAATAAAAACATTAAAAAGTTTTTTTAAGGATGATCTTTACTTTCAAAGTGTTTAATTTTGAAGGGGAGTATATGAGTGTGACATATCATATAACCATAAAAATTAACAGTCAAACGGGGTATAGGAAAGTAATAAAAGGCAAATGTTCAAGCCTATCTTTTTTACTCCTTCATTTCTTTAGAAAACAGGTTTTTATTCAAACAAATTATAGGATTGTACTGAGTTAACATATATAAAAATAAAACAGAAAAAAATTGCTGCACAGAGAATAAAGGACTGGGGGAAATGCCCTCTGTACATATGAATAAAAACTGATAAAGAAGAAATACTAGGAAAGATATCATTTCACAACCACTGTGGTGATAATTAATCCTGGCAAGAATACAATGGTTGTTAAGAATTACTGATGAAAAAAATTTAAGAACAAGATTGTCATGTCATGACACTGTATCCCCTAACATATGCCTATTTATATACAAATGATAAAAGGTATCTTTAGAGTAAAATAATAACAAAGTTCAAAAGAAAACAAGAAAGTTCTATCATTAATTTGGAATGACTTAATGCCTAAAGGTATAATTTCTCCCCAATTAACATATAAATACAATAAACTTCCAATCAAATTTCCAGAGGGATTTTTTTAAGTAAAATATATATATATTTTTTTTTCTAAGATGTGTATTCTTTTCCTTGTAGCCAACCTAAGAATGTCCTCAGTTTTTTTCCCATTGAGTATTGGGCTTACGCTTTTGGTGTATAACCCTTACCCAGCTAAGGAAGTCCCTTGTTTGCTGACACATTTTAAAATCATAAATTAACATTCGTGCCCTAAAGTATATTTTCCTGCATCTACTGAGAAAATTGTTTTGATGAAGTCTATTTATACATTTGCTTATGTTGAACCATTATTGTATTCCTGGTATATACTCTAGTAATTTAATATGATTTTAAAAATATATTATTGGCTTTTCTTAGCTAATTTTTTATTTGCATACTTGAATCTATAATTGTGCATGATTTTTTTGTATTACCTTTATTTGGTCTTAAAACTATGCTATGTTAGCCTTCAAAATAAACTAAGTAGCAAGTTTTATGAGACCACTTGCATGAGATTAATTATTTCTCTAATATTTGATAAAACATCTGTAAAACAAATAAGGTTCAGTAATTTTAAATTATTTCTCTTCAAAAGTCATTGTTATCTTTAACGAATGGAGTTGAGAGAATTCTCAGTTTATTTGAAACATTAAAATCATACTTTAATTTGGAATAAAAGGTCTCAAAATTCTTATTGACTTTTAAAGAATTTATTAAGTGAGATCTATTTATTTCTCATTCATAGTGTTCAGTATCCCATTAGCAACAGAATTATGCAAATTGACAGAAGTGTAAACAGTATTATGGAAGTGCTCCATTGCTTCAAGGAATTTATTGAATGTGTTAGAGAAAAAACGAAATTTCCTCCCTTTAAATGTCGGACCTGTTCTTAAAGGAATCATTACTTATGAACAGAAATTCTGAGTTGAAGTGGATGATTATGACCATTGTCATGACTGTCCCTTGAAACGGATTCCATCCCTTAAAGAATATAATTCTTTTACATTGGTGTTACTAATTACTCTTCTAACATGGGGACCAGTGGTATCATCCCGTGTGTCACTGAGAAAAAGAGATTAAAAACTGATATTAATACCTTTTTCCCCCAATGGATAACATTTTAAAGAGTTGTTGGTCAAGGAATTCAAAGTAATTTTTAAAAATGAAAAATCGGGGCGCCTGGGTGGCTTAATCGGTTAAGCGTCCGACTTTCGCTTAGGTCATGATCTCGCGGTTCGTGGGTTCGAGCCCCGCGTCAAGCTCTGTGCTGACTGCCAGCTCGGAGCCTGGAGCCTGTTTCAGTCTGTGACTCCCTCTCTCTCTGACCCTCCCCTGCTCATGCTGTCTCGCTCTCTCTCCTAGAAATAAATAAAACATTAAAAATTTTCTTAAAAAAATGAAAAATCAAGTTATGTCATGAAAGATGGCATTATGTATTTCAACAAATCAAACTGGAAAAGCAGTTCTTAGACTTGCTGACTTTATGTCACTATATGTTCAGCCAGTATACCAGCTCCCAATGTTAATGTTGAGTGTATTTTTCCATTAATGAATGCTCAGTGGGCAAAAGAATGGAATAAGTTGATACAGCCACTATGCAATGTATATGGAATACAGACTGTAGTCGAAAGGACTTTTATAAACAAATTCTGCAGGGCTGCCTTTTTGGCTCAGTTGGTTAAGCGTCTGACTCTTGATTTTGGCTCAGGTCATGATTTTGTGGGTTTGTGGGTTCAACCCCTACATTTAACTCTGAGCTGAACATGGAGCAGAGGGACTCTTTCTCCCCTTCCGTCGCTGATCCTCCCCCACCGCCTTTATCTCTTTCAAAATAAATAAATAAATAAATAACATCTTTTAAAATATTCTGCATAGCAAGCAACTATTAAAAAGAACCTTACTAGGGAATATAACAGAATGTAAAATTGAGGAGGTATGCAGTTTAGATATTTATAATGTGAGGAAGGAGAGTTTTGACTTCCACTCTTTTGGTCTAAGCTCATGGATTTACAGTACAATTCTAGGAAAAAGGGAATTTAGACAATACCCAGGAAAGTATTTTACTAAAAACTGTGTGAGACTTGGAGATTGAGAGAATTCTATTCTTTAGTTCCCAGTGTAATAGAGTATAGTACATAGCCATCACACATCCTCTCGGGCTGCCTGATGGGGCCATACTGGATTGTCCTAGAATACTGTGAAAGACTGAACTGGCAAAAAAAAAAAAAAAAAAAATAACTCCCTGGAATAGTAAACCCCTTCTATGGTATTTCTACCTTTCATAGCTTTGAGCTATTTACATCCCTGGGAGTTATTTAAAACTGATAATAATATAAATTACTCTTGTCCATAGATATGGAAATTAGTTGTGCCCAGTAGAATGCAATGGGTTATTACCCTATCAATACACTCATTTGCCTCTATCGATAAATTCATTTCAGCATTTCTTGTTTCCTAATATATGTGTTGTACTTCGGATTCTCCTTTAAACAGCTGAAACATTTATTGGTTTACTCATTAATTAATGAGTTAAACAAACAGGTGACAATGCTCACTTTGTTGTTGTGTAAGAGTCATGATTATGTTGTCTTTCACAAATAATCATTTATCATGTTTGGAGGTCATTCGTTGAGTGCAGTGGACCCACCTGACAGCCAGGTTACCTGAGTTGCCAGAAAAGTGCATCTGATGGACTACATTAGCAGGCGTGTCTCTCCTTCACTTGCACAGGTGAACATGAATGACAATAGAACTTTAATTTTGCTCAAACTCTATTTCTCTCAATTTTCCTCCTCTGCTAATTTTGGATTTTTTTTTCTATTATCGGTTTGTTTATAGATGAAACATTATTCTCAACTGGTGGCAGCAATGACTGAAAATTTGGTTTACAATCTAAACATTTCGTGATCTTTGTAAATGGATTCATGGATTCCAGAGATCTATTTTTGGTTTGGAGAGAGATGACAGAGCATCTGGATTGTTCATCATTTGTCGTTAGGGTTCAATTCAGTTAAGAACTTTGTGGCCATTGAAAAGGAATACAGCTCCCTGAGACAGTGAAAAACAAGTATGTCTCCTCCTTTTATACTTGTTTGATAGTTGAAAACAAGTATCAAAATAGAGAGGAAACCTCTATTGTTCAGTGTCTGTTCACGTGTAAGGGAGTTGTTTTCTACCATCACCCTTAGTCCAATGGTGAGCCTATGACTAAGACCCAGNAGAAAGAAAGAAAGAAAGAAAGAAAAAAGAAAAGAAAAGAAAAGAAAGGGAAAATCCTATCTCCAGTGACTAGTCTAGGGAAGAAAGTGAAACTCTTGTAGCAACTATTGTGAAGTAGGAACCAGTGTCACCAGCTGTATTTGAACCTGAAAGGATTTTACTTTGAACTCCCTGACAGGCATGTTTCTACCACATGAATCCTGAGAATGAAGTTTAAAAGAACAGAGCCAAGAAATCAAGGGAAACTGAATCCTGAGGACATCAATAGAGCCCTCGCAATAACCCTGTTGTCTGAACCGAGCCCTAATGTCAGATTTGCCAATCCACAAATCAGTACTTTCTTTGTGTTGGTTAAAACAGTCACCTTATATTTATTTTTCACTTTGTTTCAAACAATTCCTTACAATAACAGAGGATTCTGTATCCCGGGATCCTTCTTTTATGCTAGTCCACTAAGTATATACATTGACTTCTCTGTGCCTCTATTTCTTCTTCTGTAAAAGAAAAAAAAGGATAAATAACATTTGCTCCTTCAAAGAGTTGTAAATATTACATGATACAATACCTAGAAAATCATGAATGTGTTTCACAATGCTAGGTGAAAGAAGCATCTCATAACTTAATTTTTTAAAATTTTTAAAATTAAATTCTATCAGATTTGAAATCACTCTTTACTAGGGTAAAAGACACCCAGTACTAGTCAATATTGGAGACAACATTTCTTCATTATCATGATATACACTTCAGTAAAATGTTTAATAAAGACTTTGGCCCATCATTATTGCTAATGGAAGCTCTTAGCACGAGGCTATATGGTCCTCTAAAGTGTGATGGCTCCACAGGCTCTGTGCCAAGTATGGACACCAGCATGCTTTGTGCAACTCCTGAACTATGGTGATTATTGTTTAGTCCCTCCAGCAAACACATCAGTCCACACCATCAGAAGTGCAGCTGCACGCATGGGCATGTCCACACAGGAAAATGACACTGATTGAAACATGGCCATATTCTTGGTCTCAATTAGCCTTCTAACCTTGAGCAACACTTTCTCCTTTAATGAAGCATCCAGCTTAGCCCCCTCCCACTCTGTCTCAGGAATATGTGGCTAAATTTCCTTCTATGTGAGAGCCTGGATAGGGCTGTGTAACGGATGTCTAAACATGCATACATTTCGTGCATACATGTTTGTGCAAACATGCATACATGCATATTAGGTGTGTGGTGTAAAGCTTGGGATTCTGTAACTACAGGAAGCTCCATTCCCAACGACATTTGACTATCAGTGGCACCCCTGAAGCACAGCCATGTACAAGCTGACTGATGATCCCTAATTGTGAGCTCTGATTGTGAGCATTACCATTTAAAGTGTTTTTTAGTCAAACATTTCCTCTGCCTTTTCCTGATCCTTCCCCACCTCCAGGGACCACCAGAGCACTACTCTGAACCTCCAACAGGCACCTTCACTTAAAGCCCACACTGCTCTACGTTTACTGTACATTGGCTATATTTACTAGAATACAAAAAAGGAATTGTTTTCAAGAAAATGTCCCTGAACCCCTTCAGATTGTCTTCTGGTTGTCACAGGTGAAAGGTTGTGCAAGCTGGCTCAGGCCAAGAGGTGATCTTAATATGTCCCCGGCTTTGAATTCTGTGTGCATCTAAAGGCTGGAGAGTGACCTGCATGCTGGCTGGAAATATGTAAAGATTTCTTGCCCAAGCCTGAAAACAGAATTCCTTCATTTTCCTCCCAGCTCAGGCAAGCTCTTTTCTCTGCCCTACTTACCCTCTGGCTTCTTCCTATTGGGAAAGCAAGAGAAAGGAGAGTGCTTTTCCCATTAACCTCCCCAAGGTGCCCAGAGCTCACCAGGGAATAGCCAAGGTTACTGCAGACACGCGAAAGCTCCTGTATTACTCACTCAGAGATGCTCACAGGCTTACTGGTGGATTGGAAAAGGAAGGTAGGTCATTGGGGAAGAACTGGCTAAGCCAGGGCCTAGGACTGGATCTTTACTTGATTTTTTTTTCTACATTCATAAGCTCTTGAATTTTCATACTAGTTTTCCTTTCTTCTCTGAATGAAAGTTACACAGGATAATTATATTTTTCAAAATTATGTTATCTCAGCAAGTTAAAAGGACTCTGGATGATGGTGGATGTGCAACCTTCCTCCATGCACCTCCCCACCCTTTAAAAGCCTAAATATGTAGTCTGTTAAAGCTGAAGTTCACACCTTCCTTCTCAATCACCTGGATGCCTCAAACCTCAACTCAAACCATGACATGGATGGAAGATTCTATTCTCCTCTTTGAAGGAACACATGTATTTGTGAAGAATAAACATCACTGATTGATTATAAAACAGCAGAGCTCTTCAGAAGATGTGTTCTTATGAGAATTAACGAAATGCTTGATCAGACAGAGATCATTCTTTGAGTATACTTTTTTTTTCTCATAAAGAGTTGGAGGAGAATTTTCTGTTTGGCAAGGAAACACGGATCCACAAATATAGTGGAAGATAGTGACAATGGCCTGAGATTCCTGGGACTGCTGTTGCAATTTTCTGAGGTGCTGGATGTGCACACAGGTTTCCTGGGGGACATGGAAGGGGGGTGTCCTGGCCATAGTTACTGGTCCTAGGATTTCAGAAGTTTTGAGGGATGGCTGTCTCTGTGTCTGATTTTTCTGTCTAGAAAACTCACAACCTTAGAGGCTGTAGGAAAGCTGAAGGAACCTAAGGGATCTTCCTAGGCTTTGCAGAGCTGTAGCCCAAGCATGAAGTCAATGCTGACCCTGTATGATATGCTGAAGGGGCTCTTCTGGTCCTTGTTTTTCCTCTGGGGTAAGAACCAGTGAAACCATCTCTGAACCCTTGTTCTAAATTGAATTTTGAGATGAGCCTGTTCCCCCTTGGCAGAAACTGAGGTGTCTCCTGTCTAGTGGTCTCTGCCGATTCCTGCCTACATTAGAATCTGAAAGACTCTCGGGAATTAGAGTACAAAGCAAAATGATCAATGGAAAGTACAGTAAAGCTCTCATACATGTAGTGAGTTTTTATGGATTCAGTAGATTTCACATGCTATCCCCAGGAGTCTCACAATTACCCTGAGGGTTATGCTCCTAAAAGCCATCTCACAGAGGAACGTGAGACCTAGGAGACTGACACATTTGGTAAAAGACATTAACCAGAAATCTGTCTCCAAAACTAATTGGAACTCCTTCCACCACATCCTACATGATCACCTTTTGGATAAGAGTAATGGACCATGTCCATTTATTCATTACATTTCCTTGGTTGAGGGGTTGTTGTTGGCTGGCAACCTCCTGGGAACTTCCTGTGTGTAATCTGAAATTGGCCCCATCCACAGAGGGCAGAGAGAGGTAGAGGAAAGAGGCAGGCCATTCCAGATTGGTAGGTGGTGGGTTTAACAAGCAAGGGAACGTGCTGATGACATCTGTCTTGACTAGTTATAAGATGAGTAGATCTCTGCGCCTGCCTACCTGATTCTTAAGTTTATATAGAGGCCTTAATGGAGTTTGGTCACATATCCAATGCAGATAGCCTCAACACCACCTTTCTATCTCAAGGTTATATCCTTGGAACAGTTTCTGGGTGTGAGGAATATAAGGAAGGCACAACCATAGGGCAGAAGAGGTAGTGGGGAAACTCCAATTACCAGGGTCCAGCTTGCATGTCTTCTTGATGACTTCTAATAATGGGCAGAACAGGAAATCTGTGGTGTATCTCAGGTCCCCTTCCTATGGAGCTTCCCTGGTATGGGCTTCATTGGAAATACTTGTATGAGCAATTTCTGTCCTTTGAGACTATGGACAAAGGAACTCATGGCAGGAGAGATTATAGGTAATCCTTGGAAAGCTCAGGGATAAACAAGTCAAAACCAATTTGTCAATGATCCCCTTTTCCCCTTCTATCTGTCTCTCCCTTGATTCTGAAAAACAATAAAAGAATAAGGGACCCAGACCCAGATCTGTCTCTTTTCTCCAGAGAAGGTATAGACATCAACAGTTGTGACTTTCTACATTGGATTACTAGTGCTTTGCATTCCTTAATTGTTGTTCTTTTGTAAGGGCATAGCAGTATTTTCTTATAGTATTTCTTCTTTGGAAAACTCAAAGGATTTCTTCCTCTACCAGGTCCTCAACTGATGTTTTACTCAGTATTCTTCTCCTTAAAAAGCACAGAGCATTGCAATCCTACAGATCAGAGTGGGGGCTCTTGCCTCTGACCAGTGTCTCTCAGGGGCTCCACATGGCTCTCTCCATCAGCCTGAACACAAAGGATTGACTGCCCCACCTGGTACAGGGAGGGGATGGCTGATCAAGGATTGGGGCACTTTGTTCTCCAGTATGTATCTGGAACCCTCTGGATAATCAAGTCCACGGTCACTGAATCACTGTGTTTGAAATTATACCATGGAGCCATCTGCCACATGCACAAAGATTTGTCTTTTCTCCTGGAGTGGTGATGCTCTAACCCATTCTGAGAGTGCCTGTCTCTCTCTTTGCCAGTGTAACTGCTTCGGAGAAGTGGAAAGAGGAAAATAGGAACCAGAGTCCAGCTGCTCTGTGGTCTGGGCCAAACATTCCCTCACCTGATTATTGTCACTAATTTCCTAAGTATTGATGAACCACCTCTTTAGAAGGTGGAAACTTGCAAACAGGAACTACATTTCACACAGCCAGACAAAACATAAAATGAAATTTCAAAAGAAGAGACACTTTATCATCTGGGGCAAGAGGAATTGGGATGTGAAACCCAGATGCACATCACAGAGTTATGATATAGTCACATAGGATTTCTGAGGGTAATAGAGGTGCAGAAAAGAGAAGACGGGCCCTCAGTCTCTCCCTGACCCTAAGAGATATCTCTACCCATCCTGGGACTGTGACATCACTGTTCACTTCTCTCAACATTCTTTTTTTTTTTTGTTCCCTTGTTTCACTGTTTGTTTTTACCTAGTACAACTTCTATTCATTTCCATGTAACTCAGTGTGTGTCGCATTAATGAGTCTGTTACTGCCATTGGAAATCAAATGGCAAGCCATTTGAGCAAGCCTCAGAATGTCCCTCAAGAGGAGTAAAAAAAAAAAAACATTTTGCCTGGTAGACCTCCTGTTTGTCATTGTTTGTAGGCTGCTTCAAGACTCTTGAGTCCCCTGCACTTCTAAGGAGTCCTACAGGGAAACTAAGCCAGCTCCTGCTGCCCAAGAGCCCACCATAGGGAACGGTTACTGTGGGCACTGCACAGGTATGAGCCGGTCACAGACAACATCACTTACAATTACCTAGCACATTTCTCTTAGATCTGCCTCTAGATCCAGATTTGTGAGCAGGGGACTTAAAAGTCAATGGTTTACTCTCCTAGGATTTAAGCAGCAGTCACATGATTAACTATATATATAAATACATATATAACTATATATGTATAACTAATATATATAACTGTGTGTGTATATATATATATGTGATTGCTGCTTAAATATTTCTGGCCTCTAGCCACCTTACTACACTGACTAGGAACCTCACTGATCAATTTCCTCACATCCATCATTCAATTTTTAAATCCACTACAACTCCAATGTCATCAGTTTAGCTTCTTAGAAAGGTCACCATGCATGAAGACATCATCTTGAGTGGAAAGGAATAACTTCAGGATACATTTTCCCAAGAAAACTGCTTCCCAAGGAATAATGGGCTTCCTTTTCTATGGCCTTTCCTACAATTTCGCATTCAATATTATCACTTTTTTTCCCTCAGCTTCAGAACTATGGCTGAAATGATTATATTTAATAGACCAGTACTTTCACTTTAATTCAAACACTAGTATTACAGAAGACAGATTTATATCGTAATTCATTGGCTCTTAAATCCCTCCCTACTACATATGTATTACAGCAACCTGAGTAACTATGCACTCACTATCCTACATAGGCCACAGACTAACTATGCTATTATCAGAGAAGTTTTTTCATGGCTGTGTCTACATTTCAGTGGCCTCCTCTCCACACTGAAGTCTCCAAATGACTTATGCATCCCACTTATTTTCAAGGTCTGGAGCTAATGTGGGCTTCCATTACTCCTGAAAGACATAAGAGGAATTAAGGCAGAAAATTTGTCCAAAGTTGCTTGTAACTTCTAAGTGTAAGGGTGGTTTTGAATAGCACTTTGTGTCTACTCTTTTCCTGCAAAGTTTTCATAGGGTATATGAGACCTAGCTGACTGCCCCATCTTAGTATGATGACTCATCAATCACTATATGCATAACATGTGAGCTTGTGAGCATAATGTAAATGCAAGATAATCATGCCAGGCCTTCTCGATTGTCCTCACACAGCTGTGTTCTGAAGGTCCCGGGAGACTTTTTTCTTTATCCCAGAAGGTACTATTAAGATTTCTCAAGCTCCCTTCTCCCCTGAAGAGCCGTGCCCCACAGATTCCCTATATTTTAACCAGAGACACACTTGTCAAAGAGATTCACTCAGGTGTCATCACTACTGGTCCTAAGAAGCAAATAGTGGATAAGTCTTCTGAGTAATGAGACACCCTTCTCCCTCAAGTCATTAGCAGAAGACACAGTTCCTTTTCTCCATCTCCCACGGTTCTGTAGAACAAACGTTCGATGCAAAGTTTTGTCAGCTGTGTACTCTCATATTCAAGCCTGGGGCTATAACATTTTTGCCTGCTACAATCCAGCTGCTTTTTTCCAGTCTGTTCCCACTAATAACTCTATTATAATATTTATAATACTGTCTATTAAAGCTAGAGTTTCTTTTCCCCACAGACACTATCAAATTATCCTCCATCTTCAGTTCATGCTCATGCCTTACTTCTTTTCTGAGAGAGGGTAGACCTGTTGACAGAGAAGATTGCTACTGAAGTTCTTTGCCAACATTACGCCCACTGTAGCTAAAAAAGACTGTCCCATCTGCCTCGGCTTGGCTTCAAGCCACCAGCGCTATCAATACCAACGGCTGTCAGATGCGCAGCTGGAGTCTCACTCACCACATCAACCCATGTGGATCTTGGGAATGCTCATGGACTAGAGAATTGGCATTTTGGAGGCTTATTTTGCTTTGGATGCCGAATTTATTTCTGTTTATGAGGCAGGTGAGCTTCTGACCTCAGGGGTTCCAAGACTTCATATTCTGAGAGTAACCAAGCCTCTTCAATCTAATAAAAATATCAGAGAGCTAAAATTGTGTTTCAGAGGCACATTAGGTGACATTAACAGAATGATAACAGGGATGAAATGAATTCAAGGTGGGCCAACATGAGAGATAGGTCTTTGAGACTGGTTCTTGCCAAGAGAATTGCTCCAAGCATTTTTACAATTGAAATGGAGGTGCCCTGCTAAAGACAATGTCTGTTGTAGAGGCCACTTAATGTCATCTTGTAGGGAAGATGAAAGCAAGTAGGTAGGGATTCTTGAGAACCTAGAAGACTGATGCCCTGCTTACCAAGTTGTTTTAGAGAGAGTTTTCTAGGAAGAGAAGCAAACAGCTATTTCTTTGTACTAAAAGGAAAGAAGCAAAATAGCGAATCTAAGAAATCAACCAAGATGAAATGACTCTAACAGTTCATAGAGGTCTAGCCATATGGGCATACACTCAACAGCATTAAGAATAAAATTTTTAGGGACGCCTGGGTGGCTTAGTCGGTTAAGCGTCCGACTTTCGGTTGGGTCATGATCTCGCGGTTCGTGGGTTCGAGCCCCACGTCGGGCTATGTGCTGACTGCCAGCTCAGAGCCTGGAGCCTGTTTTAGAGTCTGTGATTCCCTCTCTCTCTGACCCTCCCCTGCTCATGCTCTCTCTATCTCTCTCCTAGAAATAAATAAAACATTAAAAAAATTTTTTTAAAAAAAGAATAAAATTTTTAAAAAGTAGCCTCTATTATGAGTCATAAACTACATTGGTATAACATTTAACTCACATCCAAGGAGAAAAAGAAGCTTCTCTTTTAAAGTCTGCGTGTGTGTGTGTGTGTGTGTGTGTGTGTGTGTTGTGTTTTATGATCCTATAACGGAAATGGGTGTTACAGGAATTATCGTTCAGAAAGAAATTTGCATGATTTTAGAACAAAACCACAATGAAAATCTAGTCTCACAGAAATGTTGCTTTCTCCCAGGTAAGCCAGAAAGATATACATGGTCCTGTGTCTTTTCAGATTTTATAGGTGAATTTCAGTTGGCTAATGAGTAAAAAACTGATAAAGCAACTGATGAAAATTACTGGAGGAAAAATGTTGGAATTATATAATCAGAAGGAAGGAAATTCTATCCCATGGTGAAGGCCAGACTGATAGGAAAATAGCCAATGCAAAAATGAAATTGTTCCAGAAGTTTGGGGATTATCATAATTAACTTGTTCCATTCATTTTTTTTAACAGTGCAAAATCAAAATACGTGTGTAAATGGGCTTTAAGTGACCATTTATTAAACATATAATGAAACAATTCTAAGTGATAAGGAAAGCTTGATTAGAATTATTTTCCTTTCATAGACTGTAAATGGTGTTCTAGATTTTCTAGAAAGTACACTTTGTTCTGTTTAACTATCCATCTACTTAAGTACAGAACTTGTCCTAAAATTTATGACAGGCTTAATGGACAAAAGGAAAAAAATGGAGGGAAAAGCAGGAAAACACTGATGTAGCAAAATACAATTACAGAAGCAAAACACTATAGTGCTTGTATTCCACTTTATATCATTCCACTTTATTCCCAGCATGTTGACTCGATGTGTGCAGAAATTTTACCATCAAAATTTTATTTCATTTTTTAAATATTGTTTTTAATGTTATATTTATTTCTGAGAGAGTGAGAGAGAGAGAGAGAGACAGCATGAGCAGAGGAGGGTCAGAGAGAGAGGGAGACACAGAATCTGAAACAGACTCCAGGCTCTGAGCTGGCTGTCAGCACAGAGCCCGGCACGAGACTCAAACCCATGAACCAGGAGATCATGACCTGAGCCGAAGTCAGATGCTTAACTGACTGAGCCTCCCAGGTGCCCCATTTCTTTCTTTTTTTTTTTTTTTTACCAGTTACAGCTAATAACAAATAGCAAATCAAACACAGGTATGGTGTGTATTTCATGAGAAGCAAAGTAAACAAAATATTACAAAAGACATCTTTACTTATTTATTTATTTATTTATTTATTTATTTATTTAAAATCTGGTTTATTGTCAAGTCAGCTAACACACAGTGTATACAGTGTGCTCTTGACTTTAGGAGTAGAATCCCATGATTCTTCGCTTACATATAACACCCACTGCTCATCCCACCAAGTGCCTTCCTCAATGCCCATCACCCATTTTCTAAAAGAGACATCTTTAAGAAAACACATAGGCTGGCATTTGGTATATAAATGGAAATGAATCATAATAGTGCTGATGCATCAGGACAAATGCATCTTGTATCCTTTCTAAAGAAAATATGGAATGTTGAGTATATTTTGGAACTGTTTCCTTTACAAATGGGTATTTTTATGATGATATCCTAAGGGTAAATTTCAAAAAACTCCTTCAGAACTTCCTTCTTCAATGGTGACAAGTTCGTTTTTCTTATGCTGTGTCTGTTTTAATTTTGTTTTTAATGTCTTTATTTTGAGAGACAGACACAGAGAGCGAGCAGGGGAGGGGCAGAGAGAGAGGGAGACACAGAATCCGAAGCAGGTTCCATGTTCTGAGCTGTCAGCACAGAGCCTGACGTGGGGCTCAAACCCATAGACTGTGAGATCGTGACCTGAGCCAAAGTCGGACGCTTAACCTACTGAGCCACCCAGGTGCTCCATGCTGCATCTGTTTGAAACAAGTATTCAATTTAGTTTGCTGTACAAAATAAAAAATTCCAGAGTACCAGCAGTAGGGAAGGTTGTAATTACTGATGGAAGCTTTAGTAAGATGTTAACTCTGACAGTCTGAAAGGAATGTAAGTTGTCCAGGTAAGCCAAGGGTGGAATTAATGACAAAGTCAGGCAATTTCAACTCAAGCTGCCAATGTCCATACCAATTACAGTACCATTATCATTTTCCAGACAACTAAATGTGTTCCTGAGAGAACAGAAGATGGCCCAGTACAGATTTCTCACTAATCAACCACCAGAAATATTGTTGGCTTTGTTTTGATGGAAGCAGTCTTTGTCTTTATAGGTAGATATTCTTTCCTCCTTGGATTATAATATATAGGCCTCTATAAACTCAAACTTGTTTGCTTTCCACAGCCAGCTTGAATAGAGCAAACATTTGAGTACTTTTCCAGAGTTTCATAAAGTACAGTTAGTGAAGAGTTTTATCTCCTTTATATGACATCCATAACTTATGAGGGCTGATCTGAAGGTAATTTTACATGAAGGGGTCTCCCATTGTCTATTTGCCATATTCATTAGTTTACTTATCATTCAGCAAGAGTTTTTGAATATATACTCACATCATGGCATGCTCCTTGCAGGAAGTTTCAGGAAGGGGGATGAGAGAAATTTGAATAAAACACCTGTCCTCAAGGAATTTCTGGTTAAGGCTAACTAACCATCAAAAATTAATTATAATATAATATTGTTATATATCCATTTGTTTCTCCTTTGTTAATTCCTTTATCCATCCATCCAACCATTTATTTAGCAAGCAATTCACAAACACACTTGTGTTTCAGGCCCTGCAGTGGGTAGGCTAGAGATTTTTCTCCTTTATTCAAAGGGGAAAAATCCTAGAGATAATATTTTCACATTAATTAAGGGTAAAAAGGGTAAAATTTTTCAAATTAATGAAGGGGTAAAACACTAAGATTGCATTAGTGTTTCCCCAGTAAATTCAGGTGACTATTGCCATCATACATGCAGTGCCGCCTACTGATGCTGGGTTGGTCCCTGTGAATTGCTTTGTCCACTGTGACTTTGCTTTGTCCACAGATGTGTGTGACTGGACGTGATGAGTAAAGAAGCCAAGAGGCAATTTTAAAAGCTATTGTGTGTTTCTATCAGCCTTTTAGTTTTTTTTTCCTGTGGCCAGGAAAAAGGTGAGCTCAAATAAGGGTTTGACCTTCAGTCTGAGCCCTAGAATGAATGAAAAAATACATGGAAAGGCATTTAACAGTCAACCCTGAGCTGTTTACAGAAAAAAACCTGAGGAGTAAAGTTGTTGTCAGCCGCTGAGAGTTTCTGGGGGTGTGTTATCAGTGTTAAGACTCACCCTTTCTGTATTATTCAACTTAACCCATCAAATTCTGAAAATTAGTTAAGGAAAAGCTTCCAAGTAAGTTGGAGTTTGAAATTATTCCACCCAAAGATAGAAAATGGTTTTTATTGTGAAACAGCATAAGAAAATCCAAGAAGGTCATGATAAGGATGAGAGGTTTGGAAAAAAGATTTTGGTAAAATCTATGTGAAAGGAAATATTTAAAGAGTGATTATCCTGGAGACAGAAATAAGAGGCATACCTTGTATGTCATTCTAAAAAAGTTAATATGTTTATCCTCAAGCAAATAAGGAATGAATAAAGTTCAAAGAACAAAGGCGAACACTTTCGTATTCTTCACGGTGTCACTACACACAGTGGGGACAGGGAATGGCTCAGGCTGAAAGCTGTTGTTCATCAAGGAAATGCTATTTGAACCCATTTTAAAATATGAGCATCTTAGTTCATTTGGTCTGCTATCACAAAATACCACAGACTTGCTTGCTTATAAACAAGAGAAATTTATTCCTTATAGTTTGGGATGCTTGGAAGTCCAAGGTCAGGTAACCAGTTGAGATCTGGTGAAAGTCCACTTCCTGCTTCATAGATTGCTGACTTCTCACTGTGTCCTCACATGGTGGAAGGGAAGGGAGTTCTCTGGGGTCTCTTTTTATAAGAACACTAATCCCATTCATGAGGGCTCCACCCCCCTGAGCGCCTTCCTAACACTCCACTTCCTGGGATTAGGTTTCAGCATATGAATTTTGGTGGGGAGCAAGGTGTGGGTACAAATATTCAGATCATAGCAATAAGCAAAATTTCATTTGGAGGGCTAAAGATTGAGGCTATTGTAAGGATAGGGGATAGCATTATAGAGGACAAGAGTTTAAAAAATTAGAATAGATAAAGTGATCATAAAATTGGTGATATTTCAAAGTAAGGTTCATCTGGGATGGTGGTGGGAAAAAAATGAAAAGGCACACAGATGACTGGCCATCAAAAGATTTCTCATGCCATATAAAGTTTCCTGAAATTTCATTCATTGGCCAAACTTGGGTGACATTGAAGTAAATAAAGCAGGGGAATGACATGACTCAATTTGCATCGTAGAGAGAGTTATCCATGGAGAATGGAGTGGAAGTAACAAAGGAAAAGATGTTACTAAGAAGACTATGTAAGTTGTTAGAGTAACCGTCCAGGTGAGTTCCAGTGAGGACCTGAACAGGGACAGAGACAATGAAGACAGAGACAAAGAATCAGCTTTGAGGGTCATTTAGTAGGGTGAATTGACACAATGTACTGATAATGTGGTGGAGAGAGCTTGGAATTAAAGTTGACATCTGGACTTCATACCACCTATGTGGGTGATTTCATCCCACAAAACTGGAAAGCAAGGAGATGCTTTTTTAGGAAGAAGATGTGACAAGAAATCAGACTTCCCCAGAAGTCAGAATCTGACTCCACATTGTGCTCTGGTGAGCAGCAGGGGTTCTAGAAAGGCATCTACTTAAAATTCCAGGGTCATATATTTTCTTTTCCATTGTCAGTTTAGGGATCTTCATCTTTTGTATTTTCAGGGTCTTGATCAGATAAATACAAATAAATACAATCAGATTAGCATCTCAGAAGATAAGTGCATTGTAAATTTGTGGGGATTCAGAGGCTCAATGTATGTGGGATTATTTAAAACTAACTTCTCCCTTGTCCCACCCCACCTCTGAAATATGAGTAATTATTTCTTACTTTATTTTTTCATACTATTTGATGTTTCATTTCTTCTGCAATCTGTAAATTGGCTCTCAGCAGGTAAGAGATGGGCCCAGAAACATCTGTAAGAACATATTAGGGAAAAAATCCTCTTACTACTGGTTTAAGTGATGCTCCTTAATAGTTAGGTTGACTTATTTGAAAGTTACCTGAATAGTGTGTATCATGGAAGAGAGTCTGCTAAGTTGTCTTGGTAAGTTTTGAAGCTATACATGTAAAGTGAAATTTCCTGATCTCATGAAAATGCAAAGAATAGGGAACCATTGAAATATTTAGTTTCCCCAAAATGGAACATTCTATTGGAGTCCTATGATCCTGAAAATTAAGGGAGATCGAAGCATACAATTTGTGCCCAAATTTACCTTTAGGGAATGCTAAACATTTTAAAAAAAAAACCCACTGAGTTTCGTGTGGATGCACACTCACACACGTGCGGGTGTGTAAAATTATTGTCATGTTTTATCAATGACTTTTGAATTAAATATACCAAACACAGAGGCCCAGTAATTTTGAAAATTTACTCTCTGTGCTTTATGAAAACCTGTATACAGGTTGCTTTTTTTTTAAGTTCCTTTATTTCCAGCAAATTATAGTAGCATCTTTTATGACCATAGCCTATTTATCTTAGCAGGAAGCATTAGTAAAATGCGTCTGCGTACCACGGATGCTCATCTGATAAGTGCTTCTCTGTGCACTGAATGTTTTCACTTTCATAAATAGAGAGAACAATTTTTCCCCAGGGTAAAATCTATTTCATAGATTAATACACACCCTTTCATCATTTAAATGGGCTGCAGTTAGAGATCTATGTTTATGATGCTGCTTTGGTGCACGGATAGGTGGATAATACATATTCGGTCCTTTCAAAAGCAACACACTTATATTATTCACACCATTGCCTTTAATGAGCTGGCTTTGAGCCATCGTCATCAATCCTGACATTTACACTCCCTTCATGTTGTACTAGAGTCTTGTGATGACATAATTGTTACTTGTATAATAAGTGCTGATGTGAAGTACATTAGCCATGAAAAACCTAATTTATAACCCAAATGGCCAGTTTGACCATATCTGGAAAAAAATTAGAAGATCTCACGGTTTCAAAATCAATGCTACTTCAGGGCAGACAAAATATATGTGTAACGTCTTACAGCTTGGTGACAATTGCAAGGTTGATTGAAATGCCTCAAAAACCGGGATGAGGACCATGCAGCTGAGCAATATAGGGCTTGTAATTTATTTGTTTAATCCAATAACAGTTTGTCAGGAGTGTCACAAAAATGTGGATTTGACTGTGTTATTGTCTGCACGCTGCTCAGTGCAATGAATAATTCATCCAAGGCAGAGAAAACAGAAGAAATATTAAGTTATTTAATGTGACCACTATTATATTTAAAAAAAACTTCATTGTCCAGATAAAATACAAAACATTCATTTAAACTTAAATTTTAGATAAACAACAAATGCTTTTTTAGCATCAATATGTCCCAAATATGACAACTTTAATGGTCACCAGATTGTTGGTCCCATGATATACGCTGCCCCAATTGGGTGAGCAAAGGGTAACGGGGGTGGAATCTTGTGTTAAGATCTGCCTGGGTTCCTTTCAATACTTTGGTGGGTCATTTATATGAAAATGCATTCCTAAGCATCTACATGAATATCTATTCAGTTACCCAGAAACAATTGGGAGAATAAACTAGGCACTGTACTTAAATCGTACTTTAAATCAATCTTGTCCACTTTGATCTAAGAAAGGTGCTTATTTTTAATAGGGCCAAATTTAATAATGAATTTCTCAGAAACTTTCTAGAATTGAACATGCCTGCCTCAAAAGGCATTGTAAGTTAAGGAAAGCCATAATAAGGTGCTATCCTTTAAATTTGTTCTGGAAATAGTTCAAATCAATTATACATTTGGAATATTTTCCACAGCATCAATTAAGGGAGATATTTCTGGTGTCAAAACAGCTGATAAATTTGGTCCATTCAGTCGCTAGTCAGTGAGCTAGTCAGTGAAAAGGTTTATCAGCCTAAGTATCCACCAAGCCAAGTATTTGACCAAATGACTGACAAATGTTGTCAGATGAGCTCATCTAATGATTCTGCTGAACCTCATCTTTGATTTTACTCCAAGATTCAGTGTGTTCTAGCACAGAAGACGTTTGCTGCAGATTTGATGTAAAGAAACTAACTTAGGTATCAGGAGATCATTCCAGCCAGAACTCTAGTTTGGAATGTGTTTACACACATTAGTTTACATATGCCAACAGAACTGACAAAGATTGAAGGTAATCTATATAGCAGTGATTGAAAAGACTCAAATTTTTATTGTTGTTTGTGCTGTGCTGTTTTGAAGCCTTGCTTTATATGATATTAAGTATTGCAAATACAATAAACACTATGATATTAGCATCTAAATGATGTTTAATATTAACATTATCACTAGAATGGAAACTCACTGAATTTTGCCTGCAAAGCACATTGTAGTCATGGCACTGGTCACAAAGAATCTTAAAACAAAGCCACTAAAAATTTAGAGGTTGTTTTGTTTTACCAAGATCTAACCTAGTGTGTCAGGACCACTTTACACATAGAGCATCTATACAGTGTAGAGGAAATCAGGTCCAAGGCACTCAGACTAGTCTAGTAAGCACACATATACTATCATTAGTTAATTACAACAACAGCAACAACAACAAAACCCTCAAAATGAAATATAAAACCCTGAATTACTTGCAATCTTAAAGAGTTTCTACCCTCAGGAAATTATTTCTGGCAACTTGGCTATTATTTAATATATTTGTGCCCTCAAATACATTGTGAATAATTGCCTGTTTTATTTTTCTGTTGGTTCATGTAATGCCTATATGAAGAAATATGTACTTGAGTATAGATTAGAAATCTCCTTCAGTCTAATTCCTACCCAGAAGATAGGTTATACATTGATTTTTGGTTGCATATAACATAATGTTTTAATATTATTATTATTGTAATTACTAATATTTAATTTTTAAGTCGAAGTCTTTGGGGACTTGTGTGATTATACAAAAGGGAAGAATTAAAATGTGTTGATTGTCTATTTTGGGCTTAATACTTACTGTAATAGATTATTTAACCAGAAAAACCATACTAGGGAAAAGAAAATGTCTAAAATCTTAAAGAAATGTCTAGAGAGTGGAAGAGTAAAGACTGAATCATTTACAACGTATTGACTTTTTAATTTTTTAACTTTTTTTAAATTAAAAATTGCTTAATGTTTATTTTTATTTTTGAGAGACAGAGTGTGAGCAAAGCAAGGGCAGAGCAAGAGGAGAAACAGAATCTGAAGCAGGCTCTAGGCTCTGATCTGTCAGCACTGAGCCCGACACAGGGCTAGAACCTGCCCACTGCGAGATCATGACCTGAGCCAAATCGGACACTTAATCAGCTGAGCCACCCAGGTGCCTTACAACATATTGTCTTCTACTAAATCTTCAGTTACCTAGAACCGATGCTTTGCTACGACCATTGCAATATGTGCATTCATCAGCCTTGCATGTAGGCACTCTGATATGTATCAAGCAGGATAGGTAGGGCAGGCTTTGTAACAAACAAACCCAGAATCTTGGTGGCTTAAAATAGTAATATTTTATTTCTTATTTACGCTACATATCAATCTGAGTTTGTTGGATGGTGTTGCCACCACTGTTTCTTCACTAGGGGACCCAGCTCTCTCTTTTATCTCTATTCTTAATCTGTTATCACTTGTAACTAATACAGAATGGAAAAAAAATAAAAAGATAGCAAATCTCACACACCGTCTCTTAAATTTCCAGCTAGAAAGTGCATATTTTACATTTTTTATTTGTCAACTTTTATTGGGGTATTATTTTTCACATTTTATTGGCTTACATAAGTTTCATGGGCACATCTAACTTCATGCTATTTGGACACTGGAATCTTTCCATATACCTGCAAGTAGAGGGAGTAAGAATATGTATGAAATCAGACCTGATGACTATCATAACATATTAACTCAATTAACTCAATATTAACTCAACCCCTTTTTTTTTTTTTTTTCAGAGAAAGGCATGTTTTGATTTGGCAAACTCTACTTCCACTTTTGTTCTTTTGGAGTTTTTATGTGGAACTTCCCTTTCTTCTGATGTACCGTAGTATAAGCTAAACATAGGAGGCTGAAGTTGAATTAGTTTTAGTGTTTTTGCTTATTTCTACTGTCAAGGGGTTTTTTAAAAATTCTATGCACATTAATTTTATATAGCTGAAATTCTTACACATTTTAATAACCTATGAAATTGCATATCTCTCGCTGTCCCATTTTTCCATTTTTTTCATTCTCTAATACACTTAATATTTTCTATCTTCAGTTCCTTTACCTGTTTCATTCAGGCAGGATACATCTCATTGGCCTTCATGTCAAATAGGATGGCTGTGCTTTGTATCAAATATGCTATAGAAAGTGAGGGCAGGAGATACTTAAAACACTTGTTCAAAATCTCAACTCTCCTTTGAAGCACACCTCTAGATTTCTCAAGGCGATCTCAGTTTCAGTAACTGAATAAAGACCCATAATCTGACCTTAAAATGCTGACCTTGGTTTCACACTGAGAAACAGTATGGCAGTTAAGTTGATCTTGCCTGAACCAGGTAAGATGTTTGGACACTGTTTATAGGCAACTAGTTCAATAGGTACTATAGTGGCTTCTTGGTAAATTAGACTTATTTTCTGAAATAGCACTTTTCCTTAATAAAAATGTCTCATTTTTCTCCTCTTGAACCATCTTTATCACACCGATCCCTGGATAATTGTCTAAATTCTCAGGTTAGGGATATTTTACTATGGAGAATAGGTCTTCTCAGACTCTGGTAGTTTATAAATATTGTTGTTCTTTTGAAGACTTCTGAAGCATAGACTACAAGAGCCAAAAGTAATGAACAGATTCCTGTTTATATTTAACTTAATATTCACAAACATCACTAGTCACATATCATTAATTAGCATGTTATAACCTATTTGTTGAAGTGAGACTTCGTTATTAAATGCATACAGTCTTCACATCATACACAAAGAAACAAACTAGTCTCCAGTAATGCACTTACTTATATACATTTATATTGGGCCAGGCCTATTCTACATTATGGCATTTTAACAAATATACCTGGTATATACCTGGTATCACCTTTGTAGAATTCTGGACATGTGAGTGTTCAAAATAGTGTCAGCTATGTTGGTATGGAAGGAAATATTTCAAGCTGAAGCTATTGTCCACAGTGCTCATGTAAGTGCAGTCAGAAGGGCTACTGGGCTGGATGAAGGCAATGATTTTACTGGTAGATGTAGGACCCAGAAAGATGATGGGCAGAATGTTGTACAAACACACAGATAAATGCTCTACATCTCATAGCCTACTGAGGATAACAGTCAGACTCATGACTGGATGCCAGGCAGGCCTCAAGGAAGGCTTTAGCAATTTTTCTCTGATTGGATTATTATTTATATAATGGTCAAATTACTTTGTTAGCCAATTCCTTTTTCTTTCCTTCCTTCCTTCCTTCCTTCCTTCCTTTCTTTCTTTCTTTCTTTCTTTCTTTCTTTCTGTACTTGATACTTCATGCTTTGAAAAATACCTAAGTGTCCTGGCATAAAACTTTTTAAATGTGTGATGGTCAGGTTAAGTCAGTTATGGATCTTCTTTTAGACTATAGTATTTATTGTCTAAATAAATGATTAAAGTGTTGTAATAATGAAATTCTGGAATTATTATGATAGGAATAATTTAGCTTATAATTGTTCAGGCATAAATACCTTGACATTCCTTGAAAATCGTACTTCATTTTATGCTTCCTATAATGTTGCCTCCCCCTGTGATCCATGTCAAAAATCACTCATCATGTTATTATTTCTTGCATTTATTTTTCTTTTTACCACATTCATGGCCATAGCATTTAGATGAATGTCAAAGTCTATACAGAGTTTAAGACTTCATAATTAGGTCATTTCAATTTTAAATTTGCAACTCTGTCATTGAAAACAAATAGCTGAGTGAAGAATAAGGCAGAAGGGAAAATTAAATCCTCTTTCAAGTTGTGTAGATCCAAACAGATGATAGATGATGCATATGAGTATGATGAAGCCTTTTCACTGTTGCTGAAAAATATATTTCAAAATTTACTGGGAACATACTTTAGTGGAAGATAGAGTGGCAGTAAATGATTAAAATTTTTAAAAAATTCACATGTATTCAGAAAAAGCATGTTAAATTTCATGTTGCTTAGATGTGATACTGTGATAATCCCTGTAACAAGAAAAAATGCTACCTGTTAGATGGGACTGTTCTGAAATGTGAAATTGATTTTGAATGTCTCTCTATCTCTGCCACTGCTCTGTAATGTCAGAAAAGCCTCAAACTAGCTAAAGGGTTTGGGGCTTCATTGCCACTCTGCTGTCTCTTTCTTCTCAGATTAAAACAAATGTCAGCCTGGTGTGTGCACAGCAAAGGACGCCAGGTGGCTTTGGCCTCAGGATCAAGCTGTGAGGCAAAACGCATAAGCAATAAGAGCATTCCACTTACCCCTTTTAGATCTGCCACTTCTCATCTATTGTGGGATGAGAAATATCTTTTTGTCCTAGGGCAGTTGACTGAATACATTCTCACTGAGTCCAAATTGTTGTCAAGAAGAGGGCTTCGTTTTCTCTTTTCATTATTTGATGAGGTGAAGGGAAGTCTGTTATGAGGTGTAGTAAGGTTCCAAAGGCGCCTGTTAAGTATCTGAAAGTTATAAATGAGTTGGGACTTTGCAGCCCTGTTTTCTACTCCTGCTGCAGTCGTAGACTTATGGGGGAGGGGGATGAAGAAAGGACAGGCTTCACAAGTATTGGGATTTTCCTGAAATGTCCACAGTCTTGGTGTCTCCTTTCAGAGTTCCCTAGATTAAATGAAGAGCACGGCAAATGAGAATCAAAGCAATTAATCTCCTGTGCTTTTCTCTGGCTAGAGACAGTACAGTGAGATGTTGAAGGTGCTTTCAACCTCTTCTGCTGATGCTGGTTCACTTACAGCTCATTGTGAGGTCTTCATTATAAACTATCTGATTTTCTTGATTGTTTCTTTGATACGTGTTCCACTCCCCAGCCAAACTGTAGACGAGCCTCATCATGTATTAGGCTTTTCTACGGTGCCCAATGTACATCATGCTTAACAAATCCCCATATTCAGTTGTTTCGTAATAGGACAGTAGAGGTTTTAAAAGACTGAAAAGTATTATATAATATGAAGACACAAGGCCCTGTGACTATTGCGTGTGGTGGTGCTTCCCAAACTTCCTTTGGTGCAAGACGAATTTGTGGGTTTGTTTTCTCCTTAATCCATTACAAATGAGAAATTAAATTTTTTAAAAAAAAATCCTAAAATACCAGTCTGTATTTTTCTCTTTAGATTCAACAGACATAAAATTAATCTTCAAAGTGCTATAAATGTTTTCAAACACTTAGTCTCAATTTCTATACTTAATTCATTGCAAACAGGTAATGCTCCATGGACAACTTTGGTTCATGGGCCCCATGTTGAGCATGACTGGATTAGATCACACACGACTAGTTTTTTTATGTGTTATCTATAAAGTGAGTCATGATTTCATTGGCTTTATATGTGTATTTTGCTCAACTATAAATATGTAATATTAGGGAAAACACTTTTAAAAAATGTAATAATTTTATGTATGTACAGTTGTGACAGGAACTTGGGTTATATTTTAATTTCTGAAGATGAAGGATTTTCTTATTTTCACTTTTCTTTTTTTTGGCTTTAATTATGTCACATATGCAAATTAGTATATGGAATGAAAACAGTATAAATGATCACGAAGTAGTTTCTTGCTGCATGTATAGGTGAGAAATTCAAGAACCAGATAAATGTAAACCATAAGATCCTACTTTTTAAATACAAATGACAAAGCATCTCTCTACTTGTGTCTTTATTGTAAACATTATTATATGTCCACAGAGAGCCATGTGAGGATTTCATAAGTGGTGGCTAGTGCTGAGCAGTGGTGATGAAAGAAAGAAATTAGTGATGTACGTTGAAAGAGACCACAGTGAACTGGAAAATATGCAAGCCTTCAAACTGGAAGACTTCGGCAGGGGTTCAACAGTCAGCCTTCGACAATCCAAGTTAATGGTCCATTGGCTGGTCATCTAAATATGGAGACCATGGATAGGAAGACATCAATTCTGAATACACACAGACATATATTGGTTGGAACTCAGATTGAGCATCAAGAAAGAAGACAGAGGGGCACTTAGGTGGCTCAGTCGGTTAAGCATCCGACTTTCGGCTCAGGTCATGATCTCACAGTTTGTGGGTTCACGCCCCACGTCGGGCTCTGTGCTGACAGCTAGCTCAGAGCCTGGAGCCTGTCTTCAGAATCTGTGACTCCCTCTCTCTCTGACCCTCCCCTGCTCACACTGTCTCTATTTCTCTTTCAAAAATATATAAAACATTAAAAAAAAAAAAAGACAACAGAGAATGTGTCCCCTTGGAGAGGAGAAGAGGATTTCTAATGGACACCAATGTCCATCCTTCCTGGGTCAAGCCAGTGGATCTGTCCTTCTAGACCCATGACTATATGTCCTCGCTTTGCATAATAATCTACCTGTGTGGACAGTAGAGGCATAGGAATCTGCTTTCTTCCTCAAGTATTAACAAGTGGGATTATTGGCTGATGAACACATGACATTGAGTCATTTGAAGATCACTCATGTATGTTTCAGCACTTTGGGCTCCATGGTGTAGAGCCAGCCTTTGGTGGAATGAAGGGTGATGCTGCCTTTGGAAGTACCAGATCTTCTATCTCCCGTCCCACACGCCGCACAGAGTTGGTGTCTTTTCTGTGAGGATAGTCAGGGAAGGTGCTGTGCCTCAGAAACTGAAAACCAAAACAAGCACAGTAGCAGCCTTCTAGTTATTTATTTTCCTCATAGACTGTGGACTATAACCCACTATGCAAAATTAAGCAGTAAATCTGTTAAATTACTAGAGAATTTAATCTAAAACAAAAGAAACAAACAAAAAAACATTTGTAAAAGACCCAGATGATACACATTTTAGTTTGTGTTCTCAATATTCAGATTTCTCTAGCATGTCATGTCATCAATTTCCCTTTCAGTTTTTTTTTAAACTGGTCATAATTTTTTAATTTAAATTTTAGTTAACATACAGTGCAATACTGTTTTCAGGAGTAGAATTCAGTGACTCATCACTTACATACAACACCCAGTGCTCATCTCAACAAGTGCCCTCCTTAGTGCCCATCACCCATCTAGTTTTGATTTTTTTAAGTTTATTTATAAATTTTGATAAAGAGAGAAAACATGAGTTGAGGAGGGAATGAGAGAGAGAGAAAGAGAGAGAGAGAGAAAGAGAGAGAGAGAGAATCCCAAGCAGGCTCCACACTGTTACTCTCACTTGGGGCTCGAACTCACGAACCATGAGACTATGACCTGAGCCAAAGTCAGATACTAAAGTGACTGGGCCATGCAGGTTCCCCTCTAGTTTTGACTTTCTTTTTTTTTTTATAAATATTTTTTTAATGTTTTATTTATTTCTAGGAGAGAGAGAAACAGCATGAGGAGGGGAGGGTCAGAGAGAGAGGGAGTCACAGACTGAAACAGGCTCCAGGCTCTGAGCTGGCAGTCAGCACAGAGCCCGACGCGGGGCTCGAACCCACAAACCGCGAGATCATGACCCAAGTGAAAGTCGGACGCTTAACCGACTAAGCCACCCAGGCGCCCCTAGTTTTGACTTTCAAACACAGCACAAAGTTGTCATCATACTTCACAAAAGACACAGGTAACCCAATGACCTCATGGGTAAGCTCTCCACTGTCCTGACCTTAGATCCAACTCAGACTCTGATTGAGTAGATTCACCTGCTTTTCATTTAAGAAAACATTATGCTTGATTATTAGGAATCTTGATTATAGCATGATCTTAGAAGTTACAACATCCTCAAATTAATAATTCATTAATAGTACTTTTTTCAGGTATATATAGTGTTTGATCTTCATACAGCAAACAGAAATATAAATAAATATGTGAACGTAGCTGCTGTGATCACTTCCATCTGCTTAACTGGTGAGTCAGACACAGTTCTTCCATGTTTTAACTGTCATGTCTCCTCTTTGTACATGCTAACAAGAAACACTGAATTTTCTGACTACTCCTTATATTCATTTTATTTAAAGTAGAATTCACGGTTTAGATCCATATATACTCACAAACACTGGAATCATGATACGTCACTAGCTTAACTGAGCCGATTTCCCTCAGGAAAGTTTAAATAGGGTTAAAATATCAGAGGACTCGGTTTTCATTTTATCAAATATCTAGAGCAAGGGTCGGCAAATGACACCCATGGGACAAATCTGGCTTGCTGCCCATTTTTGTTAGTAAATTTTCATGGGATCACGGCCATGCCTGTTTTTTAAGTGTTGTCTATGGATGTTTTCACACTACAATGACAGAGTTGAGTAGCTGTGACAGCAACTGTATGGCCTGTGAAGGCTAAGATACTAGCTAGCTGGCCCTCTGCAGGGAAAGTGCGCCAACTCCTGATCTAGATGACTAACCAAACTTTAGCAAAAGCTTTAGAATTTTAGAGTAGTATGAATAACACATTCAGGTTCGTAACTGAATATACATTGCAGATATAGTTTTATCTTTATCTGGGATAGAAGATATAAATAGGAAAAAATCTGTGGGTGGATTCACTTCACCCAGACTATCAGTGATATTTCTACAAAATAGACATTTAACTTAAAAAGCTAACTTGTATAGGGAATTTGCTGCATGCCAGACACGACTTTACATCCTTTATCTATACTTTCTTATATAAACATTACAACAATCCTATCAATGGTATCATATTGATACCATATTCACTCTACAGATGAGGTGCAGAGACTGACAATATTAAAGAACTTGATGATGATCACGTCACTGGCATTGGCAGAGCTGGATTTGAACTCAGGAAATCTTGGGTTAGAATCCACAATCTTAACTATCACACTCCTATATGTAACAATAATGAAAAGTTTCCTAATAAATTTGTATTTATTTATTTCTGTAAAAATCGGTTTTGAGAGAGAGAGAGAGAGAGAGAGAGAGAAAGAGAGAGAGAATCCCAAGCAGACTCCACACAGAGCCTGGCTCAGGGCTCAATCCCACAACTTTGGGATCATGACCTGAGATGAAATCAAGGTTTGGACACTTGATTGACTGAGCCACCCAGGAGCCACAGTTTCCTACTGCATTTTAATACTTAAGTCCATTATTATTGCCAGTTATATGTGTTAATGGTAATATGTAAGCTTATACTTGCATTTGATGCCATATAGCACACTATTTGTGATTACTACTTAGAGTCTTCTTATTAATTTCACTTATATGTAGCCCATGACTGATACTTTCATGGTTAATGTTTTATGGTCTTTGTACTGGTATCTATGGAGAATAGTTACTAGAGCGAGTTTCAACTTCTCTGCTAATTGTTTGAAATACTGTAATCTTAGAGACAAATTAAGACTGGTTAACTATGTAAATATCCTTGAACATTTTGCTTTCAAGATAGTTTCGATGTCTTCCTTTAGAGACAAGGGTGGGAAAAGAAAAGGATCTAGCTTAAGAAAATGAACTAAAAAGGTACAATTAAATAAAATTATAGGTAAGACTTTATATAATCATCTCCCTGAAAATTATAGGGTTTCTCTATCTTGTGTAAAGAAATGTTTTACCCAAAGTGTTTCTCCAACTTCTCTCTGGTAGCACATTAACAGTTATCTAGTGGCAACATGATCCAGAATTGAGGTAATTATGGTGTACATGTAGGCTAAAAATATGCATTCACCTCAGGTATTTGGTAAGTGAGGCAAAAAGAAGCATTCCTAAAATGTAAAGGCTTCAAACTCTTTTTCACCTGGTGCGTGGCTTTAGAATTTGAAGCTTACTCATTATTTTTTCCAGGTTAGTACCATGAGTTGGGATCATGCTTCTAGGCCTGGAGGGCCTGCCATGGTGAGCAGGCCTTGGCACTTCTACAATTTTCAAACTGAAATACTTTACGCCAGTGAGATTAGTAAATAACCAGGAGTCTGGCAGCAGTAAAATAGTTTTTAGAAGTTTTCTGGCAAAGTAATGACTTAAAAGGTATTCTCTATACCTAGTCTGAGTGGATGGAGGGTCAGAATAACACATGTTAGTCTCTCCTTTCCTTTTTGTAACTTCATCACCAAAAATTTCCCAATTGTAACATTCTTCTGTATTTAGTACTGTGTAAATACTTGTACAATTATTTATAAGAATTCTTTTAATGTTTTATTATTTTTGAGAGAGAGAGAGAGAGAGACAGGGAGCAAGCTGGGGAGGGGCAGAGAAAGGAGACACAGAATCAGAAGCAGGCTCAAGGGTCTGAGGTGCCAGCTCAGAGCCCAATGTGGGGCTCAAACACACAGACTGTGAGATCATGACCTGAGCTGAAGTTGGCTGCTTAACCAACTGAGCCACCCAGGCACCCCATAAGAAATTTTTTAAATGTTTATTTATTTATTTTGAGAGAGAGAGTATAAGCAGGGGAGGGGGAGAGAGAGAGAGAGAGAGAGAGAGAGAGAGAGAGAGAATCCCAAGCTCCACACTGTCAGCAGAGAGCCTGAAGTGGGGCTTGAACTCAAGAACTATGAGATCATGACTTGAGCCGAAATCAAGAGTCAGACACTTCAGCGACTGAGCCAAGTGGGTGCTCCTACAATTATTCATAGATCAAAGTCTGTAAACAACATTGAAAATGCATTTCACTATTAGCAGAAGTAACTGAGGCTCATCCTATTAAGCCCTGGGAAATCCTCTCAAAGACTTGCACATCCTTCTCACATTTTGGTGGTTTGGCCTTGCCAGGCCCATTATGGAACCACCAAGTACTACATTTTCCAGCTCTCCAGACCTCTGAAGGGCAAGCAGGAAGCTTATTTTCACCAATTAAATATACAAATATTGTGCTTGAAAAATGGCATGAAAAATGGGCTACCTGGGCAAATGGGTAGTAGAGTTGGGGAACCAGACTTTGGGCTGGTGGCAGTGGTGGCATCAGTTGGGGTTTTGTAGCATGGCAGTGTCTTTGTCTTTCCCAGGGCACTGCGGTGTGATTCTCAAAGTTCTTCCTGGAAGTTCAGGCTAGAGCACCTCTCTCAGTCTTCCATCAGTTCTGTGAGTTCTCAGAATCCTATTATTATTTTTACTACTACTGCTACTACTACTGTTGTTATCACCATCATCATCATCATCATCATCATCATCACCATCATCATCATCTCTATTCCTTTTAGAACTGGAATGAATTCTGTGTTTGAATAGGACAGACTAAGCATTCTAAAACCAACAATGAATTAGAAGTTGAGAATCAAATTCTTAGGCCAGAGTCCAAAGCTCTGAGAGCAAACTTACAGAGAGATCACAGTCAGGACTAGATGGAGCCTGAATCCATGCTCACCTCTACTTCCTAACCACATCAACCATGTAATGCCTCCCCACTTTCTCCAACCCTTCCATGCAAACAACACTCTATCTCACTGAGATCTTCAATCTATTGATCCACAGATGTCTCTATGTTTTTATAGTAAATTTACTAATTCACTTTGTCTCATGACTATCATATCCATTTTACCCTTTTCTAAAATCCCATCTATCTCTCCTACTACCCCCAGCTTACAGCCAATTACTTACATCGTATCTCACTGGGAATGCCACTAGGAAATAGCTCTCTCTTTTTCACCTGGTCAGATCAAAATATACCTGTTTGTCTTACCTGTGCACCCATCCTCTCTTTTGACACTGAGCAACTTTTCCTACCAGGGGCAAGTCCTTCCCTGAGGACCTAGATTCCATGTCTTCTGGCTTTCCTACAGACTTTAATCCATTGGTTATCACCATTTCCTGCATGTCAGTCTCCCTTTTTCTAATGGATTTTTCATATCACATGCAACCATGTTTTTAGCTTTTATAAAAGCCTCCTGACCTCCATTTACTCCTTCAGCTACTGTACCATTGCTTGGCTACAGAGTTCTTTTTCTCGAATGAATTTCCTCATAAAACAGGCTACATGAGCATCTCATGGAACCCAGGAGTAGTGAATAAAGCCAGGCCACATGGCGGGCTCATTCTGAGAACTGGAGAACCATTAGGCACTAGGATTTCTTTTGCTCAATATCTTGTTTTGCCTGGTCTTTTATGTATGTTTCTTTCTTTAGATGTGTGTCATTTCTCCTCTCTGTGAAATACAGGAAGATATAAAGAAGATTGCTGGAAATAATATCTGTCTGATAAAATATGTAAAACCCTTGGCCTGGCCTTTTTGAGACAACCCACATTGTAGGTGAACAATATGCCTCAAGTTTTCTGGAATAAATCTGTGTTTCCTTTGAATGTGTCTCTAGGCAGAGATTGGCCAGATGGGGGCCCAGGTTTTATTAAAGTTATTTATGTCTTCAAAAGTCTAGCTTTTACTTAAAATTTTCAGTGCTCTCTTTTCATAAATTTTCATGTAGAACATAAGCAATAACCTTAAAGGCTCAGTGGGAAACATACAGTGTATTTCACTGAAGTGAAACATAAAACATAGCATTCAGTTAACAAAGATTTTTATCACCGAAATGGTATGCTATATGGAAACATTCAACAAAGATAGTCTGATTATCCTGCATTTAATGGTGCCTTGCCAAGTTGATTTTTTTTATTGTTGATAACTATTCTTTAATAGATCTTCTAACATTATATTAATCCATAGATTCCGTATCTACAAAATAATGTAGTTTCAAAGTATTGCTTTGTCACTTAATAGTTATATTGCCTTGGGAGAGTTACTTTAACCCATTTGTTCCTTAATTAATTTGTCAATAAAATGGAACTATATGGGAGCTATATAGGTCTAGAAGAGCATTTGCTGATAACTGCTAGTAGTATTTGTCATTATATATCTGAAAAAATCTATTATGTCCTCACTATTAAATCACAGTTTGTCCGGGTATAAAAATCTAGATTAATAGAATATTTCCCACTGAAGATAATATAGCTTTTCTAGCATTTTTGTTATTAACGAAAAGTCTGCCAATAGTCTACAAGAAATAAACCTTTTCTCTTGGTGGCTTTTATGATGTTTTCTCTCTCAATTTAAAATGCATGTTTTATTACTTAATATTGTGGTAAGATTAATTGCATATATTCTTTTTTCCTTCTTTTCTTGTGGTAAAAGTTCTCTTTTTTTTTCATGTTTATTTATTTTGAGAGAAAAGGGGAGGGAAAGAGAGAGAGAAGAAGAGAGAGAATCCCAGGCTCTACAGTATCAGCACAGAGCTGGACATGGGGCTTGACCTCGCCAACCTCGATATCATGAGCTGTGTTGAGATGAAGAGTCAGATGCTTAACTGAGCCACGCAGGCACCCATTGTAGTAAAAGTTCTTTTTTTTTAAAAAAAATGTTAATGCTTATTTTTGAGAGATACAGACAGAGTGTTAGTGGGGAAGAGGCAGAGACAGAGAGAGGGAGACACAGAATCTGAAGCAGGCTCCAGGCTCTGAGCCATCAGCAGAGCCCGATGTGGGGCTCAAACTCAGGAATGGCAAGATCATGACCTAGGTGGTCGGAAGCTTAACTGACTGAGCCAGCCAGATGCCAAAGTTCTTTTGTTTTTAGTGTTTTTCTTTTAATTATAATTTTTGAAAGAGAAGGAGAGAGGGAAAGAGAGAGACAGAGTGTGAGCAGAGGAGGGGCAGAGAGAAAGGGAAACACAGAATCCGAAGAAGGCTGCAGGCTCTGAGCTATCTGCATAGATCCTGACACAAGGGTCAAACTCATAAACTGCGAGACTGTGACCTGAGCCAAAGTCAGACTCTCAACCGACTGAGCCACCCAAGCACCCAGTATGGTAAAAATTCTTAACATGACATCTACCTTCTTAACAAATTTTTAAGTGCAAAACACCATATTGTTAACTATAGTTACTGTATTGTATAGCAGACCTGTCGACATTGTTCAGTTTTATAACTGAAATTTTATACTCACTGGACAATTCCACATTTTCCCTTCCACCCTAGATCCTAGCAGCCGTCATTCTATTCTCTGCTTCTATGAGTTTGACTGTTTTAGATTCCTCATACAAGTGAGATCATGCAGATTTTGTCCTTCCATGACTGGTCTATTTCACTTAGCATAATGTACCTCAGATTTATTATTGTTGTTGCAAAATGGTGAAATTTTGTTCTTTCATAAGTCTGATTAATATTCTGTAATATGTATATAACACATTTTTTTAAATCCATTCATCTGCTGATGGAAATTTGGGTTTGTCTCCATATCTTGGCTGTTGTTAATCATGTTGCAGTGAACAGGAGAATTCAGCTTTCTCTTTGAGGCCCTAGTTTCCATCCTTCTGGAAATAGGCAGAAGTGAAATTGCTCTATCATATGATAGTTGTTTTTAAGTTATGGTAGTTCTATTTTTATGTCTTCTTAACCAACACCCTCATGATGTTTTCCGTAGAGACAAAACCATTTTACATTTCTTCCAAGAGTATACAAGCACTCCAATTTCTCTACATTTTGCCAACTCCTCTTTTTTCTTATCACAACCATCTTATCAAGTGAGAGGCAATATCTTATTGAGGTTTGATTTGCATTTCCCTGATCTTTAGGGACAGTGAGCATCTTTTCATGTCCCTGGAGACCATTTGTATGTAGAAATATTTGGAAGACTATCTCTCCTCTCCTTTGCCCATTTTTAGGTTGAATTATTTATTTACTTGTTTTTGCTCTTGAGTTGCAGGAGCTTCGTTTATGTTTTAGATACTACTAACCCCTTATCAGGTGAATGGTGCAAATGTTTTCTCCCCTTCTGAAGGTTACCTTTCACTCTGTTGATTGATTCCTTTGTTGTGCAGAAGCTTTTTAATGTGATGTAGTTCCAGCTGTCTACTTTTGCTTTTGTTATTGGTCCTCTTCATGTCATATCCAACAAATTATTTCTAAGACTAATGTCGAGAAGGCTTTTCCCTGTGTTTTCTTCTAGAAGCTTCATAGTTTCAGGTCTTATATTTAAGTCTTTAATCTATTTTGAGTTATTTGTTGTGAGTGGTGTAAGTTAGGGGTCCAAGTCAATATTTCTGCCTGTGGATATCCGGTTTTCCCAACACCATTTGTGAAGAGACTGACAGTACCAGCCAACATTCCAGCATAGATTAGGTTTTCTGGGACAGCAATAACAGGCTGGGAAAACAGAAATACTCCTTACCCTGAGTTCAAGTGCAGATCTAAAGTGGTTGGGAAAATTACCTAAAAGTACATGGTGTTGAATACAGTTGTTACAGAAAGCACGACCCTTTTTTGCTTTCCATTTTGTACTGTCGGCCAATGGATTTGCTAAAACAGACAAAGGATTTGCTACATGCCAATCAAACATCTAAAACCTTGGAAAATTCAGTACACATATATACACACATATGTAATTACCACCTTTCATATACTTGGTGAATTATAGAATAGGGGCCAGGACATTATACAATAGAAAATGAAATAGCAAAATAGAGAAGGTAGTGAAAAATGTTTGCCTATGGCATCAAGGAAGATCTAACATGGCCAAGTTTTTAATTTTATTATAGCTTCCCTATTGAGTACTTGTCTTTTTGATATTCCAGATAAGGAAATGGAAAGGACACGTAAAACACTTCCACATTTCTGCTGTCTACTGAAGTGTGGTGGTTTCCAAGAGAAGCATGTGTGCAATTGAGCTGTGAGCCTATCTGACTGCTCTTCCCATGGAACAACTTTTTCACCCAAAAACACAACTCACAAACTATGGTTTTCTGCCTGGAGTATCTGAAAGACATTTTCTCATTAATGAACAAGATGAGATCATCACTTCAAGAAAATTAACTGGTAATATCTGAAGCCAATATTAAAATGTGAAACATTCAAGGAATAATTAGAATTCTGAAAAATGTATAATTGTCACCACTGGTCTCCGCAAATATAAGGACTTTTATGATGAGATATGAGATGGCCAGTGATGTTGACAAATGCACTTTTCCACATTGTGTGTGTAATGAAATGTGCTAACATTTGGATGACCTGCATAACTGAAGAACCAATATTTTCTAAATGATCAATGCATAATGTTAGCAAAATCTTGCAATAGGTAAAAATCTATTCAGAGTACAAAAACAAAAATAAAAAACAAACCACCTTGAAACCACTTACAGATTATAAATGTAGCAAAGTATGAAAAGTTAATTGATAGGATCTCAGATTTTATATTACATCTAGTCATTGTGAGTTTCAACGTGTTAGCAAAAGGAATGTCCACAAGTCTGTGAAAAAACCGTCAATGCAATCCTACCTTTGCCAACTAGATATCTATCTATTTTTTCATTTACTTCAACCACAGCCACATATTGCAACAGCTAGGTTGCCAGGCATCCAAAAAGATTTGCAAAAATGAAGAAATATGCTATTCTTCTCCCTATATTCCTTGTTTTGGAGTATATGGCTTTGTTGTTATTTCTGTTAACACGTAATAAGATTGTTGTTATCATTTTTTAAAATAAATAACATGCTTTAAAATTCTCAGTTTTAATAACTAATGCACCAAATATTGATACATATATCATCAAGAGTTCTTTGTGGTCCCCTTAATTTGTAAAATTATTGCATAGGATCCCTGATACCAGGTACTTAGAAATCTACTGTTTTCCAAGACCTTAAATATAAGGTTTGGTTGGAAAAATTACTACTTCCTCTGTTCCCATTAACCACGCAAAATCACTGAGACTGGAAACTATCCAATAATGTTAAAACTGATTCCTAGAAACTAGTAGAATCTGAGATTGTAACTACTGTTTTTGGTTGCCTTATGGATGACCATAGTTCAAATTTAAATTACTAATATACTGCTATATCTTGTTATACTCTGGATACTGTCAAATTCTATGGTTCTGTTTCAAATATATCAATTGTCAAGTTTCAGCTTCACTGACTTGTAAGTGACTTTTTTGTTGATGTGATGTGATATGTATGCAAGACCAATGGTGTACCCAAGTCAGTAAATCTAAGCACTATTTTTAATTTAAAATAATACTTCAACATAAGTTAGAAACTTAATAAGGGTTTGTTTCTAGGTCAACAAAGCTTAGTTAGGAATATGGAAATTCAAAAAAGTAAGCAAACTTTGTTAGGCATGAAAAATAGTATTTTTCCCCTCTGAATCTTGCTTGAGATTCACACAAAGGAGTAACAATTTAAAAATATGTCTAATGCACATGTAAGTTGGACATTGCATTGATAAATCTAGAAACAAACAAAAATTATGAAAGAATAAATATGTAAATTGATCAATTGGTTCAGCATAAAAATCATATAAATTATTAGAAGCTGGTATAGAAATATGCAGAATAACATTCCATCCAAATATACTTTGGTTAGTAAAATGGAGAAATAAATCATTCTATATTAAAGAATACACAATAATTTTATTCTGCTCTCAAGGAAAAATAACAAAAATATATATCATAAGCATGACAATAAAGTTTCCCCAGCAAGGGATCATTTTTCAGTGACTAAAACTATAATTGATTTTAAAAAAATCCACCAGGCACCGTGAGAGTAAAAAGGTAGAAGGAGGCAATCATGATGGATGGTATGGATGTGCCTCCCATTAGATCTGTATTTGAGATAACCGAGATAAAGGTGGACATTCCTCTTCCTAATATCATTTAGTTTTATATTTTCATTTTATCTCTTGCTTGTACAGCATACACCAATTTGTGTGTTCAAGGGAAAGTTTGTGCCCAAGCTTCAGTGTGAGAGAACTATACATTTTCTATTTTTAGCAGATGAGAAGTAGCAGCTGTCACCTGGCATGTAAAGAAAACCCAGTGGTGAGTTGGTAGATAACATGTCAATGCCCTCCAGCTAAAAGACCTCCAGGAACACACCTGTAGTTGAATAATGTGGTTCCTTACTAGCTGACGTGAGGGAGAACATACTGCTTGGGGGATGGGAGGGGGGTTCTCGGTAAGAAGGTGTTAGAAGGATGTGGGCATGTGTTAAGTGACTTAGGAGGGTTTAAGGAAGTGGGCTTTGCTATGGCTTGAGTGCTGTCATAAAGGGAGGATACAACTATGATTGGATATCTTTATAAATTTTATCTAGAAGAAAGGAAGTGTAGACTGGAAAAGATATAATTAATAAAAGAACATCAGCCAGCAATGGGGGGTGTTTGGTCACTTTTGTGGTTTGGCCAATGTTCATGTTTCTTTTGTGTTTGGACAATATTATGGATGGGTCATGGTTTTTTCTTGATCCATCACAATCACAACATGACCTTGCCTGATATTAATGTTCTGAAATTGTTGATGTTCAAAGGAGAACACTGGGGGCGCCTGGGTGGCTCAGTCGGTTAAGCGTCCGACTTCGGCTCAGGTCATGATCTCATGGTTCTTGGGTTCGAGCCCTATGTCGGGCTCTGTGCTGACAGCTAGCTCAGAGCCTGGAGCTTGTTTCAGATTTTGTGTCTCCCTCTCTCTCTGACCCTCCCCTGCTCACACTGTCTCTCTCTCTCAGAAATAAATAAAACATTAAAAAAAAAACTAAAGGAGAACATTGTCACTGGGTCCTAGACCACCCTGCAGCAATACCAAGACCCGGCTGAAATATACACCCAACCTTTTTGCATAACTGTAGTTATGGATAGTCATGGATCACATTCCACCTTGATTTGGTTTCTTTCTTTTATTTTTATTTCTACTATGCTGGAAATTCTTAGCTTATGATTTTTGTCTTTATTTCCTTCACATAGAGCTTGATTTTTAGATATCATGGTTTGGAATTATAAAGAGATGACTCAGTGAAGACAACTTTCATATTTCCATTAGACATCAAGGCAATTAGTAATCAGGATTTAAGGTTAGTAGGTTAAAGATTTCACAGAGGTGTTGGCCAGTGGGTACTTAATAAACTCTAGGCTGACATTTCATTAACAATCAGCAGTGGTTTTATATAGACAGTGATTCCAAGAAAAGCTGCCAAGTCACTAGAAGTGGTAGAAATTGGCTAGAGCTGTGAATTCAAAGGAAGGAGCAGAAGTTATAAGTAGCCATGGAGCTTGCCCATTCTCTAGCTCAGCCCTTCTGACTCATAGCCCATCACTGCAGCTACCATGACTGTCCATTTTGGGAGGGAAAGGCTCATGATTTAAAAGGAAAATCTGCATTCCTAAATAACTATCATCTCAGTTGTTGAAAATTTCTGGAAAAGAGGTTATCCATATGCAGATAGTTCCCACCCTTGAACTAGGAATCATCATAGAACATTGACAACATTCTCTCATCAAAATAGTCCTGCCTTAAGTGCATGAATCTCTGTAATTTTGCTATAAATGTAAGACATTTGTGCATTTTGTTCTCCTATTCTGTAAACCAAGAATTTTGATCTCTTTAAAAATAACAAGCAAGTTTATGCATTTGTTCATTCAGCAAATATTTTTTGAGTACCTGCTAGGCCCTCCCTAAGCAATGAGGAGAAAGGGATGACTTGATAGAACAGACCCTTCTAGAGAATTTGATTAGCTTTAGAATGAAGTTGCTTTTTTTTCAATAAAAAAGATCAGTGAAAATCATCTCCAATAATACATAGATTTCTATAAGGTATATTTAAAACCAAACTGTGAACCTGAAATAGGATTCCTGATTAGATTGTACTGGAGTAAATGCATTCCTCAGAACTCTTCAAGAGTGAGTGGATATAGGAAAGGATGACCAAAAAATTCAATTAAAAGTTAATGAGACCTATGTTTAGTTGGTCTTCTGAACTCAGCTCTTGTATTACAACTAAATTTTTAAGTCATAATTATTATGAAACTTATGTAACATTCAAACTAGAACTGAGTTTCCAATTTGAGATTTGATAAGTACAATCAGAACCTTCAAATGAAGGCAATGGATTACTTGTGAAGTTTTGGATTAGTTTAAGAAGCTTGCTAATTTGGAGAATTTTTAAAACAGTCACATAATGAAAGTTATAATCAAGATATGTAATCTAAAGTCAAGGATAATCATCTTTTACTACAGAAATGTCAGACATGAGCCTAGTGATTTCACTGCTTAACTATTTTTCTTACTTGACATTTAACCTTGAATAAACACTCTTATATATATGTTTAAAAGTTTTCTTGGGGAACTGAAGTACTCTCAGTGAGAAGCACAATGTGAACCCTGCTGTATTTTTCAGCTGGACTGAAATACAGCCACTCAGATATTTCCTCTCAAGCTCAGGGTTATAGTGAAATCTCTGGGTGTTTCAATAAGTTAGAAAATGAAAATATGGTTTGGAAATTTTGGATATGAGTAAATTTGGTCAGAAGACCAAAAGTAACAGAAGCAGATCCAATTCATTTTATGTTTGTTTGTTGCTTTTAAAACCATTCCTTTTTAGGGGTGCCTGAGTGGCTCAGTTGGTTGGGCAGCCAAATTCGGCTCAGGTCATGATTTCACGGTTCGTGGGTTCGAGCCCCATTTTGGTCTCTGGGCTGATAGCTGGCTCAGAGCCTGGAGCCTATTTCAGATTCTGTGTCTTCCTCTCTCTGTGACCCTCCCCTTCTCAGGCTGTCTCTTTCTCTCAGAAATAATAAAACATTAAAAAAGATTAAAACCATTCCTTTTTATTATATTTTCCAGTATTTTTTTTATTTAGAAAAGGAAATATATGTAATCTATATATTGGTCTTAAATTACCAACATATGGTGTATACTAATAAGCCCTCCCTCATCCCAAGAACTAAAACGTGTCTTATGTTTGAAGGAGGTTTTAATTGTTCAGACAAAGGAAGATTGAATCTAGTAAATAATAGGAAACACTAAAGATTCAGAAAAAACAAAAGAGAAATGCTAACTGGCTTTGAGGTAACATTAATACTATTAAGGTCAACTGATAATTTGGGGCACCTGGGTGGCTTAGTCAGTTGAGGATCTGACTTCAGTTCTAGTCATGATCTCATAGCTCATGGGTTTGAGCCTCGCATTGCGCTCTAGGCTGACAGCTCAGAGACTGGAGCCTGCTTCAGATTCTATGTCTCCCTCTCTCTGCCTCTTCCCCGTTGACGTCCTGTCTCTCTCTCTCTCTCTCTCTCAAAGATAAAAACATTAAAAAAAAAAGAACACATAACTATATATTTCCATTTTAAGGGCTTTAGTCCTGAAAGTGCCGTTTTAGGAATGTCATGAATATGCATAATTTTCTTCTTTTATCCTTAGTAATTCACAATGTATTATTTGTCACAAGAATAATCTGCATTCTGCTGTGTTAATAAATATTTGTGGAGATAGAATGTAACAATTAGCCAATAAGCAGATGAAATCTGACATCATTCATTCATTATCAGTCCCTGGATATGAACTTGTCAGACTTGGATTTGCCTAAGATTTCTCTGGTCATAGATTTTCTCTGTGGTTTCAGAGCTCATGTATTGCTCTCTTTGGGATATAGTCAAAAGCCCATCTTCTATTCAACTTTAGGGTGTGTTGTATATTTTGTTGTGTGAAACAAATCAATCCTTCCTTGGATGTAAGGTATTGTTTTTCTGGTCCTCCTATTGTCGGTGATCTATATTCTAAATAAGTGGCGTCTATACCCATTTGCAAACTAACACACATTTAGCAGTAGGGACAAAACAAATATATGCAGAAATATTAAATATAGTAGTTTCCTTTTGCCTAGGAAGAAGCATTATTTTCCCATTACCCCCCGTTGGGTTCTTTTCTAGGCATATTCACTTCTATTTCTGGTATTGATTGCAGCCCTCACGAGCAGCTTACCCATATGCCTGTGTGATCAGCTTCATTAGCTGTTGCATTCGTAGTGCTGTGAGCATCTGTATCTGTAACTATTATCCAGAAATATCTCTGGTGGGCGCTGATAATAGCAATGAAGTATGTCACAACGGACGTCCAAGTTCAAACACATTTTGCCCCCGACCCCCAAGTCTGCCCAATATTTTCCTTGTAAATTTCTTACATACTACCTACTTTCCTGTCTCATTTAATATAGTTAGTTTTTTGTTTGGTTTTGTTTTTTGGCTATCCCAATTAACTGCAAAGTTAGACTTAAGGGTCATATATTGTTTATCTCTGCATCACCTAAATTGTCTAGACAGTGACTGGCATTTGGGCATTAGTCAACACAGCTTGATTAAATAGATAAATGTTCTCCTTCTATTTAATAAGGTTTGTTTCTGTGTAATGAGGTCTGCTAAAGAAAAGAGCCATAATCCTGTCATGTGGTGTCTGTGTCCGCATAGAATCCTGTCCATTGTGGTAAGTATTTGTTTACTCAAATAGATACATTTTACTACAATTTGGCTTTCTAAATGAGCAGTCACTAACATTATGATTTTGAAAGTAAAATCTTTTCTCCAAAATATTTTCTCCTTGTCCGCCATAAATCTTGTGCATGAACCCGAAGGCTCATGAGACTGTCCTTCAAACAAAACTGCAAGGAACTGAAGCTCTGTAAGTCTGTAATCAGTTCATAAACATTAGTTGTACTAAATAGGGACTAAATTTGACATAGCTTTTATACCCCATCTGTCCAGTTTTGTCAAGAGAGAACAGGAGAGGATCAAAAGCAAGGTTATATTTCATTTCATTATATTTCATTGTACCTTTGGCTCAGGATAGCTTTGGGGCAAATGAGTGATATAAATAAAAGCAGGTAGACTGAATAAGCTTAACCATTAGCGAAATCACTAACTGGCATCAGGGGCGCCTGGGTGGCTTAGTCAGTTAAGAGTCTGACTTTCGCTCTTGTCATGATCTCGCGGTTTGTGGGTTCGAGCCCCGCGTCGGGCTCTGTGCTGACTGCCAGCTCAGAGCCTGGAGCCTGTTTCAGAGTCTGTATCTCCCTCTCTCTCTGACCCTCCCCTGTTCACGCTGTCTCTCTCTATCCTAGAAATAAATAAAAATATTAAAAAAAAAAAAGAAATCACTAACTGGCATCAAATTTTGAGGAATAGTCCTGGGAGTGAGCTGAAGACTTTATCCTGGTATGTGATTTCCTTCAGGAACCAGGCATTTATTCTCACAGCTGCTGGTGGGCTCCTGCGCACAGCTCAGGTCCTCTCCAGAACTGCCCTTAGCTGAGGGAAACTGCTTTGCCCAAGTTTATGCCTGTTTTCTGGGGGCAACCTTTGTCCAGTGACTTGATATCAGAGCAAAATGGCATGGCTTCTTTGCCTCCATTGCAACAAGGCAAGGGCCTTCCTAGCTCCAGAGCTCCCCATCTTATGCACTAGATATCTCTGCCGAAATTTTATCCCAGTTCAATCCATCTGCCCATTCCTGCTGCCCTCACTCCATCCTTTGTAAACCGCTTGCATGCCAACTTCAGAGACTCAGCATGTTTCTTGGGACTCGTAATGAAGACCGTTGGTACCAGCTGTTGATATAGAAGACCAACTCTAAAATGGGGTCCTCAAACTGGATTACTCAGTGGCTGGCTGGCAAGAAACATCTCATTACCCATGCAAGACGGAGCACTTGTCATGCATGTGGTTGTGGTACATTCAGCCTTCACTGGTGGTGAACTGGGATGGAATGCTGGTAAAAGGGAATGTGCTGGTGTCCACTCTACAACAGGTATTTGATAGGTTTGGAGGAATTAGTAATTCTATTAAATAGAATGACTATTGGTGGGGATCATCAATAAATTAAAGAAAGACAACCAGAGGCTGAAGGTGAATAACTCCTATACAAGAGAAAGTGTGAAGGGCGGAGTCATTATCGCAACACATAGACTCTTAACTGCTGTAATAGAGATCAGAAAATGATGAGGATCCTGCTTAGTTCTTATTTATGAGAGTGAGAGAGCTCCAGAGATGACTGAACCTTAATCTTAAGCATTCGCCAATCTGGTATGCCAAAGTCAGCATCCTGATTGCAAAAGAGTGAGACCCTTATATTTGAAATGGGTCTATTGGATTGGTGTCCTCAAAACCTTGAGTCCCTGGATTCACTTGAAGCTTTTAGTTCTGCAGAAATAGTTCACTCCTCCCTATGAGAGGCTAATACTCTTCCCTTTCTTCAAAACATTACAGAGACTCTGCCTTGTGAGACTACATCCATCTACCTTATTTAGATGCTATTTAAATGAGACTTTGGATTTCAGTTTTAGAGTCAACACTGGAGTGAGTGAAGACCTTTGGGGCTGTTGAGTTAGAATGAATATATTTTGCATATGATAAGGACATGAATTTTGGAGAACCAAGGACAGAATTTTATAGATTGAATGCTCGTGTGTCCCCCACCTTCACATATTTAAGTCTTAACCTTCAGTGTGACTGTATTTGGAGATAGGGCCTTTATGGAAGTAAATAAGGATAATTGAAGTTGTTAAGTGTGGAGACCTAATGTGATAGGATTAGTGTCCTTATAAAAAGAGACACACTCTCAGTCAAGTGATGACACAGCAAGGTAGCCATCTGCAAACTAGGAAAAGAACTCTCACCAGAAACCCAACCTAGCTAGAAGTTTGATTTTGCACTTTCTAGTCTCCAGAATTGTGAGAATATAAATTTATTTTGTGTAAGCCACCCAGTTTATGGTATTTTGTTATGGTAGCCCATCACACTAATGCATGCCTCAAGGACTAGTATTCCCAATGGAACATATAGAAATTTGTGCTTCTTATTCATAAAACTCTTAACCTCTGGAGATCTGGTTATAAGCAGGGGAATACCCACCTGGGGACACAATGGCAGTTCTGCTGAACTTAAAGCTGTGGTTGCTACTTGGTTACCTTTGGCTCATTGTCCCAAGAGACAGTAGATAAGGAAAGGAAGCCCCTTCCTAAGTAATTGAGGAAAAGCTACTTTTATACAGTGGGGCTGGAAAGAAAATGTTTGGCACCCAGATAAGCCTCTGGGTATCTTTTAGTACTTTTCTGTTCAATTTTTATTGTAAATGGACAAGACATCAGCTGCACCTTGGGAAGGACAAGGTAGACAAGAACACAGACCCATAGGTGAGGGTCTGGTTTGCCACACTAAATAAGTCTCTAAGACAAATCAAGGCTCTAAGAGAATGTGGAAAATATAATATCAGTAGTAGAAGAGAGATGATGAGTACCTATTGTGGCTTTAACACCTGCTGCAGTGGAGTGGCTGTGGTTAACCCACTAATCTTCCTCAAGTAAGTTTTCCTAGGAAAAGAGAATCCTAGGGAAGTTCTTTTCAGATGGGTAGAACTCCCTATGGTTGGCTAGAGTGGATTCTGCAGTATACTGTACAACCCTTTAGGATGGTATAGGCATCATCCCAGTAGCCATCATCCCAATTGCAGGAAGTGTTAGCTTTGATTGTTCATGGTTAAGTTCCTGTCTAAGACTTGGCCTTGGCCAAAGAAGCTGCCATACTTAAGAAGGAGGCCTATTTCCAATGGCAGAACAATGTGGGGTGGGGAGGTGGCATGCAAAAGTCCAGGCTTCTTGCTTCAACTGGGGAAACTCTGAAGGGTCTTTCAGATCCAGATCTCCCCATAGATTACCTGAAGTCTTCACTATAAATGCATCATGGCTCAACTTCTCCATCTGCTCAATCCTCCTTTATTTACCTGTCACAATTGCTTTTCCATAGATGAATTCCCAATAAGCATCCCTTACACAGATCTCAGTGTCTTGGGATCTTTTTCCTGTGGAATGTGACCTGCAGCAATAATAATGGGATGGGAGCATAAATCTCAGGGGCTGAATGACAGCAGGTAAAAAGATAGAGATTTGAGTCTGGCTTTTGGTAGAGTTCTACTGCAGCTTGATTTTGATTTTGTTCTACATATTGTTATTTTAGGAGCCAGGCTGATGAAATTCTTTATGAGACATTGACCATCTGTGGAGAAAGGAGGTAATGGGAAACAGCTCTTGGCTCTTCTAGATCTTCCTCAGAAAGAATGAGTAATGTTACTTGTCCTTTAATATTGTTCAAAACTTATCACATGACCATGTTTGAGTTCAACACAGTAATCGTCCTTTGAGGAGTGTGCCATGGGATGGGGTAGTGGAGACGAGTGAGCAGTGACTCAGTCTGCTACAGGGACTAAAGCAAGACAACTCAGAACCTGTGCAAGAGAATTTGAGCCTATGGGGGAAATGAGATTTCAGGGAAAAAGCAAAACTATGGACATCGCGAGAGTTTAGGTTCTAGGTCAGAGATTATATATACATATATCTAAATGTTTATTTATTTATTTACTTACTTAATTTTGAGAGAGAGAGAGAGAGAGCATGTGAATGGGGTAGGAGCAGAAAGAGAGGATCCCACAGCACAGAGCCCAACACAAAGCTGTATCTCACAAACCATGAGATCATGACCTGAACCAAAATCAAGAGTCAAGAGTTTAGTTTAATGAGCCACCCATGTGTCCTGAGATTATATTTTAAAGTTATGTAGTAGGCAGTAAATGTGTTGGCTAAGATAAATAAATTTGTAGGCTTGGGTAGACTCCTTAATATCTCTAAGCCTCAGAAAGTTATTATAATAAAACAACATGTAGTGTTTCCGTAAAGATTGAATGGGATAAAGCTTGTTAAGTGATTAGGAGTATGCCTGGCATCTAGATTATGTTCAACGGTTGTTAGCTGCTATTAGTCACGAACAGGAAATGTGGTTTTTGTTAAGTGTCAAAGTAGTGGGTTAAGGTAGACTTGGTCATTTTTAACTAAAATCACATTTGTTTCTGAAATGACCATATAGAGTTACTGATTGAAAGAAAAAAGATATAGAGGCAAGGAATGTATGACACTGATATGATTACCAAAACATTTTGATCCTTTCTTATAGAGATTAACCTTTTCTGGCTTGTAGTATACATATTTTTTTCATTAGTTTATCTTTTTTTTTAAAAAAATTTAATGTGTATTTTTTTTTTGAGACAGAGAGAGACAGAGCATGAGCAGGGGAGGGGCAGAGAGAAAGGGAGATACAGAATCCAAAGTAGGTTCTGAGCTGTCAGCACAGAGCCTGATGAGGAGCATGAACACACGAACCATGAGATCATGACCTGAGCCAAAGTCAGATGCCCAAACGACTGAGCTACCCCGGTGACTCTCATCAGTTCATCTTTTATGCATATATATTTTTCTTACTTGAAGCCGGGCACCACACCTTATTATTCATTAGTTTCAATGCAGTGCCATGCCCAATGTAGATGATTGTGACACTTTAATTGTGGTTAATATTATCAGTGTTGTTTCTATTGCTCTAAGTCAGTTCTCTGCTAAATAATTGTCCATAGTGTCTTATGTGTAATTTGAGTTTTGGTTTCCTTAGCCTGGTAATCAATGTCATCTATAATCTGGTCTCAATCTAAATTTTCAGATTTATTTCCTATTCACCACACTAACCCAGCCAAACTAAGCTATTCATTACTCTTTATACATGTGTCTTGATTACTTCGAGTCCTCATTTTTACTTACTTCTTGGTTTTTCTCTGATCCTTGGTTGTAAGCCACCTCTTCCCACATCCTACTCAACAGCCCCCCACCCCTCATGTAACCATTCTGCTCAACCAAAAGGAGTCTAGGGGCTCAAACTGGTTAGGTCCCACTAGGTAGAACCTGGTTTTCATCTGTGCATAAGCTTCTTAACCCTCTGTGCCTGTCTGAGCACAGAGATGGTTGGTCACCTAGACAAAGAATGGATGGTAACATGCTATGGATTAGGTCACTGTGCCCGTATTGTGGCTCTGGTATGAGCTCAGGGTCAGGAATATAATTCTGTCATCTTTTTAGCATGCGTTTTCCTGGAGGGACATATGATCCATCATTACAGGAACAGAATTAGTCTTTTGGACTAAGTTACAAGAGAATGTTGAAAGCATTTTGGGTAGATAATGTTGTTGTGTCATATAAATTTGATTTTATTCATAATGTTTGATTTGGGTTGAGGATATATTCTGCAACTACTTAGGAGGAGAAAGAAAAGAACAGAATGAGTTAAGACTTCAAAATATTTGGTGTTTTAAAATCTTTAACATGAAATTTAATTAAAGAAACTATAGTCCAGGGGCACCTGGGTGGCTCAGTCGGTTAAGCATTCGACTTTAGTTCAGGTCATGATCTCACAGTTCGTGGGTTCGAGCCCTGCATCGGGCTCTGTGCTGACAGCTAGCTCAGAGCCTGGAGCCTGTTTCAGATTCTGTGTCTCCCTCTCTCTGATCCTCCCGTGTTCACGCTGTCTCTCTCTCTGAGAAATAATTTTTTTTTTTAAAACTGTAGTCCATCTATATAAAAGGAAGTATGAAAGGGTTATCAAAATATTTAGAGTTGGATGCAATAATAAATGTTTATTGTGTTATTTACAATGTGCTATCTTTTTAGTTTCTATCCCTTGGGTTTGTACTGATTACTATTGAGGACTTCTACCAAATTTTCTTCATTTACATATGCCCAGGAAATCTTATAAATCTTATTGAGAAAACCACTCAAATATATTCAAAACAAAAGAACATAAAATTGTGATACTACATTTCTAATGAGAGAGAACCTTCTGCAGATATATAAAAGACAGGTGTTCTAGGCACGTGGATGACAAAAGCCTATTCAAACTTAATTTTGATTTCATGAATGTTATTTGGAATGATCCCAGAATAAGAGAAATTAAGTCTGGTGCTTCATAAATGTGAAAAGCTAAAAAATGAATTTGAGAAGATACCATGCCAATTTAATTTAAATCATTCAGGTGAAAACTAAATAATGATATAAATATCTAGGTATGCCCTTCATATGTAATAAAATATCTCAGTATTTGGAAATAATTGGCTAATTGAACATTAGTTATAGTTTTCATGGAAGTGACTGGGTTCAAGGACAGGGTCCCAAAAGTTGGGAGATAAAAGTATCAATGAGTATCATCTGGGTCAGCAGCTTCAACTCACCAATGAAGAAACTAAAATGTTACTCCATCACGATGTATGGTAGAGTTGCAATGCAGTTCAAGTCATCTGACTATTAGTTAAAATACCATCCCTGTTTTTCAGTTCAATCTTTATTACATAGTTTTTATTGAATATTTTGAATTAGTAAGATATGTTTTGGTGGCATAATAATAGGAAGCCCTGAGGGCTAGCTTGTTACCGCCCAAAAGAGACTCATGGAAACTAAGGTAATAAACTGAGCCAATTTTTCAAGGGACCAGAGGGAAGGCTAGAAAAGGCTCATGGGGCAAAGCTTCTCCATTCTTGCCTCTTTACCTTCCCCTTCCTGGCATTTGCTCCATTTGTCTCTCCCCACCGACTAGCTTTCTCTGCTCTTCAGCGCCATCGCGCTTGAGAGTTCTGCCGTGTGTAGCCATGGCAGCATGTGGCTGTGACACTGCAATCCACTTTAGCCACTAACTTTAGTTTCTGTCATGCACTCTAGTGCCCCCAACTAGTATTTCAGCAATAAGAAGGGGCAGTCTGACTGGCTGGTTCAAATCTGCCTGCAAGGTTCATCATTGGTTAAGGAGAAGGTATTTTCAGAAAAACAGGAATATGGGCTGAGAAGACATCCCAGAAATTATCTGACAGAACTTGTTTCCATCACTCAACAAGCATTTATTGAGGGCTGATACCATGTGTCAACTTGTAAAAATGAACAAAAGAACCAATGTTCCTGGCTTCAGTGAGCTTGTACTCTAACTTAGAGGGCAGAATAATGGATCTGAAGGGTACACATGTTGCAGGATGTGTATTCTGATCTATAGGAGTTTGGCGTTTATAGTTTGGCAATTTATACGCCAATAAGAACTCAAGTCTAGAAAGCTTAACAGTTGAAGAGATTAAATATCCTGCATAATTTCTCTTTTATGACATTACTAAATCAAATCTATCAACATTTTCGAGTACTTACTGAGTAGTATTCTAGGCACTTCATGGGATACAGAGGAAGAATAATATAGGTCTTCCCGACAAGGAGATTAAGCACTACTGGGGAAATAATTTACACAGAGAACAACTACAGAATTTAAATATATGTGATTAAGTTTATGCTGGGAGCCATGAATACAAAAGGCACTTGGAGAAAAGAAAAAAAATCTCTATAGGTTGGGTTCACCATGGAAATTGTCACACGACATCAAGGATTTGTACTGGGGCAAAATTTGAATATGACAATCATTTTAGGTTCTATGATTTATTATCTTCTCCAGTGAACCATTAAAAATGGTATATATTTTTCTTTTTTTAAATTTTTTAAAATGTTTATTCGTTTCATGCAAGTGACAGAACATGAGCTGGGGAGGGGCAGAGGCAGAAAGGGAGACACAGAATCTGAAATAGGCTCCAGGCTCTGAGCTGTCAGCACAGAGCCCGACGCAAGGCTCGAACTTGGAAACGGTGAAATGATGACCTGAGCCAAAGTCAGACGCTTAACCGACTGAGTTACCCAACCACCCTGGAATATATTTTTCTATTAGTATTAACTGAAATATATTAATCATGAATAAATGTGAACTTTATAGTCTTTATAGACCAAGATGAGAGATGAATTATGAATATAGTAGACTTAGAATTGTGGGCATTTGTGATATTCTGGTTCAGTACAGATTCATCCCAGAGAGATTTACTGATGGATACAGGTGGTTTACAAAGGAAAGATGGTAGAGAATACTATCATTGGCTGAATTATCCCTTATAAAGTGCTGAATTATCCCTTCTAAAGAAGAAGTAAACATTATTTTCCCATTGGAATTGTTGACTGTAGCGTGTGGGCATTAGGCAATCGTAGGTAAGATCTAGGATAGCCAGCAGTGTGTGGAGATATTAGGGACAAATGTGCTGAAGACAAAAGCACAGATTTAAAAAAAAATTGGGCACTACGAATCCAGGATTCTTATTTGCAAACAACTCATGTGATAATTCATTGGAAATAAAGTTCACAAGAGCTTTCCTAGTCTTTATAAAATTTTATTTAGAAAAATGCCAAATTTGCAATACAGAAAATTAAGCACAGATGTTATCAAGTTGGAAGTAGACTTTCTGATAATTAATGACCATTCAGATCAGAGGTGGTATTTCCATAAAAACAAGATTCCTTTATGCTAAAAATTACTTGAGGAAAATGTTTTAGTTTTACTCTTTCTTATGTAGGGGTTGGAAGAAAAGTGAAAAGTGATTTTAACGTGGTCATGAAAGGTTATTCTACTGGTGCCTCACCCTCCGTTCTCTCACCTGCAATACTCACCACTGTCTGCAAGTCATGCATTATATTCTCTTTGGGATTATCTTTTATAATGGTCATTGTGGGGGCATTTATATTACCTCAAGACCAAACTTTAGAGCTGGAGATTTTCTATTGTCATTAGAATCCATAATGTTTAAAACAGATGATTTGGGTTGAAGAATTCCTTATTAACTACTTTTTCTTCTACCTGGAAGCATTACTAGAGTCTTTCCAAAAGGAATTGTACAAGATACTTCTCTGTAGCATCTGTGAGAAAAGAGCTATAACATTCCTTCTTCTTCTCCTTGTGGCCCCGAAATATTTCCTTGAAAAGATTATACACATGCTTGTAATAAGAAAGGGTATTTATGTGGGAGTATAACATTCAGAGCCAACAGAATATGGATCACAGAATTAGCTGTCAAACAGTTAATACACAGAGAAATTGTGCAAAAATATCACTAGCTTACTGGTGTATCTAAAATCCAGCCTTGAGTTTTGAGGGAGTTTCCATTTGGCTCTGTTGTTAGATGATATCTGCTGAGAACCAATCCAGCCAGACTATAGTGCAGAATAGCACTTAAAGATAGAATAAGACAATTTCTTTGTCTTTCTATACAGCCTGAGGAAAGCTGTTAGTGTATTGTAAAATATACAAATTACACATCAGATTTTGCTGGGAGCCGCACTGGCCTCTCTGATGGCAGTCACAGCAAGGAAATGGCAGTGTTTGCACAGCTCCTGCTGTGAGAAATGAAAACTGGTATCTCCTTCTGCTACTACTGGCTCATGTTGGAAATGAGCCTGCTGGTATTGACCAGGCCTCACAATATTCCATATCAGACCCATATTCCGAACACAGATACCACATAAGGAAAAGCATATTCCTGCCTTTACAAAAGAGATTTTAGATGAGAGCTCTGTGGGTGATTGTCAAAAGGCTCTTCCTATGGGCCTTGCAGATCAAAGACAATTGAGCCTGGCCCCAAGACAAAGAGCCTAATTTAGAGTTTAGGAACAAACAGGGGTAGAACTTAACACTTACAGCTTCTTCTAACTGGTGATGTATGGCAGTCCCTTCCCCAAGGCATACCTTCTGCAAACATCTCCCTTACAGGTGGCTGGGATGAGGATAGAAAAGAGTAGCTAACACATAGCCCAAAAGCAAAAGGCTAACACATTTAGGGCCCCAGTGGTGTTCACACATTCAGCATCAAATAGGTTTCCACAAACAAAGCAGTTCAAAAACATTCATCCTCTTGAGAGCCAAACAGAATAATTCCTAGCCTAACTATTTACTACTTAACATATATATGTCATCCTATTTTTCATTAAGAACATCCTGTTATTTCCTTAGTTGTAAAATTCAACCTCACTATGATTGAGGTAATTCACAAAAGGCTTCCCCTTGTAAAAAATTCCTTTTTCTGATCTCATGTTGTTCTTGAACCTTTAAATAAAGACACCAAAACCGACAGGGCAGAGATGCCTGCCTGGTGATCAGAAAGAATTTCGGGGCTCTCTCACTCTCTCTCTCTCGCCGACACCGTCCATCCTTCAGGGATCCCTGGACCTGTCAGAGCCAGCCTCTGACAAGATTTTAATAAGAAACATACTCAACACAAAAGACCTAATGATCTTTGAGTCAAGTCACATTTTCATTAGTTTGATTATCTCCACCCCCGCCATCCCCCCCCACCTAGAAACTTAGTGACATTTCTTCACTGAAGGTTTATTGATAGGTTTGTTTTTTTAAGTTTATTTATTTATTTTGAGAGAGAGGGCATAGGGGAGGAGCAGAGAGAAAGGAAGAGAGAGAATCCCAAGCAGGCTCCATTGAGCTCAGCACATCAGGAACCATGAGATCATGACCTAAGCTGAAATCAAAAGTCAGATGTTTAACTGACTGAGTCACCCATGTACCCCTCATAGTCTCATAGGTAGGTTTCTATCTGAATGGTCTACCATTCCTTTCCCACAGACACACACACACACTTGCACACATGCAAATGTACACATCACGCACACATATAAACACACATGTACACACACCATGCACACATATATACATACACGCAGCAAATGTACACACACACCCAACAAGTATACCTACATGGATGCATGTTCTGCATTCCCCAGACTGCTTTATATTTCAAAACTAAAGTCTAACTATTATTAAGGCCAGCATCTTTTATGCATTAGGAAGCCAGATAAAGCTCAAATCCCATGGTATCCAATAACAACCAGCAAAGAATATTACAGAAAATCCATGAGAGCACGACAATTTATACTCAAGCTGGGTACATCTCTTGTGGCCCTTGACACACAATGCACTGTAAGTGTACAACTGTCTGTAGGCTTGGGTCCTACATGAAGCAGTAGTTTAAGCAGTTCTACCCAGTGGTGCTTGTCAGCAGAAGTTCCCCCCATGGCTTCTGGCCCTGGGTCACCAAGGATCTTCTAATTGCCAGATTCAACAGACTCCTTTTAGAGAATTACTTAAGTTCTCTGTAGTACCTAACACAGTTGGTTATACTCTCCTCAGAATGTCTCTATTTCTCTCTTTTTCTAGATTTTCTGCTCGTTTCATTGTCTTGACCAATTCTTGACCAAGAATTGTATCAGCTGAAAGTATAGGTGGTCTTTCTGGGTCTAAGCCTTGCTCTACCACTTCTCACAACTGTCATATTTTAGATCATTTACTGAACCTCTCTGTCTCCATCTCTTTTAAAGTAAAACATGGAACATGATAGTAGTTATGATGTCAGTATGATGTTGTGATGATTAAAGAAATTAGTACAAGTCAAGGACTTAGAAACATATCTGGACCTTAGATATTTCTCCAGAAGTATTAGCTAATGATGGTTTCAATGTTTAGCATATAGTAAGTGTATTGTAATTGGCAAAAATCAATTATACCAATAACTAATTAATCAGGCACATCAATAACCAATTAGCATTAGTGTTCAGATGTTTAATTATATTCCTTTCCTTCTAGACCCTTTGCCAATGTATTCTCAACTTCAGCCACTTCAACTGTGAATTCCATGCTGGTGACTCACAAAGATCCTTACCTCAACCTTTTGGTCAAGCTTTATATTAACGTAACTAATTACATGCATATTTCTAACTCAACTTCAAATTTTATACAACTGACCCCCTCATGATTATTTTTGATAAATATGTTTCCCTTCCTGCACCTTCTACCGTGATAAATGTAACTAGGGAGAAACATAAGCAGAAATGTAGACAGTCCTAAGCGAATTGAGACCAATCCCTTAAATCTGAGTAAAAGATATTGACATCTTTCATAGCTATAGCCTCCTCCTTATCCTCACTGCTTTTTTCTTGGCTCAGGTCTTCACCTTACCTGAACCTTTAAAATAATCTCTTAAAGGGGCACCTGGGTGGCTCAGTCGGTTAAGCGTCTGACTTCAGCTCAGGTCATGATCTCACAGTTTGTGGGTTCGAGCCCCGCATCAAGCTCTGTGCTGACAGCTAACTCAGAGCCTGGAGCCTGCTTCCGATTCTGTGTCTCCCTCTCTCTCTCTGACCCTCCCCTGCTCACGCTGTCTCTCTGTCTCTCTCTCAGAAATTAAAAAAAAAAACATAAAAAAATAATAATCTCAGTCTCCCTACCTCTAAAATGTAATCCCTCCAATTTATCTTACCCTTCAACACTCCTCTTAAATGTTCTCTCTTAACTTAAATAATCACATTTTTCTTCTCCCTAAAAGAATCTCATTGTTTCCCCTTTGGAGAAGAAAGAAAATCCCCCAACTAAAATGTCTTCAATATCTGGTCTTTTTCAACTTTCCAGGTTAATTTCACGCTCCTCTCTGATGACTACCTTGCCATTTCCTATCTTTTGTTGAAGAGTAGTGTCAATGGCCACTGAAGACTGCAAGGTTTTAACATACAAATTTCTAGTCAATAGTTGGAAAGAACTTACAGAGAGAAATAAAGATATTCATGGTAGCCCCTCAAATTTGGGGTCTTGGAATGACTTACACTGCACACTGGGCATGGGCAATTAAGTAATTTTCTTTACCCATAGACTCTATTCTCTAGTCAAATGCACTGGAGAAAGAACGTTATAAAAAATAATCCCAAATTAATAACTATTACATCATATATTGATATCAGACTCATAAGTTCCATAATTACTTTTGAGAAAGTTTGTCACCGATTTTCTTGGGAACAGGATCAACGGGAAGCCACTGTGCAGGCATCTTGATCAGTAGACATCAATATTAGACATAGGACTTAGGAAGACCAGAGGTGTGATGGCCAGACAGAGAGCCATAATGGGAGAGGTATTTCTGGAGTGTGTTGATACACAAAATAACTGAAATTCTGAAATGAACAGAGAAAGGTCATTAAAATCGATGAAGATAAACATAAGTGTTAGGACATGATCTGTAAGATAGAGGCACAGAGAAATTTGTAGAACACAAAATGGGAGTCAATTAAGGGAATTGTGAACAACCTCAAAACCCATGCAGTTAGTAACATTTCTCCTCCTCCTCTTCCTCTTTCTTCACTTTCTTTTTCCCCCCACTTCTTTCTTTTTGCTTTACTTACCTTGTGAATGCATTCTGATCACCTAATTGATGCCACTACAACTTGGCTGTGTATAAGAAACTTGCTTTTTCTCAGTCATCTACCTGATGGTAGAGGGAAAATAAAAAGGTGGTAGAGGGAAAATAAATAAAGTCCATTCCAACAAATGTAGAATTTTAAAAGAGTATTTGAATCAGCCTAGTTAAGTAAATTATCAGCTTCTATGGATTTAACACCTAACTCTTTTAAGGTTATTTTCTTCAAAATAGAACCTGTGCTTTTGTGAAGAGGAGACGTCCCAAAGGTACTTGTAGCTGTTGGAGAGAGACGGGTCTTTGATTTCTCAGGGAATTTTTTAGATTTATTAGATTTATGCTGGTACTTGGAGAATTACTAATTTCTGGACTCTTCTAGATTCTGGGGCTAACATTTACCATTGGTGAAAGACAGGTCTATATATATAATTTCATGATACTTTGTGTCTTGATGCTTTTACTGGTAACTCTTAATACTAAACAGTACAAAGTTAAATATTGTGGGAAAGAAGTTATATATTAAAACAAAAATAAGTAGAGTTACCCAGGTGTGCATTACAAGGAGGAAACATGGCATATATTTCATATAATATATATAACATATTATTATCGTTATTGTTGCCATCTCATTTTTATGCTGAGTTTATGTCTTTTCCATTAAATAAAACCAACACATTCCTAAATTTAATCATGGTTTCCTTATAAGAATTAGAAATCATTTTATTTTTGAGATTCTTCGGCTGTTTATGATTTTGTTAAATAGACTTTTGAGAGGATTGCCTTCCATGTACGTTTCTGGAAATATGAGTTCTCAGCAGCCTGCTTTGGGTACAAAGGAGGAAAAAATGCAATTACCATGAGATCGTGGAGGCTCACGAGAACCAGAGGATGCAAACAGTGCGTGTGATCCCCAGTCTTCCAAGGCAGACATGGGCTGGCTGCCATCTGGCGAACAGATCCTAACTCCAGCATTGCGCCTGCTTCTTTACTCTTCTCCAAATGATGCAGACTGCAAGTAACAATTGCTGATCATTAATTACTTTGACTCCAGTGGGAATTTTATGACTAATTATGGCCTCAGAAGGAAGGCTCAGCATCCTGTTCCACTGCCACTGTGTTTCCTGGTAAGCCGGGCGCCATGTTCAGGCTGTTGCAAGTGTTCTGACTGGCTGGAGAGGGAATAAAATCATTTGCCTCCCAGTGAGATGCGCTTCTATTAAATTCATCCACAGGGATTCTCGCCAACACTACACATTCAGACAAATACTGCTGTAAATTAATTCCCTAGACAACAATTCAGTAAAATAATAAATGATTTAAAACTATTAGTTTAAAATAAACTCTGCCTCTGTTTACCCTTGCTGTATGCCTTCAAAGAAATTTATCCTCTATTTAATATGATGTGATTTAGGTCATTGAAAGGAAAATATCATATTGTTTTTTTATTCTAATTTTCTTATACTTTCCACCTACTTTGTTTTTATTAACCTTAGTGTGATGGTTAACATTTCCTTCTTTTTTGTCTTTCAATCCACAGTCAGAATTGTACACACTTTAGCTCCCTCTACCATGCCCCTTTTTAAATTGTTTTAATTGTAGTTAGTTAACATATAGTATTTTATTAGTTTTAGGTGTATGGTATAGTGATTCAACAATTCCATATAACACCCAGCACTCATCAGGGCAAGTGCACTCCTTACTCCTCATTGCCTATTTCGCCCATTCCCACCCACTCCCCTCTGTTAACCATCAGTTTGTTCTTTGTAATTAGAAATCCCCCATATCTCTTATCTAGAAAAACATATCACTAATCTTCTCTCCAACTCATTATCGGACCTAAACTCCTTCCTTTTCCTCAAGAAGGAAACTTTTAAAAATTTCTCACAGATTCCCCCAGAACGGAAACAGTAACCATTGTAGGAAACAAATAGATATTTTGAACCAATTAACAAAGTTACAATAAATGCTTCTATTGCCCTGTGTTCAACACAATTAACCTGATAGGGTATGACCTTTATTTGTATTCATTTATTATGTTTGGTTTATTTCAGTATAAATCTGAGCACTTTGATTCACTTTAGGAAAAGATTTCAAAATAACTTCAAATCAAATGACTTTATTGTAAGGGTATAGAAATAAGATGTGAAAGAATTGTGAAGCTATCCATGTGATTTTTTGAATGCTAATGAAATTCTGTCATTAATTTTGGCTGTAGTTGAAGCTAGGTAGGAAATCAATGGTAATTAGAAACTTTTGCTCATTGATAACATTTAACCCTATCCATGCAGTTCTTAACAATGTTTAGAGATGATGTAAACTCTACGTATAATATGACCCTGAGGACTAAATGATAACAGATGTGATAAGGGGTGAATATCAAAATCAGATCAGCATTCAACCTCCAAATAAATAATATCCTTAAGAGAATGAGAATATTCATACTATCAGCTTAATGAAGAGTGAGCAACTCTGATAAAAATTAAAACTTAAAATTTCCCTGTGCCTAGATAGGTTTTGAAAATACTTTTGATTTTGTCAAAAAAAAAAAAAAAAAGTAAAGACATCACACAAAGCAGAGAAATAAGATGTACATAAAACTTCACTTTATGGAATAGTGTTTATCATTTATGACTCATAATAAGAAACTTCCCTTTATTCCCTTTCCTATTGTGGAGAGACACACCTGGGTGACCCTCTAGTATGTGTCTTAAAAAAATTCTATGTAACAAAATGGAAATATGAACTAAGCACATTTGTTGCAAAATGAAATATGTTTATCTTAAGTAGAAGTACCCATGGAATTGTTTGAGATGTGAGGTACACTAGGTGCTTCTTTCATTGGGACACCATTTTTATTTTAAACAATTTTTGACATGGAATACCTACTATTTTTTATTTTAAACAGGGATTGGCAATTGCATCGATTATTCTGTTTGGGTATTTGAAAGATATATTCTTGAACTTATCAATGAAGTGAGATCGAACAACTGACAACATTTGTTACCAATAATTATATTGGACATTTCAAGTGAAAACTAGAATTTTTGAAAACTTGTATCCCTAATATGATCTTGAGAAGGTCCTGATTCTTAAAGACTTTTCTGATGGGATCACTAGTGATATCAACAAATGTGCTGTCTTGATATTGTATAAGGAAGCTTGTCAACATTTTGATTATCTGCAACGTTCGGTGAACCAATGTAAGGCAAATGACCAAAAAATTATGTTACAAACTCATACGTGGGTAAATGATCCATTCAAAGTTCAGGAGAATGGATTTTAATGTAACAGAGTACAAAAAGTACATGGATCAAATTCACATTCTACATTGCCATTAACCTTTAAGAAACTACAACTTGTCAAACTTTGTTGTGGAATCAACGAAGAGTATTTACACATACAGATAACACTTTTATTTCCTTTTGTAAGATCGTTATTGTAAATTACTCTCTAATTGAGATCTTTGAACATTCTTAGAACTAATTCTAGAGTTTTTATGAACAAATGCCAAATTTAACTATGCTCCCATTTTCTTTATTTAATTACAACGGTAAAAATTATACATATTATCATTTATCTTGATTTTTTTTTCCCTCTCAAATACCTTGAAGATCATTCCCAGTTTGTAAATGAGATGCTTTATGCTGTGTTGAGATCAGGCTTTCATTTAAATACCTGTGTAAAGGACAATGTTTGCAAAGATTCATTGTTAACAGAATAGACATCTTCACTCACTTATTCATTCATGTATCTATTTATCAAATATTTATGAATGCTTACTGTTTTTCCAGCATGTTCTAAGCGTTGGCAATACACTGAGGACCTGGAGAAGGAACTTTAGGAGTGAAGCCAGAGAGATCTCAGGAGAGACTCCTAAGAACTGGGTGGATTATATGTTGTTTTTGTTTTAGGAAAATGCATTCCAGTGGAATAGAGATTTCATGGCGTATGTAGAATATGCTTCAAAGTTTTCAGGTATGTGCTAATTTGATTGGGTTTGTACCATGCATTTATTTCATAAACTAGAGTTTCATTTTCCAAGTTTTATAAATAGGGCATTTATTTATATCAAAATGAGTCATGGGAAAAAATTTTTTGTTTGTTTTTGAGATGTTGTGATGACTTATGCTAAAAGGAGGTAAATCATTTCCAGAATATGTGTTGACTCCAAAACAAAATGTTCTTAGGACGTCAGAAAGATGTGGAATTTCAAGCAAATATATTTATCATCAGGGCCTACTCTAACTGGATCCTTCCGAGATGTGATTGTGGTTATTGAATAAAATATAATATCGCATTCCTATTACTTGACTCCTAACTTAAGAAGGCTTAAGGTTAACATTTTTATAGAATTTTCATGGCTCTTATTTTGTTTCCTGTATCAATAACACTTAAAATGATGAAATATAATTGGATGACATTTTCCTTGCAAGTAAGATTTACATTGATTCTCCTTTTCAAAAGGATCATAATGTCTGACAAAGTAAAGACAGTTTTCTAACAGCAGAGCAGGGCAGCTCATTGGAAATTTATCCCTTTATTAGACATTTTCAACAGCGGAAAGAAAACTATTATTGTAAGTGTTATAAGGCAATCCCATGTACACCTAGGGATTAAAACTGAAAGTTCTCATGATCCCAAGTGTTAATGTGAGAGAATTCAGGAACTCGGGTTATAATTTCAAGGTAAGCATTCATTAGCCATATATTTTGATGTGCAATTTGACTTCTCCAGGCCAACTTCTCTCATCTCTTTAATGAAGAGCCTCAGCTTCATGATGTCTAAGGTCTCATATAGGCCACATCGAAGTTTTAATGGCTTCTTGCTCTTTTATCCTTACTTAAATAATATAGCCATTTTGTAATATTTGGGGAGAAGTGTGCAGATACTTGAAGTCATATGGGAATTTCAATCCAGCAAATATTTTTTGGATAAGGAATTTTACATAAATAATGCAAAACTGAGTAAAACACAGACTCTAGTTTTCTGCAAGTCTAATATATAAGATCAGTTAAGCAGTATAATGTTACAGTCCATGTGCACATAAAATTTGTTGGGAAGGTAAAGTTCAGTTTCAAAATCACTTCCTCAGGGTGGCTTTCCATGGTTGTTATGTTAGTCTAAGGCCCTGTTATGTTATGATAATATGTATGACAATAATAATACCTATTATTTCCTGAATACTGGAAACCATTCTAAGTGCTTTATATCTACTAACTTATTTAGGTGTCATAAAAGCACTACGAAATTTTCTTACCATTATTTTTAGCAAAAGATGGACAATGTGAGGCTCAAAGAATTTAAGATTTTTTTTTTCCTAAATCCACACAGCCACTAAGAGTCAGAGTCAGGAGTAAACCATAAGACCTTGATTCTCCCATATTCTTCTCCAAAGTACATTTCATTGTGATTTTTATTTATTTTTAATTTTTTAATGTTTATTTATTTTTGAATGAGAGAGAGAGAGAGCGCATGAGTGGGAGAGGGACAGAGAAAGGGAGACACAGAGTCCAAAGAAGGCTCTAGGCTCTGAGCCGTCAGCACAGAGCCTGCTGTGGGGCTCTAACTCATGAATGGTGAGATCATGAGCTGAGCCAAAGTAACATACTTAACTGATTGAGCCACCCAGACACTCCTTCACTGTGATTTTTTTTAACTCTTTATTTATTGTTGAGAGAAAGAAAGAGAGAGAGAGAGAGAGAGAGAGCACAAGCAGGGGAAGGTCACAGACAGAGGGAGACTGAGAATCTGAAGCAGACTCCCGGCTCTGAGCTGTCAGCACAGAGCCTGATGTGGGGCTCAAAGTTATGAATGGTGAGATCATGACCTGAGCCAAAGTCAAATGCTTAACTGACTGAGCCATGCCAGCACCCCTTCACTGTGAAGTTTTTTTTTTTTTTTTTTTTTAAAGAACATATACACTGCTCTCGGTTTCATAATTCAAGGAAACACAAATATAAATAGATTAGAGTTTTTATTCTTTGCATGACTATTGCCTCCAAATTTTAGAATTCTATTTGTAAAATTTTTAAAAACATAGAAATGTAGGATGTACTATAAAATAACTTTTACTTTTATGAAACTCATCATAGTTTTGCTAACCAAATTCTAGAGTAATTTTAATTCAGTATCTACTACTTACATATTTTAATGAAAATAAATCCTTTATAGACAAGAGACCCAATATTCTATTCTAGAATGTTTTCTTCCTTGGTTAATTCATTTTTATTGTACACTGTACTTTCAAACAGAGGATGAATTGATGACAGTGTTGGACATTTTGTTTTCCTGAAACTTGAATGTTCATTATAATAGAAACAAATGTATCTACGTCTTTGATTTTCTGTTCCCTCTATCTCCCTGCCCTCAGATGGGGACATTCTCTTCCTTAAGGTAATCCTTTGGAAGTAGCACAAAATAGCACTAGAAAAACTTTGGAAAGATAACAAATACTTGGAGATTAAAGAACATCCAACTAAAGAATCCAATGAAAATGATAACACCGCAACCGACAGCCTCTGAGATGCGGCAAAGGGAGTCATAAGAAAGAAGTAGATAGCAATTCAGGCCTTCCTATAAAAGAAAGGTCTCAGGTACACAATATAACCTTACACCTTAAAGAGCTGTAAAAAGAAGAGCAAATAAAACCCCAGACCAGCAGAAGGCTGGAAATAATAAAGATTAGAACAGAAATCAATGCTATCAAAACAAAACAAAAAAACAAAAACAAAAACAAAAAAACAAAATAGAACAGATCAATGAAACCAGAAGCTGGTTCTTTGAAAGAATTAACACAATTGATAAACCCCTAGCCAATTTGATCAAAATGAAAAAGGAAAGGACCCAAATAAATAAAATCAAGAATGAAAGAGGAGAACAGCAGAAAGACAAGCCACAATTTTTTATCAAATTACTCTACTACTCCCTTTCTCTTGCGAATCTCTCTTCTCTTTCAATCTCCTTTCTTTGGGTATGCTAAATGGATTTTTAAAAACAGTATTGGGTATTTCTTTGTTGTATCTGAAAAGTAGTGTATCCTGAGAAAAGACTTTTTATCCCTTAGAAAATAATTCAGTAATCTATAGGTAACTGAATGAAATTCAGGGGAAAAAAGTACAAAATGGTTAGTTAAAATGACATTTCCTTTCCTTTATGTTGCATTATGGATGAATTAAAGAATTTAAAAATAATATCAAATGACAGACACATTGGTAAGACTTAAAGATACCAGAATCATGAGGCAAGGCTTTATTCTAAGTCTTCAGGTAATGCAGTAAGAATATCTAGGCTCTTGAGGCTTAAGTATATTGAAATAATTGTCATGGGAATTTACTACTATGTAGCAGCTGTAAAACTGTGTCAGATTAGTTCCACTGTTTACCAGTACATATTTATCTTCTGGGTTTGTGTTTCAAAATATTTTACTTTCTCCAAGTCATGGCTATTATTAATTAACTATGCGAATCCAACACCTGCATTCTGAATTCTCAAAGTGTAAACAGAAAACCAGTAATTACGATGGCAGGAAGAAATTTGGGGCGATGTGCAAATAAAGTCCATGAATAATGATCGTCAAGGAATCATATTGCTGGAAAGCTGTCAAAAAGATGAATGAGAGCTGAGACATTTCCCATGTCGAAACAGAAGATCTTATTCTATAACTTGAATTCTAATATTGAACAACCATTTATGCATCCTTGGTCACTACATAAAATGAGATATAGACCATTAACTTTAGGGTCTAGTTGGTTGACTGGTTGGTAAGTAGGAAGCTTCACAGAGAACAAGACAGTACCCAGGGAAGTGGGCTACAATGTAGCTAATAAGATCACTTTTGTTCATGCTGGCAGATACTTCCAGGAAGGGCAATGCTTATACCTAAGAAGGGCAGAGACTCAATGGGAATGAGGCCATTAAATAGCTGACGAGATCAGCAGTAATTGCTCATGCTGATAAACACTTGCAAAAAACACAAAAACAAAAATCAAACAGCTTTATACACGGAAGAGCAGATAGTTCAGAGCAATGTGCTCTTTGGAATGACAGCAAGGTCTCTGGCGTACATCATGCTCTTCACACTTGATTACGGTGTTGAAGTTTCCACTGTATGTATATGTATTTACTAAATTGAGGCACAATACATATCTAAAATATCTTTACAAATTCTTCTAGACAAATTAAAGAAACTTTGGAAGGAGCAATGTATTGCATTTTTCTAATTTGTTGGACACTAGTCTAAGAGAATGGTCAATCTTCCACAAAACTTGGATGAAGGCAGATTCTTACTTGTGACAAACAAGTTGGTAAAATTCTTACCCCATCGAGAGCATTGGGCGATGACATGGAATAGGTACTTTTCGTGAGGAGAGCTTACCAATTATGATACAATGTGGATCTAAGTGGCTGAAGAATATGAAATGCTGAAGAAATATAAAATGTAAATAACATATTACTCTACTTATGCGAAATATACAGAATAGGAAAATTCATAGAGACAGAACATAGATTGGATTTTACCAAGGGTTAGGGGGAAGGAAAATGGGGAGTTATTGCCTCGTAGGAAAAGTTTCTATATTGGGTGATAAAAATTTTGGACATAGAGATGACAGTTGCACAACATACTGAATGTAATTAATGCCATGAATTTTACACTTAAGAATTTATAAAATATACGTATCTTACCACTATACAAGAAAAATAGAGGTAGCAAGAGAATTGAAGATAATCTATGTGAGCAACATAATTTGGCCTAGGGTCAGTCTGAGCTGACCTGTTTAAGTCCTCTTTTCTTTTAAGGCATGGGCAATAACAAGTGTATTCTGTTCTTGGTTTTAGGGATCTCATAGTCATGAAGATTATTAAATTATATAAAACAAACCTAACCTGTAATTTGGTGTTTCAAATATTGCTTTAGATTGCAATGTCTATATATTACTTGATTTCATAGACAAAGAATATAACATACTTTAAACAGATCTATGCCAGTATAAATGAAGTATGTAGCCTATACCAAATCTTACCATTTCTCTGCCTTCAACAATTCATATCTTTCTATTTTCACTATTTTTAAAATATTGTTTTTATAGATTATTGTGATATAACTTACTCACATAATCTGAGGAAATCATTTGTATGTAATACTTCTTTCAGTATTTGATTACTGAAATACTTCCAGCATTCCACTCTATTTCCTGGATATAGATACAGATTTTGCATACCCACGCCAGAATATACACTTCACGTAGACAATTATGAGCTTAGAAGAAATTCAATTTGTATGTTATCTACATGTGGAAACTGAAAGAGAAAACTGAAGCCATTGTGTACATAATTTAATGGTAACTAAAAATATACAGATATTTGATTTTAATGTTTAGATTTGTATGACTTAAGTTTTGTTTTAATAAATGTATTATTATTTTAGAAATCATTGCATTCTCAAAATGTACTTATATATGATATATTCCAAATTAATCAGTGTCCTGACATATTGAGTTTTTATTTTGAATATTTTGTAAATTATGATGAAAAATAAGAAATGAAACAGAATATATGCATATTTCCTTGCCCTCAATATGCTAAGTAACATCTATCAGGTAATTTAGCTATGGTTCCAAATTTAATTCAAAATATATATGCAGACATAGTAGATGACGATCTATAAGTCATTTCATTGTCTCTTACTGTTATTAAAAAAATAGACTGGAAAAATTCAATTCTGCTTGCTTTTGAGGTGTGAATTCTTTATGACATATTTAAGCTGTAAAGAAGAATTGATAGTAGAAAGCTATTGAGCTAATTATACAGATGATTCAGTCTCTTGATTATTTTTTTAAAAATATGTGGATAATTGAGACAAAAAAAGATCAGGACCTGTATGGTTGCCTCATTTCTACTTTAGTGAATACTAGAGCTTACTCAATTTTTAAAATTCCTCTCCTGAATCCCATGTAGACTAAAATACATGAAACAAAATAAGCCACTGGTGAGGCAAAAGTGCAGATCTCCATGCTTATGGGAATATGAATTCTTATTCCAACTCAACATTGTACTAAAAAATCCCCCAAGGCCCATCATGCCTGCACCATTACTCTGCTGCTGCGGGCCAGGTTGACATGCACCTTCATTAGTTTGCAATAGATTAGTGGATCTGTGAAGAAAGAGAAGTTTTTCCCTGAGGCTCAGAGTGGGATGACCTCAAGTAGAAAAGGGGAATGTCCATGTGACCTCTTTACACCTGAGAGGTGCCCCTCATCCCTTGCATGGGCAAACCTTTCCCTTCTTCTGGCATTCACAGCTGTATCTTTATAAGCAAGCTCTGTGACATATGTACCACATTATAAAGGCTCTGGTGAGATGAACTAAGATACAGCTTATTTTATTCTGCCCTGTTGTTGCTTAACATTTCAGCTGCACTACCATCTCGGGAGGGTCAACCTCAAATGATTATATTTGCATTATTTAAATTAAAATACCCAAAAACCTCAGAGACCTCTCTCAGCAGTGAAACACACACACACACACACACACACACACACACACACACACACACTCCCCTGTATACCTTTGAACACAGTGTTCTAATTCATCTTAATTTAGCTTCTCAGAAACTGGCCTGAGCTAACTCAATCCACAATCAGCACCTGTGTTGGCCGGTTTGATGTGTCAACTTAAATGGACTAAAGGATGCCCAGATAGCTGGTAAATTATTTCTGGATGAGGTAGTGAGGGTCTCTCAGGAAGAGGTTAGCACTTAGACCAGTAGACCAAGAGATTAGCCAGTAGACCAAGAGATGATTAGCCAGTAGACCAAGTAAAGAAGACTCCTCTCACCAGTGCTGATGGACACCATCCCATCCCGAAAGGACTTGAATAGAACAGCAATGTAAGGGAAGGGTGAAATTCCTTTCTCTGTTGGAGCTGAGGCATCTACCTTCCCCTGCCCCTCAGACATGCGCTTCTGGTTCTGGAGTTTTCAGGCTCAGACCAGGACTTACATCATCGGGCCCCAGATTTTTAGGAATTTGGCTTCAGATTGGATTATACCATTGGCTTTTCTGGTTCTGCAACTTGCAGATGGCCTCCACAGTGGCATGAGAAAATTCTTAAATCTCCCATATATACAGAAACCTGTTGATCTATTTTTTCCAGAGAACCCTGACTGATGTAGCATCCATCCAATAACATAGGAAGGGATTATTTAATTTTTTAAGGCTAATGATAGTAGCAGGAATACCAACAAGGCACGTCTTCTTCAGCCTGGGCTGTTATAACAAAATGCTGTGAACTAGTCGCTTACACAATTCACAGTTCTGACGACTGGAAAACCCAAGATCAAGGTGTTGGAAGATTCAGTTCTTGATGACCAGGCTGTCGTCCTAGTTACAGATGACCACTTACTCATTGCACACTTGTAGGGTCTTTTCTTGGTCTGTGTCTCTTTCTCTCCTTATAAGGACACTAATCCCTTTACCCTCAGACACCTAATCTAAACCTAATTACCACCCAGAGGCCCCATATCCAAATACCATCACATTAGAGATTAAGACTTAAGGTAGATTTTGGAGGGACACAAACATTCAGTCCATAATAGGGCATAAACCCACCTTTTATGACCGGCTGGTCTTTCTTCCTTCCTTCCTCCCTTCCCCCCCTTCCTTCCTTCCTCCTTCTCTCTCTTTTCCTTTCTTCCTTCCTTCTTTCTTTCTTTCTTTCTTTCTTTCTTTCTTTCTTTCTTTCTCCCCTTCTTAAGAGCTACTAGACTTTCACGAATACCATACCTAGAGGAAATTTTAAGAATCGCTGAAAAATGATGGGACAAACGTTGAGAACCACTAATGTAAACAAATTAAATTACAGAGTTACAGCTTGACAATGATGTTAAGCACCCCACTGTCATTTCTTAAAATTGCACTACAGTTTTGAGATAGGAGATTTTTAGACTTTATTTCAGACTGTTGGGTTTCAGTTTATAAATACCATTATTGTAATACGATTGAGGTTATCAATGTAGATCATTCTGATGATATTTCAGTGATGTGCAGTCATGGTGATTGTAATCTAAATTGAAATCACAATCTCATTTCTTAAAAGAAACATAAATATGGGCTAATGTGTTAGACTCATTAACCATCATCACCCCAGAGTTATTTCTAGGCTTTCAGGCAAAGCAATCATCAAAATAATTATACTTTAAAGTTTAGTGCTAGATTAAGGTCAGTTGACTGATTTTTTAAAAGAAAAAGGAAGTTTTTTACTTTTAAGAACAGTATCATGATTATATGTAGGGAATTAAAGCTTCCAGTATAAACTTAGCAAATATTATTATATTTGCCAAAATAGAAAAATCCTTATAAATGTGGTATAATTCTCATGAAACCTGTGGCATAGATCAAAATATATTTAGTAATGTTCATTTTTCTTTGAATTGATAAAAAATGTAACATATCTTTGGAATTACTGTTCCATAGCAATAAAGAAAACTTATCAAAACAAATTGTCATTCTGTCTGAAAAAAAACAGATTTAGCTGTGTTTTTTCTTTAATGTTTTTATTTATTTCTGAGAGAGAGAGAGATACAGCGTGAGCAGGGAAGGGTCAGAGAGAGAGGGAGATACAGAATCTGAAGCAGGCTCCAGGCTCTGAGCTGGCAGTCAGCACAGAGCCTGATGTGGGGCTCGAACCCACGAAGATCATGACCTAAGCCGAAGTCGGATGCTTAACTGACTGAGCCACCCAGGTGCCCCAATTTAGTTGTGTTTAAATCTTTTGAATATTCTATGCAAATAAAAATGGTACTTTTTGTTCAGTTTTTATGCTCATATTTTTCACGACCTCAATATAGCTTTTTTCATTTCTCAAAGCAAAGAGAAGACAGTAAATGCAAAATATTGTATTTAAATGCAAATATTAGATTGAATGTAACAGAAGGAATTTGGTGGAATGACATGCCACAGATTCTTTGAATAAGGTCATTAACGCTGAAGAAGTACTGGTCCCATCATTTATGAATTCATTTTAAGAAATTACAACAAATGGGAATGTTCAGGTAATTCTTTAAATTCGATCTTACATATCTATTTATAGTCAAATATAGGCATAATGCCTTTACAAAAATGGAACACCAGTCTGAGTGAATATTTCATCGTTACATTTATATTCCAATTGCACAATATAAAGCTCAGAAGATTGAAAATAAAGATGAAAATTTGCATCATTTTGCAATTCCAGAAGCTAATATTTAATTTTATTAAAATCTTTCCAGAAATGAGCTGTGAGGGTTATATACCTAGAGAATTGTGTTGACCCTCAGTTGGTGCTTCCTTTGCTTTTAGGACTAATATTGGTTTTTTCAAGTAAGAGATGAAGTTAGCAGATGTATCCTTATATATTTGTGTTTTTCAGTCCTATTAATACCAAAAATTCCTGGGATTCTCCGAGTTTCACTCTAACGGGAACAGAATTCCCAATTCTACTTGGCATCATGCCTAGGATTGCAGCAGGTCTATGATTCAGAAATTGATCTGCAGAAACCCACAGTGATGAATGTTCCCTCTAATATTCTTAAACTTAGGAGGGAAAAATTCCTTTATTTGTTTTACCCAAAGCCTCTGTATATTCTTTGAAATTCTCCCAATTATTCCAGTACACAATAGTCTCATAAATCAAAATCCCAGAGTCATCCAAGATATTCCATTTAATCTGACACACAATCCCCCCAAGACAATGAGATGGGGCAGCTTTTTGTTTCTAGTTAGAACAAAGTTTCTCATTGTCATTTCACAAGAGTATAATCCTTCTAAACATTTTCAATAGCTTCTGGCCCTGATAACAAATCATGCCAGTGTTTTGCATTATGGCTGCTTTGTAACAGTCAGACTCAATAACCTTGGGAGTCGCTCTCTTTTGCCCATTTTCTTCTAGTTGTCTCCATTGAATCCTTCATCCAGTCATGAAGGTAAGAGCCTTTATCATAATAGGTGATTACTGTAGTTGTGGGGAGTAGGTAGGTAATCTGGGCACAAATTAAATTACATGAATATTTATACCAGGTTGAGTTTAATGATAACAGCCCCATCCCCACCCCCACCTCCACACTGCATAATTCTGTGCCTTCAGTTGACATCAAACTTCCAGACTACAGACTTGAAACACTCATTAATCAGATATCAGGGAGTCTTGTGCATAAAATAGGCTGCTCCTGTGATGCCAAATATTAAGGTCTTTTTCAATTACTCCAAGATATCTTTATATTGTCATTTTCTTCTGTAACTATTACATTCAAGTCACCGAGAGGAACACAGAGCACAGTTTCCCTAAGATCGCCATGTTGTGAAGAATCATGACTCCGTACGCTGGAGTCACTAGTTGAGTGGAAGAAAAAATTCAGTATCTGGTGATTTGACACTTCACTTTTTACATGCTGACTGTCTACCCTTTAAACGGAAGCACTTCTGCCAGTTATGCCCCAGGCATCTACTATTGCATACCTCTAAATGGTAACAGAATTATATCTGTGCTGCTGCTCAGTGAATTTTTCCTTTCCATGGGTTAGAACACTAGCAATGAAATGAACAAGGGGGCAAATCACAGTGATGCCATCTAAAGGATGAATGTTCCAATTAAATTTCAGATGTTTGTGGCATAAGCCTTAAGAATCAACTGGCATAAAATGACATGTTCTAAAGTAAAGCACAAAGCTAGTTCTCTCTCTCTCTCTCTAATTAGCAAAGAAGAGGGTGCAGTCATTTGTTCCTGGAGAAATAAAACCAAGAGTGGAGCAGAGATTTTCATGAAACTGCAGATGACTGAGAATGACCTTTAAATGTGGAGTAGTAGTTCCAATCAGTCTTATTGAAGGCGTGAGTCCGAGATCCCAAATGAGGCTCAAAAAATACAATATACTTGATTTCCGTTCCTTTCTGGTATCCTCTCAGATTTCAGAAATCACCTTCAAGCATTATCTTCCCTTGAAAACCTTCACAACAGACAAAAAAAAACCTTATTGGTGAATCTCTGTAATTTATTATTTTGAGTTACTCAACAAAAATATAAAATCACTGTTGTACTCAAGTTACTATTTTGTGACAATTATAAATTTCAACTTGGCTTGTCACTGAGCAAATATACCATATTAATGTCAAAGAAAGAAAATTCAACCTATGGACATACGGGTGTAGAAATAGAAATTTAAAATTAAAATTTATGTCTGTGATCGCCTAATAGAATATTCTCAGTTCACAGTAGGAAAAGAGAATCCCTAAGGAATGAAGTCTTCTCCCACTTAGCTGTTACACTCAGAGGATATCAGATTTCAAGTCAAGAGACCGTGGAAGCCCAAGATTTAAGATAGAAGAGTGCTATAATTTAATTAATCCCTCTAGTTCGACTCTTCTAACTTTTAACAATAATGAACATATAACCTGTAAAGCATTTCTGAATATCAGTTGTTATTTCTTCTATGCCACACAATGCTCTTCCATTTAGAAGTATACTTTCTAGAAATTTTACCACCATCTATAGCACTGCTATTGTCATTTAAAAAAAATTTTTTTTAATGTTTTATTTATTTCTGAGAGAGAAAGAGAGGCAGCATGAGCAGGGGAGGGCAGAGAGAAAGGGAGATACAGAATCTGAAGCAGCCTCCAGGCTCTGAGCTCGCTGTCAGCACAGAGCCCGACACAGGGCTTGAATCCATGAACCGTGAGATCATGACCTGAGTCAAAGTTGGATGCTTAACCGACTGAGCCACCCAGGCGCCCCAGCCCTGCTGTTGTCATTACTACAGAGGATATTATGTATGTATTAGTCAAAGCTTATATATTCTTTTCTACAGTCAGGTGTGAAAATTTGGGGTTAAATTTCAAAGTGCTTTTCACATGAACTGTTCAACATCTATAGGAAACCTCTACTTCCTTGGTTTTCTTTATAATATTATTTTAATGATCACAGATTTATATAGGTAGAATCATATTGTATTTAAGTTTTTATTCAGCATTAGGATTTTACAATTCATCCAAGTTGTTTCCTGTAGCTATATTACATTTATTATTGTGGCTATGTTATATTTCATTATATGGGTACACCACAAATTATCCATTTTATATTTTATGGACCTCTCAGTTGGTTCCTGTTGGTGCTATGGTTAAAATGATGCTCCAAAATTGTTAGTACATGTTTCCTTGGGTGTCGGAGGCCGGCTCTGGCAGATCCAGGGGTCCCTGAAGGATGGACGGTGTTGGCGAGAGAAAGAGAGAGAGAGAGAGAGAGAGAGAGAGAGCCCCGGAGATTCTTTCTGATCACCAGGTAGGCATCTCTGCTCTGACTGGGGCTCAACTTTATTTTATCATTAAGTGTTTGGGGGACAGCACAAAGTGTCATTTGCCTTAGACAATGATTTCTGATAACAAATTTCTTTGATATGTATGAATTTCCCAGAACATAGATATGTAGAAGACTCATGCATAACGTTTACAATAGTGATTGAGGCAGGGGATTTAGATGCCTATCCTATGGAGAAGCAAGGCGTCTTTAGCATACCAGACAAAGTTTTTAGCATAAAAAGGGTGAAGTTACTTCTTTGTGGGCAGGGGCCAACAGCTTGTTTGTTTAAGGTGGAAGTATCAAAAAAACAGGTCTTTCAGGGAACACCTCTGCTCTCATAATCACAAAAGAAGAAGTTCCTCAATAGGTTCCTTCACAGGGAGCAATCAGCATATAAAGGCCAGAAAATGCTCCAAGCAGAAACAAATGGGTGGGAGTGGATATTTGCCCTTAACTCTAAATTAGGCTCTTTGTCTCAGGGCCAGACTCAAGCCTCTTTATTATGTAAGTCTTGGATCTGCAAGGCCCATAGGAAGAGCCTTTTGACAATCATCCATAATGCTTTCATCTGAAGTCTCTTTGAAAAAGGCAGGAATATGCTTTTCCTTATGAGCCATCTGTGTGGGGAATATCGGTCTGATCTGGAATATTGTGAGGCGTGGTCAATACCAGCAGCCTCATTTCCAACATGAGCCAGTAGTAGCAGAAGGAGATACCAGTTTTGCTTCTCATGGCAGGAGCTGCAAACACTGCCATTTCCTTGCTGTGACTGCCATCCAGAGAGGCTGGTGTGGCTCCCAGCACTTGTGTGCATTTTTTATACTTTGCAACCATAAAGTGTGATTGGAATAATATTTTTTGAATAAACATTCCATAGTATAGCCTTTCTAATAAGTATGAACAACTGGATCATTTCCAGTCTTGGCCGTTACAATTAGTGATGCATGAACATTATTGTGTATTTCTTTTGTTGAAAAGATAAATTCATTTTTGTGGAGTTGGTACATAAGAGTGCTGGGATATAGGATATGCATGTGTTTGGCTTAGTAGATATTGCCAGTAATTTTTCCCCCAAAATGACTGTACTGTACCTGTCTGCCCTCTTAACTGGAGAGTGTGATACTTTGGAAGGCAGAGGGAAAGAGAGAATTTTTTTCTTCTAAGATTTTATTTAAATTCAAGTTAGTTCATATATAATATTTGTTTCAGGAGTGGAATTGAGAGAGAGACAGAGACAGAGATTGAGAGAGAGAAAGAATCTTAAGCAGGTTCTATGCACAGCATGGAGCCTGATCAGGGGTTCAATGTCATGATGCTGGGATCATGACCTGAGGTGAGATCAAGAGATGGATGTTTGACTGAACCACCACGTGCCCCCAGAGTATGTGATTCTTGTGCAGTGTCCACTCAGGCACCGGGTATTGTTTGTCATTATTTCTACCATTCCAGCGTGCGTACAGTTGTATTCCATTGTGGTTTTCAGTACATCTCAGTACATTTCCTTGATTGTTAATGAGAGGAATTGCTTTTGGACAGATGTGGTCATCATTTTGACTTATCTATATTTTAAAGTGTTTATTTTTCTTACCCACTTTTCTTTTGTGTTGTCTTTCTTTTACTTAGTGATTTGTACAATATTGAGCTGTTTTTGGATGTGAACTTTTTGTTACTTATGTGTGTTGCGAATAACTGTTCTCATTCTATGACTTGAAATTCTCTCTTTATCAATGATATCTGTTGATGAACTTTTCATAAACTTTAAATTTTAATTTTACTTTATTTTATTTTTATTTATTTCTAGGAGAGAGAGAGAGACAGCATGAGCAGGGGAGGCTCAGAGAGAGAGGGAGACACAGACTCTGAAACAGGCTCCAGGCTCTGAGCTGGCAGTCAGCACAGAGCCCGATGCGGGGCTCGAACCGACGAACCGCAAGATCATGACCCAAGCGAAAGTCGGAAGCTTAACCGACTAAGGCACCGAGGCGCCCCTAATTTTAAATTGAACATAGTCTTTTATTTATGGCCAATATTTTGTGCTTAAATCTGCCTACTGCAAAGTCATAAACATATTCTATTTTATCTTCTAGAAGCTTTAATATTTTTCCTTTTATATTAAAATGTTATTGCACTTAAGGTTGAGCAATCTTCATGTACCGTGTGGTAAAAGTCAAGATTCATTTTCTCCCTTATGATATCCAGTTGACTCAGAACCTTTTGTTAAAAATAGTACCTTTCTGTATTTCTTCACATTCTTTTTCCTAAATCAAGTGTCCACTTATCGGTGTTTCTGTTTCTGAGATATCTATTCTTCTGTCCATCTATCTACTACCATACTGATTTAATTACTGCAGATTTACAACATATTCATATTTTGACATTCTTCTTCAAAAGTAGCTTGGCTATGCTTGATGCTCTGTGTTTCCAATACAATTAGCTTTCCATGTCATATCTTTTCTTTCTTTCTCTCTCTCTCTCTCTCTCTGCCTGTTGCACACATACATGCACAGACATACACATACAGCTTGGATTTTCATTATAATTCTATCAACTCCATAGATCTTTTAATAATGATAAATTTTACATTATCATACTTCTTAATTGGGATATATAAATACATAATATTATTGTGTGTTATTTTTAATTTATCAACCTTGCTAAATTCTCTTATAAATGTTAATAATTTTTGGTTACCCAAAATTTTGTGTTTTTAATACACAATCTTGATTTTTAATATACAATCTGTTATAACTTCCTAATAAGACATTTCTCCAATCTATCTGCATGTGTATGTGTGTGTGTTTCTTATCTTACTTGTCTTTATTCAATATTGAATAACAGAATAAGAAACATTCTTGAATCATTTCTAGACATTAAAAGAAAATATTTCAGTGGTTTACCACTTGAAATGAAATTCACTCTAATATTTTTGAGGATACCCTATATCAGATCTTTGTATTCCTACTTTTTAAAATATTTCTTTGTAAAATTGTTATTAATTTTAGATACCAAATATTAAGTTCTTTTTCTGGATCCACTGAGGTGATATCATTTTTTCCCTTTATCTGTGCATATGTTTGTGTGAGTCAGAGTCTCTCAGAAAACAGATGGCACGTTCACTCAGGGGTGATTGAAGAGTCTAAAGAAGGGATTTTTTGCAATAGAGTGGGCACAGTTTAGGGAATCCTACAAGAGATATTGAATCACTACAGACTAAAAGCAGTTAGGATCCATTAACACTCTTAGTTCTGAAGGGACAGTGAAAAGAACAACAAAATTAGCAGAATTTGGAAGAATACTAATGCTGTACGGAATGACCAACACACCTAATCTCCAGGTTTCAGTAACGAACCCCCCCCCCCAAAGGGTTCCAATGAAGTCAATGAAGGAAGGGAATATATATTCCTACATCATGTTTTTCAAGTTGTACAACTGCACTACCCATAGCTATGCTTTCTATAAAAGTTAGACATCCAAGACTCCTAATCAAGTGAAGAAAATGAAGCAAAGATCTAGAGAGACAAAACGAGTGTGGTGGATGGATTCTAAGACAGATTCCAAATATTCCTGCTTCCTAGTACTCACACCGTTGAATATTCTTTCATTCAATGTGAGCAGGACAATTAGGTTACACCATACTGTAGAGTCAGTCTTTCTAGGAGATTCTCTCCTGTATTGGTTTAAATAAAACAGGAGGCCAAGTTGGGAAAGCTCACAAGGGCAAACTGCAGAGGGCCGTCCTCTGGCCAACAATCAGCTAGGAACTAAGGGTGGCCTACAACTGAAAGGTAGCAAAAAACCTGAAGTCCTCAATTCAATGGGCTGTGTGAAACTGAATTTACTTACAACCATGTGATTTGGAGGCAGCTTTTCCCAAATGGAGGCAAGACTCCTGCCTGAACCAACACCTTGACTGCAGCCTGTGGATTCTGGAAAGGAAGACCCAGCTAAGTGGAGTCCAGAGTACAGACCTACAGAAACTGTAATGTAATAAATGTGCTTTCTTTCTTTTTTTTTAAATGTATGTATGTGTGTATGTATGTTTGTTTAGAGAAAGCATGCACAATCAGGACAGGTGCAGAGAGAGGAGAGAGAGAGAGAATCCCAAACAGGCCCAGTGCTGCCAGCCCAGAGCCCAACATGGGACTCAAGCTCATGAACTCTGAGATCATTACCTGGGCTAAAATTAAGAGTCACTAGGGCTTCTGTGTGGCTCAGTCAATTAAGCATCTGACTCCTGGTTTCTGCTCTGGTCATGATCTCACGGATTCATGAGTTTGAGCCCCGCACTGGACTTTGTGCTTGGGCTCTGTGCTGACATGGTGGAACCTGCTTGAGATTCTCTGTCTCCTGCTCTCTCTGCTCCTCTCTGCCCCCATCTTAACTTGTGCTGTCTCTCTCAAAAATAAATAAACTTAAGAAATTAAACTTAAACCTTAGTCAGACGCTAAACTGACTGAGGTTGGGCACCAAAGTGCCCCAAAATGTGCATTCTTTTAAACTACTATTCATGGTAACATTGTTATGGAGCAACAGATAAATAATAAAAGGGGAATATCCAGAACACTGGTGAATTATGATTGAGGCAATATTAATCTATTGATTTTTTAAAAACCTTTCTTTTTGCTAGTATTTGCAGTTTGGGTTACAATTTCCACTTAAAATGCTTTAAGATATGACCCAGTATTTCTATCATTCAGATAAAAAAAGCAAAAAAAAATCCTCTAATTTTTATTTTATATAAAATTTGTTTAATGTTTATTGTTGAGAGAGAGAGCGACATTGCATGAGTAGGAGGGAGGCAAAGAAAGGGGGAGACACAGAATCCAAGGCTAACTCCAGGCTCCAAGCTGTTAACACACAGCCTGACACGGGGCTTGAACCCACAAACCACAAGATCATGACCTGAGCTGAAATCCCACACTCAAATGACTGAGCCACCCAGGCACTGCAAAAACCTCTAATTTTAAAAATATTCTATTCAGGAGCGCCTGGGTGGCTTAGTCGGTTGAGCGTCAGACTTTCGCTTAGGTCATGACCTCGCGGTTCATGGGTTCGAGCCCTGTGTCGGGCTCTGTGCTGACTGCCAGCTCAGAGCCTGGAGCCTATTTCAGAGTCTGTATCTCCCTCTCTCTCTGACCCTCCCCTGCTCACGCTATCTCTCTCTCTCCTGGAAATAAATAAAAACATTAAAAAAAAATTCTATTCAATCATGGACTATTTACATACCATATTTGATGTCTTTAATGGTTACATTGCAGTAAGAAGATACATATTTTATCATTTTAGTTTGCTTGTTTGTTTTTATTTATAACAAAGGCTATTTTCTGTCCAGAATTTGGCTAATGTTTATAAAATTATTTGTATATTTGAAACAGGTATAGTCCATAGTTGTGGAGTACATACTTCCATAGTTGTCCTTGAGGATCAAATTATTAATCATGTTTTTAAAAACACCTATATCTTTACAGATTTTCTCTGATACAAATAATCTTCTTATATGAGATTTCTTTTCTTATATTTGCCATTTCTATTTTTTTACAGTTTCCATACCTCTTTTGTTAGTCTAAATCTGTACCTAGTATTCCCATTAATTTTTGGAAGGTTCATTAACATATTAATCATAGTTTGTTTATAACCCTCATCTGATTGGTCTGTTTCTATTGACTGATTTTTCTTTTGACTCTAGATCACATTTTTCTCTTTCTTTTCCCCCAATATGTCTTTTACTTTATTTATTGCTTTATTGCATACTGGGAGTTGTGGATGTTACATTTTTAGACATTTGTTAACTTTTGAGAGTTCTTGAGTTTTGTCTTAGAAGACAATTAACTACAGATAAATATGCTGATTTTGTGGGGTTTAAGCATTCGGTTTTGCTAAAGTGGGTTTACTTCCAGTATGATCTTGTATCTTGGACAAATCCCTTAGGGTATAAATGTGGTCCTTACTCCTAAGCCTTGGTCCCTTCTTAAGCTTGAATAGAAAGCACAAAATATTAACAAATTCCATTTTACCCGGCAGGATTAAACTCCAAAATCTGTTTACCTAATCCTGAGCAGCTGTTGAAATCTTTAATCATATCTTTCAGACTTACAGCTGTTGTTTACCCTTGAGTGCTTTGTTGTTTTGTTTTGCTTTGTTTGAGAATTGGAGTTCAAGCCCCTGCTAATGATTCAGGTAATTTGTATATATACTTTTGTAATCACGTTCATATGGCTCTCTTCTTTCTAGAAACTTCCAGCTTCTCTCACAGCTCTAAATGATACTTCGTACAGTTACTGGGTCATGACTCTAATAAGTTTGCTACCTTCCCCTTACCCCATGCAAATAAGTGGATTCTTTTAAACAAGTAAGATTTGCAGTGGTTTGTTCATCAATGCATAGATACCCATTTCAGAGAAATTATTTTACTATTGCAGGATAGATCAGACTTTTATATTTTAAGAGCTTTTTATATGGTTTTTGTATGTACCTTATGTCCACCCATAGTCCAGTCAAATATTAATGACTTAATAAAAATAATTTTCCCTAAACAAAGATAGATTTTATTTGGTATTATTTTCTGGATGTGTTACAGTATTTATTTATTTTTTTTTTAATGTTTTATTTATTTCTAGGAGAGAGAGAGAGAGAGACAGCGTGAGCAGGGGAGGGTCAGAGAGAGAGGGAGTCACAGACTGAAACAGGCTCCAGGCTCTGAGCTGGCAGTCAGCACAGAGCCTGACGCGGGGCTCGAACCCACGAACCGCGAGATCATGACCTAAGCGAAAGTCGGACGCTTAACCGACTAAGCCACCCAGGTGCCTCTACAGTATTTATTTTTAACTCAACAACATTCATTCTTCTCAATTTTCTTCCATGAAATAATGGAATCAGATAGAACAAGTGATATAATTTGGAACGATAAATATATAGTTTACTAAGTAGCAAATCACATAAAAATCAGAGTTATGAGTTATACAGTTCCCATAAAATTTCAGAGCAAAGAGACTGAATTTATAGTTTATAGAACATATATAAATAAAAAAATAATTTTAAAAAGTTTGTCTCTTCACCTCCACATATCTCATTCTTTGTCCATTGCAAAAACCCATTCTGAAACACTGTACACATGCCTCAAACTAGAAGTTCTTTACAGGTCTTTAAATGTAGATTTTCCAATTTTAAAATCATCAAAATAAGAGTTATTTTGCAAATGGAATACCAATTGTTGCAGCCAATGTGGAAAATAGTGCAGAGGCTTCTCAAAAAATTAAAAATAAAATTACCATATGAGCCACAAATTCTATTACTATTTACCACCCAAAAAATGCAAACACTAATTCGAAATGCTACATGCACCCCTATGTTTGTTGCAGCATTATTTACTATAGCCAAGACGTGGAAGCTACTCAAGTGTCCACTGATGGATGTATGGATAAAAAAGATGTGATATATAATATATCACAAGACAAATAAACAAAGAGCCTCTTAAATACAGAGAACAAGCTGGTGATTACCAGGGTGGAGGTGGGTGGCAAAATGGGTGAAATGGATAAAGGGCATTAAGAATACACTTAGCAACAGGGCACTTGGGTGGCTCAGTTGGTTAAGCATTGGACTTCAGCTCAAGTCATGATCTCATGGTTCTTTGGGTTCGAGTCCCACATTGGGCTCTGTGCTCACAGCTCAGAACCAGGAACCTTCAGGTTCTGTGTCTCCCTCTCTGCCTTTCCCCCACTCACACTCTGTCTCTCTACCAAAAATAAATAAATATTTTAAAAAATTTTTAAAAAGAATACACTTAGCATGATGAGCAATGAAAATTGTAGAGAATTGCTGAATCATTGCATTACACACCTGAAACTATTAAAATGCTATATGTTGACTATACTTCGAGAAAAAAATTAATACTTATTAGAACTGATCAAACTCCAGCTCTGATCCCAATTCCACTATTGTGTTGGTGGGTAAAAAATTATTCTGATGATTCGGTTTCATTTCTTTGGCTTCTTTACAAAGTGCTTCTGAGAAGGTACTTCTGTCTGCATTTACTAAATTAACTTCTTTTACTTAAACCAACGAGCTTTAATGTTCTTCAACCCTCGATTCTAACAATCAGTACCACTCATTTAACATTTACTTTCTGCTTTCTATTCTTGAGTCAAGGACAGTCTATTTTGGCCCATAGTCAATAAATCTTTTATTCCAAAGATTCCTGGATTTAGTCCATGGCCTTTCAATCATAACTTTGTGACCATTTTCAGTTCTTGACTAGAATTTTCTGTAGCTCTGGAAACTCTACTCTCTCTCCCCTTATACACATTTTGTTCTCCTGTTGAAATTTTACAAATCTTGGGGCGCTTGGGTGGCTCAGTCAGTTGAGTATCTGACTTTTGATTTTGAATCAGGTTGTGATCCCATGGTCGTGGAATCAAGCCCCATGTCATGCTCCACACAGAGGGTGGAGCCTGCATCAGATTCTCCTCTCTCCTTTTGCTCCTCTTCCCAGTTTGTGTGCTCGCTCGCTCTCTCAAAAAAATATTTTTAAATAAAATTTATGAATTATATCTATTAGCTAGTTTGTGTTATTTCTACTCTTCAGTGACATTTAGCTTCTTGACCTGGACTTACAATAGGCTTCATTAGGGATGAAAATAGTGAAAAGATTACGTACATGACAGAGTAGCCAAGTGTCCTTTATCCAAAGTTGTTACAAATATATGTGTGCATCTATGACTACGTAGCCCAAATGAGAAACCCCATCATTACTGAAGTTCATCTATGCCATGCCATTTTATTCCAATTTTCAAAAGTGGAGATTTCTTTCAAATTCTTATTTCAAAATGAGTTTAGCATTTTGATTTTTTAGTAAAGGCAAATAGGGAAAAATACATACTTTGTATATGAGTAAATAATTTCATGGTTTAATAAGTTCTAGAGAATATTTTGCTGGCTTGAACAAATGCCTGATATTTTGACTTTTTTCAGGAGCACATTTTGCTCCTGGGGAAATTCGAAATCATTAGTCTACTTACACCTAAATATTAGAGTCAGGGAGAAAATCTACCAGCTTGAAAGTATAGATTTTTACTGAAAAATATACTTAAGTAGTATATTTATGTTCTTTTTTTTTTAATATTTTTTATTTATTTCTAGGAGAGAGAGAGAGAGAGAGCGTGAGCAGAGGAGGGTCAGAGAGAGAGGGAGTCACAGACTGAAACAGGCTCCAGGCTCTGAGCCGGCAGTCAGCACAGAGCCCGATGCGGGGCTCGAACCCATGAACCGCGAGATCATGACCTAAGCGAAAGTCGGACGCTTAACCGACTAAGCCACCCAGGCGCCCCTGTATATTTATGTACTGAATGTACAATACTACCAGCAGAAAATATGACAAAATTAAAACCAGAAAAGTATCATAAAAGTGAATGTACAGATTGGGTTTGTGATCTAAAGAGACAAATGAAAATAATGATGATGATGATGGAAGACAATAGTAGCTTTGGTACAGAGTTGAGTCCTGATGAAATCAAGCCTCAGGAAACAAGTGTATAGTTAAGCACATTTCAAAAAGCCATCTTTTTCTCAACTGAAAATTGAAATAACTATTTTCCTTTTTTGGAGGGAGAAAGTTTATTTCCAGACTGTGGCATAGTCGGTAAAGAATCAAGCTGTTCTAACTTCCTTTTTTCCTGAGATATCATTACGGCAAGTAAATGGAAGAATGCCAGTGATGTGTGGACCAAAGGCTCCCGAGCGGAGTGAAGTCTAGACTTTAGGAGTTCTAATCTCTGATGAGTGATTGCTTTTATGATCGTAGACTTGTCACTTCTGTCTTTTTTATCTTTTATCCTCACACTGAGCTATTCACCATTCCAATCACACTTGCTTGTTTCCTTGTAGCACCAAAAGATTAATTGCTAAATGTCTGCCTTGAGCTCAGGGGAGAAAAAAAAAAAGTTAATAAAAAGAAGCTGCCCAAAATGTTGCACTGTCAATTTTTTAAAATATCAGAATATCTAGTAGGCTTTTCCACACATTTTCATCTGTCAAAATCTTACTCATTTTCCAAGGCTGTGGAAGATGCAACTTTACCTTTTTTTGGTATGTGAACTTTTCCCTTGACTTTAGTCAGAATAAATCAATATCTTCTCCTTAATACTCCCCAAAACTTTGTTTTCAACTTTGTTACAAAACTGTTCACAGTCCTTTGTCCCACAGCTGTATATGTGCCTGAATGAAAACACTTTCCTTCCATTTCAAATACCTTTCAAGGTATGCTATTGAACACATAAGAAACACCAAAACATTCTAGGTCACATTTAAAAGAACTCTAGTTTTACTAATTGTTGTATAAATCCCAGAAACTAACTTAATTTAGATCGTCTTATTGTAACATTATCAAAGGTACATCTTTTCTCTGAGTGTACATCAAAGAGGAGTGAACTACTTAAGGAAAACATTTGGCAGAACACAAAGAAACAAAAACAAAGAGAAATAAGAGTAACCTTCATTTGTGATTGAGCTGACAAAGATGGCCTTTTGTAGACATTACCTGGGGAGTGATGACATTCTACCAAATCCATTCTTTATTTCATTAGTGATCCTAGGAGGATTGAGTTTAGCAACAGGAAAATTAGATTTTTAGAATATAAAAATAAGCACGTATGAATGACTATTCAAAGTCATATCCTGGACTTATTCTGCACTGTTATTATAAACAGTATACTTTATGAGACAGTATTTATCCATCCTAATGCTAACATTTATTGCCCCACCAAATCTCTGCTTGAGACTGTGGACATTCTTTTTCTCCAAATAAGTCTTTTCCAAATCTACATAAAGCTTTTATCTTTTTTCAGGGATCTTTCCTGATATACTAAGAGATTAACGAATGTTGGATGGTGATAAGAATATCATTTGTATTAAAGTATAGACTTCCTTCATTACTCCTTTAGGATAAGAAGACTCTAAGTAGAGACGTTAATAACTATCTGAAGTGTATCTTTTAAATACCCCCATGTAGGTATCAGCTTTTTCAATGTCATATCTTTTGCTCAACATCAATGTCATAACATTGCGAGTCATGTTAATCAGTTTATTCTGCATAAGAATAAAAGAAACTCAATGTAAGACACAGATATTACATTAAATACTAATAGCACTCTGAAAAGACATTAAGAATGTGAAGGACAAAGTAAAGAGCAAGGAAAGCATAAAATTAATATTCAAATATTTTCATATACAATTATTGGCACAGAATCTCCTCCCTCCATAGAGAAACATGATCATGCATCAATCTTGTCCTATTTGCTTTGATTAGTTACCTAAGTTGATATAATCAACTGTTTTCATATGGAAGAAAATGCAGTATATTATGACTATGGAAAGTCATTTTTTCAAGAAGATAGAAACAGTTTAAGAAAATTTTTTTCAGGCTGATATTATTAACAGCACATCCTAGATACATTTATTAAATTCCATTAGGCCAAATAAAATATAATTATATATTATATGTTATCAATAACTAAACTAAACTATATGGAAAATTTAATATAAATTATTATCAAATGAATGAATGTTATAACGGAATATTTAGTACAGAAAAGTGATGCCATAACATTTTATTTATATATTGGGAGGAAACATGCTAATTGTGTTGTTTGTTTATTTTCATATAATATTCTACCAGTAACATTTCCTTATTTTACTTTGACAAAATTTTAAAGGGGTTATCATTGGAAATCATACAACCTCATAAAGCGTGAGTTCCGGGTGACATAGCTCATACTTATTTAAATAAAGGAAATGGAGAATTTATCTTTGTTGAAATAACTAAAGGAAAATTCTAGAATCAGTACACTTAGCATTTTGTTTGTTTGAGACAGACTCAATGTTTTTCAAAAATGTTTACTTATTTTTCAGAGAGAGAAAGAGAGACAGACAGACAGCCTAAGCATATGCTCGGGAGAGGGGAAAAGAAAGAGGGGGACATAAAATCCTAAGCAGGTTCTGCTCTGACAACAGAGAGCCCAAGGCAGGCCTTGAACTCAGGAGCCCTGAGCTAATGATCTGAAACAAAGCTGGATGCTTAATTGACTGAGCCATCCAGGTGCCCTCAATGCTTTTTATATTTATACAGTATTCTATCTTATAATTGGTAAATATATAGTCCTATTTGTTTCACGTAATATTCTACCAGTGAATATTCCTTCTTTACTTTTGATTTAAAAAACAATTAGTTAAATGTAAAACACATATAACATTAATTTTGGCTAACTGGGTTTATATTTGCCTTAATAAAGCAAATGAAGAATAGATGATTATTCAAATAATTCAAGGAAAATCCTATAATTAATAAATAGTAAAGGTAACACTGTTTTGTTTTTTTTTTAATATTTTTATTTATTTCTAGGAGAGAGAGAGAGACAGCGTGAGCAGGGGAGGGTCAGAGAGAGAGGGAGTCACAGACTGAAACAGGCTCCAGGCTCTGAGCTGGCAGTCAGCACAGAGCCCGACGCGGGGCTCGAACCCACGAACTGCGAGATCATGACCTAAGCGAAAGCCGGACGCTTAACCGACTAAGCCACCCAGGCGCCCCAAGGTAACACTGTCTTATATGTCTGTTTTCCATGTTTACTCTGCACTGATCATTTTTTTGAAGCTAACCAACTGACATAAAAAATTGTTACTCATTCAGCAATTGTTTATTATTTTGTGTAAATAATAAAAACATTTACTCAAGAGCACAGGTCTGTTTTGGATTACATGTATGTGTTGGTGGGCTGGGGGGCGAATTTTGACAGCATTTTAAGCACTTGATTGTATTCTTCATCACACATTCTTTCCTCTAAGGCACTCTTTCTTCTTCTTATGCCAATCCTCACCCCTCTCCATTTAGACCATCGGTGTGTTTGGGCATAAGCCCTGTCTTCAGTATTTTCTCACGCACCCAATTCCTTCGTACGTAGAATACACACAACTCTGCTTTGGCACGTTTTCTCCTCCTGCTGCAGCCATATTACCTCCAGGGTCACCACCATCCTACTATGACAAGCTCCCAGATTACCTAAATCTATCTCCTTTCCTTGTAATTGATATATAGTCGCTGCCCTTTCTCATGGGAATTCAACTTTTTTTCTATCCTTATCCATAGTGAAGGGAGGTGGTCAGCTCTCTGCTTGGCATTTTCAAAAAGGTGACAGAATTGTGCAAAGATGGGTGATGCAAGCACAGGGTAATTTTGATTTGTCACCGTAGAAGTCAGATTTGTTCATTTTTATAGTGAGTGTGTGTGTGCACTTGTGTGTATCCATGGTGATGTTGGTAAAATCTTACCTGAGAGTCACACAACAATAATACGTATTCTATTAAATATTCACACATTTGCATGCATGTGTGTATCAAGAATGATCAGGAGAAGAATATATTTTAGTCAATGTAGAAATACAATAATCATAATGAAAAATAATTGTAACACAAATAAGTTTAAATTACTTGGAAAAAAATCAAAGCAATTGTTTGCCAACATACATTCACCAGAAATTAAGTTGTTTGAAGGATATACCTAATAAAGAGAGTTTGTAAAAACTGAATTAAACAAATTACACATAAGATACTCAGATGTCGTTCAGGTGAATTTCTTAAAATTAAGACCTTTAGTATACCGAATAAGACAAGATACAAAATTGTATATTCACAAAGTTTATTTGCTTATAGGATCCTGTTCTCTGGAAAATATTCCATAGAACTTGTGTCCCATAATATAAATATTTTGGAGCTCTGGTTCAATTAATTAGTTTCAAAAAATACTGGTTTATTTTTCTTTAGTTTATTTATTTATCTTGAGATAGATAGGATGAGAGAGCACCCAAACAGGAGAAGGGCAGAGAGAGAGAGAGAGAGAGAGAGAGAATGAGAATCCCAAGCAGGCTCTGCACTGTCAGATGCAGGGCTTGAACTCATGAACCGTGAGATCATGACCTGTTGCTTTCATTTTTAAAAACGCGACCACTTTTTAAGGCATAACTTCAATATAGGAGTTGTGGTCTCCTTACCTTTAGTGTTAATTTATTTGTCTACTACTTTTGAAAAGAAAAATAAAGGAATATAATGGAAACATAGGTTATAAATATTGATTTGGAAGAATCCATTTTTTATTATAATGAATTAAGCTAAAATTATATACATACCAGCGATGCTTGAAATACTAGACAGGAAAGATACATCAGGGCCTGAATTTATAGTCAAAATAGAGAGTATGAAATTCATCATAAATTCTGCAATCTGACTTTGATCTCAAGCATATTGACCTCTCCTGTGTTTATGTAAAAGGTTTTACTGTAAACGTGAGGAAACATCATTTTATTTTAAACAAAGATTCATGTAAAAGTCACCTCATTGTCAATGTCATCTTTATTCAATTTAAACACTTTTTCCAGTTAAATGGCTTGTTTCATACATCAATAGTGACACAGGCAAATAACAGAAAATAAGTCTTGAGAGAGATGTTTCATGTGAATATAAATGAAGACATATAAAACAAAAGCAAATTGTATGAATTTTATAGATGAAATGGACATGAAGTAAGTGCTGGAAATACAAACCAAAATAATTTTTCAAACAGTAAAAAAATGGAATTGGGGTAAGTGTATTTATGATAATTTGTTTTATTTTCAAAAATGATTTTACATTACTTCTAAGAAGTTTTTACTAATATTAAAGTCAAATTAATTTTATAAAATTCCATATTTATTCTAATTTACAATTTATTAATTTAAAAAAATTAATGCTGTCGTTCCCGGGTGGCTCAATTGGTTAAGAGTCTGAGTTTGGGTCAACTCATGATCTTGCAGTTCATGAGCTGAAGCCCCATGTTGGGCTCTGTGCTAACAGCTGGGAGCCTGGAGTCTGCTTTGTATTCTGTGTCTGCCTCTGTTTCTGCCCCTCCCCAGCTCATGCTCTGTCTCTCAAAAATAAATTTATTTTTGTATATTTGTTATTTATTTATTTTTGAGAGAGACAGAGTGTGAGCTGAGGAAGGGCAGAGAGAGAGAGGGAGACAGAGAATTGGAAGCAGGCTTCAGGCTCTGAGCTGTCAGCACAGAGCCTGATGTAGGACTTCAATTCACCAACTGTGAGATCATGACCTGAGCCAAAGTCAAATGCTTAACTGACTGAGCCACCTGGGCTCCTCTCTGTTTTACAATTTTAAATAAATGGTACTTATCTTGTACACATAGAATGTTATATATAATATCTTTCATTTCTTTGTCTTCATTAACAGTATCCCTTAAATAATACCAAAATGACATCCATTCTGAGATATATTTCCATTAAATGGTGAGGATATGTATTTATTTATCTATACTTATAATTTGATTTTATTTTGACTATTAATGAATTTTATTGCTCATGAATTAGCTTCCAATATTGAAACTCTGGGGGTGCCTCGGTGGCTCAGTCAGTTAAGTGTCCGACTTCGGCTCAGGTCATGATCTCATGTTCGTGGGTTTGAGCCCCGCGTCTGGCTCTATGCTGACAGCCAGCTCAGAGCCTGGAGCCTGCTTCAGATTCTGTATCTCCCTCTCTCTCTGACCCTCCCCTGTTCTTGCTGTCTCTCTCTCTCTCTCTCTCTCAAAAAAAAAAAAACATTAAAAAAAAATTCAATATGGAAACTCTGTTGACACTGATTGGTCCTCATAGAGACCTAACCCATAAACTTGATCTTACTAGAACAATGCTTTCTACATTCAAATAATTTATATTTATTTATTTATGAAGCATTCATCCACCCACAATTGCTAAATACCTATTATATGCTAGTCAGTGACGAGAGATAAATAAGGCTTCCTCTCAAATGTGGGTTGGTTTTGATTGGGTTTGAACGTCTTTAGTAATAAATAAGTAAACAAAAATGAAATATAAAGTATGACTCAGTAGAGAATGAAACCAAGGCAATGGACTAGAGATTGACTGAGTGGCTACTTCAGACTGAGAGGTCTGGAAAGCACCTATGAGGAAATGATTCATTCAAATGAAAGAAGATGTTAGCCCTAGAAGGCCAGGGGGGCAGGGGGAAAATGCCTTAAAGACAGAGGTAAGAGCTAAGGAAGGAATGAGTTTATATTTTTTAAAAATAACGAAACAAAACATTTACTCTTAAAGCTGTGGGCCGGGGGAGAATAATAAAGGGTAAGAATGGGGAGGTAGGTGGGACCAATTTAGATAAAGATTGATGGGTCAGTGTAAATGTTTATAAATGATTCCAAGTCCTAAGGGAAACTGCCGTGTATATTTACTTAGAGACACAGCGTGGCTCGGTTGCATCAATTCTATAACATTGTTCAAAGGTAAAAAGTCACCAAGTTTGATTTTCATCATAATATGTTAGACCACCTTTTCCAAAGGAGAATCACCGAGGACAAAGCCCACAAAACACAAAAGGAGTTGGTTATTCAGGTTTATTTTAGTCCGGCCCGGGCCCCTCCCGAGCACCCAAAGAGTCCTCGGAAGAGCGCCCCGCCGAACCATAGCTCAGGAGAGGGGCGAAGCCGGTGTTCGGAGGCGAGAATTTGCGGTTAGAGGTGCGGGGTGGTTAACGGTTGCTTGAAGAACAAGTTTGACTGTTCTAATCACAACGTTCACTAAAGATTTACATCTCAGGGACTTGCTGCTGCCAGGAGGAGCTAGGTTGCTCAACCCTTGACCTTTTACCCGAATAGTGTTTGAGATCAAACAATGGTTGGGTATCCTCATTTACAAGCCCCTCACCTTTTGGCCCAAGGGAGTTTTTACAATATCCCAATAAGTATTTATTAGAATCACCTTTAGTATCTTCGGATATTTTCTCCTCTACTTAAGAATTACAATAGCGTTTTATAGCTCATTGATATTTTCATATATGTGGCCATGAAAAATTTCATTATCCCTGCACAGTTTGTTTAGAGGTAATAAATGATGAGGGAGCATAAAGCAAGCTGACAGGCTGCAAACACCTGCACTGCCCCCCCCCACCCCCTCAGGTGGGATGTGTGTGATATTCCTCAGGCTCTCCTAGCTGCCCAAGAACAAAGGAAGGAAAAAAACAAATGGAACAAGGTTAACTGATAGAGATCCCAGTCCAGCAGGACCTAAGTCTCCATCACCCTCCATCGTGGTGTGGGAAACAAAGGCAGAAGGAAATGGCAGATAGAATTCAATTTCCTTATAACTGCAGCCCGTTGACAGCTACTTGAGGCAGGCAGAGTAAAATATTTCTCCAGGAGCTCTCTTCTGTCTTAATGTTAATGGTTTCCTAGAGGGAAAACAACCTTAGCATTCCAATAGCTAGGCCTCCAGTACCCTGGGAGTCTTTAGCTTATGAAAATCTCACTGGGAACTTCCCCTGGACTTTACCTGTAGTCCCTGGGAAGCTCTTCCTGCCCAAGGGTCCTGTTCCAGTGCTTTAATAAAATCACCATTTTGCACCAAAGATGTCTTCAAGAATTCTTTCCTGACCATCGGCTCATGAAAGGGCCATGAACCCCTCTGCCACCCCCCAAAAAGCCTCATCAATAAATATGGCACTGTTTGACAGTGGAGACTCTGGGGCCAAATTAACATCCAAGTTCTACCACTTAATAACTCTGTGACCTCGGACAAATTACTTAACGTCTCTGTGTTTCTTATGCTTCATCTATGTAAAACTCATTTATTTTAGCACTCATTGAGTTAACTTACTGACACACTAGTAGGATTGTGCTTTGTACCTTCTAATCATATTAGCTATTTTTAAAAATATTTTTAAATAAACGGTTTCTTTTTGAGAGAGAGAAAGAGAGAGAGAGAGAGAAGGAGGGAGCAGGGGAGGGGCAGAGAGAAGGGGAGATAGAGAATCTGAAGCAGGTTCCCAGAGCCCAACATGAGATCAGGAGCTGAGCCAAAGCCAGTTGCTTGACCCACTGAGCCATCCAAGTGCCTCCGTATTAGCTACTTTTTATACCATACGTCCACATGGTATCGTGAGTTTAGGGACATTCCTAAAATATGTTTCTAACTGGGTAACTGCTGCTCCTGGTCAGTAAGTTTGGTTACTTCCTTTCCCCTGTTTAAGTGGCAAAATATTTAGAGAAATTTAATGAATTCCCAAACCTTGTCTCAGGAACAAATTAGAGGTAAATTCACCTCGCGCTTTAAGTGTGACTTTGCTGGTTCCCTCAGCTGATAGGGAACACCACAATGTCAGTGCTCAGTGGAGCATTAGTACAGAAATAGATCTCAGCTTTGAGACAATAGCAAGCTAAATAAATTAGGCTACAATAGATTTTATTCTCTCTTAACGTTTGTTGTTATTGTAGGACTTTCCCAGTCCTTAAGCTATTCACAGTGTGCAAGGGAAAATGCGCTGAAGAAAATGTCTACTGATTATTGCATCTACCTTTATTAGCAGGCACACAAATATTTAATTATCAACCAGGCTCTCTGGTGTTCTAACATAAGACTGTCTCAAATCATCACCATATACTTACTGCATAAACACAAGTAGTTTTCTTTTTTCTTCTTGTAATATTTAGCTGTATCTAGATATCTGCAGGACATTTAATTTTGCTTTCAAGTTAAATAAGGAGCTGAGTTTTAATAAATGCAATCAACTTTCCCCCCGTAATTTAATCAGCCTATTTATTTATGGCAATAGTATTTAGAGAAAATGAAGAAACCATGGGCCTGGTAATCATGGGATATTAATTTGGAGATATTACAAAATACATGCCTCGGGGTCTATCTGAACACACACTCCCCAAGTCTCCTATAATAGCGCTTGAGGAAGTCAATATTATATTATAATTTATTTCCTTATACTTGCAGTGTACGTGCTCTGCCTGTTTGCACTCAGATCCTGTTTTCGCTCTTAACCAACTATTTTCTTGGCAACTAGTCAATGATAGGCACTGGGGAGAGAGGCATGGGGGGGGGGGAATCTAGAAACAGAAGATGGGAGAGGTACCTATCTCTTTTTCTGCTCCAGGGGGCATTTTTGAAAGTAGCTAGATCTCATCTGTGCTTCATTCCTCCATCCAGAAGCTCTGGGTCCAAGCTTTGCCAACCCCGCCTCCTCCCAAGAGCTGAGAGCACCTTCATGGCACTGCTCACTACTGCGCTGCCTCACCGTCTCCGGGCTTCACTCTTACCCCTCTCTGCACTTGCAGCTGGTTGACTCCTTAGAAATTGTTTCACTCTATTGAAATGTCCGACTCAGGCTTTGTTTTTTCCGACTGAACACTGACGAATCCCCTCGAATTATTATGGTGTATGTAACATCTTCGCATTTGTCTTCATGCAAACCTGAAACCTGATTGGTTTGGAATATTTATAAGTCAGACAAAAAATGTACTCATCCAATTATTGGAAAAAATTTCACAGTTGAAACTCGCACCACGAAAATATCAAGTTGAAATAAGCATAAAAATGTCTGAGCACTTAAGGAAAGCCAGAAATTAGTTTCCTTACTTTGTTCTGCAAGAATCTAAACCTACTTAAATTTGCATTGTTTTTAAAATGGAGATTGTTGTTTTAACTTGTTCCTTTGAAGTGTTTCATCCGGCATTCTCTAGCAGACAAAGGATGTTGAATTAAGTGTCCTCAGGAGGGTAAAAATATGTCTATTGAATATGAAGGAACAGAAATACCTTCTGGAAAATCAATGCAATATGAATCTCTTTTTTATAGGGGAATACAACCCATGTTTCAATGAATTATGGGCCTGTTATTCATCTCAGGGCTTTAGAATTGAAGACCATGAAAAGAAACCCTAACCTAAGCCTTCAGGAGAGGCCAAACTACAGTCACTCATTCTAATCAATAAGTTAGGAAGTTATGCAAAAAAATCTTTAAATTACAGTACAAAATGTTTTGATGCTTTAAGTAACAGCCTTTCAGTTTTTCAGAAACTCATCTGACAAATATCTTTTCTTAGAAAAAATTAATAGCTTGCATTTATTATATTATGCAGTGGACAATGTTATGAGCATAGCAATGCATTTTTAAACATCTCAACATCCCTAAAAGGTAAGTACAATTAGTATCCATGTTACTGATGAGAAACTGAAGCTCACAGTTAAGTGGACTGTTCACATTCACTTAGCTCACTGTTGGGAGCCATTCTGAGCCACTAGTCGAGAAAGCTCCTGGTGAGGTTAAAGCAAGTTTGCACGGTCTCTTGCCAATCAGATGATGACCGATATCCACCCCCACTCAATTATTTCTGCTTGAGCACTGACCCCTAGGGTACNATCCTTCAGGGACCCCTGGGCCTGTCGGAGCCAGCGCGGCCTCTGACAGCTCACCCCAGAGACCATGCTTTTAACTTCTCCAGAGTGTTTCTTCTCAATGGTAAGCTGTTTAGAGGCACAGCTAAAGCTGGGCAAATTCAGCCTGTGCTAAATACCAGAAAAGAAAGTATAACTAATTCCAAATTAGTTCAAGACTAATTTAGGGGTAGCCTCCAAACTCTAGTGCCTTTATTTTCATGATTAAACTATTTTAGCAGGTGTCATTGGCTTCATTTGTCATTGGTTTGCTTGTTTATTCCTATATATACAGGAGTATCAGATTCACTTCATTTTTTTCTATAGTTTCCCAACCGCCTACCTTCGTTTATGGGATCCCTTGGCTTTATGCGTTTAAAATGCCTATGGAAAGCCCAGGAGTCTATAGTTTGAAGCACTCATTATATATTGTCCATATTTAGAATGAGTACAGTGCACCTTGAGGTACTTGAGGGTAAAGGCTGTGTCTTACAGTGGTCCTGGTATAATAAGCTTTCAGTGAATACAGTGAGCAGGTCTTCAGAATATATTCAAAGATTTGGCATCATAAAATATGAGGCAAAAGGGATAATTATAGAACTATTGTCTTTAGGAATCCATATCAGCTCTAGTAAAGGGGTTCCATTCAAAGGTCTCTAGGGAGACATTGGTAACATTGGGTATAATTCACTAGTGCTCTCAGAAACATAGAGGAGAACCCATTAGGGCAGGAGTAAATTTCATGGCCAAAGAGTGAACTAGAATTAACAACAAAGCTGACATCAGTGGATAAGAAAATGGGTAGGTGTTAGCACAGAGTGGGATACTAGAGAAGATGACCAAAGGCCAAGGCAAGGAGGGACTATGTGTCTATGGAAACAGAGAACCAAGGCCACCATGGCTGGCTATGCACCTCTTTCAAACTTGTGAATTGTAAGGTCTCCATCTAAATTCATCTAAGATCTGTGGATGTGGTAAGGGCCTCTTCCAAAATCACTCATTAAGTTCAAGAGGTGCATGAGAGCAGATGAGCAATCGCTCCTAGGAAGGGGATAGAAGTGACAATGTAGGAAAATGGAGAATCATTTACTTAGACCAAGGGCAGATGTATCCTTGTGGAAGAGCCCTTCCCTCAGGAATATGGTGGTGGCCTTCTCAGACCAAAGGAAGACAAGGTGGAATGTGGCTCAGTCAACTCTTATACATGTATGCATAGCTCTGACATGACTCTGTAACTTGGACTGTGTCCAATCAGACTATATGTGTCACCATATATGGCAGGCAAGGAAGTAGAAATTGCACAAAAGGCTACACCTTCCTGAGCTCGGGGCTCCGCCTTCTTCGGGTCTTAGCCTGCTGACCCTGTGCCTGCATGAATAAAACTATTTCCTGAAATGAAGAGCCTCTCATCTCTCTGTGTGAGAATCCGGCTACATTTCTTGGGGGCTGGCTTCCAGGATTCAGAGACGGTGGTTTTCCACCTCTTTTGTTGCTAGGGTATGAACCTTGGGGCACTGGGAGAGGTGAGCTCACCTGGTGCCAGTGAACCACTTGATTTGTAGGAGACTAACCCCTCCCAGCATGCCAGGGCCAGGACCTCAGATGCACAACAGAACCCACTGAGGCCCAGGAATTAGCTCAGGGAGTGCCACCCATCAGACTGCTAAGAACTCAGGTTCATTTTGGTTGACCTGCCCCTAAGAGGCAGAAAGGGAGCCAGATCACCTCCAAGAGTTGCCTGGCTAATTCCATAAGGAATAAAGAATGAAACCACATCTCTAAGGCACTGGATGCTGGGTACTGGGTTGGAGTTGCTGTGTGACTGTGTATGAATGAGACGGACAGCAGAAAGGTTCCGACCTGACCAAGGGCTCAACTATTTGAAAAATACATGATTTTAACCAAAGGGGCAGACAGCAGAACAGCACACCCTTTTGAGTTGTTTTACTCAAGCCTTGGGTGAAATTGCCCCTCCTTTGATCCAAAGGTTGGGGACATGGTGACAATGCCCTTGCTGCCAGCTTCCAAACGCTCCACATTTGTATTATTTCTGGTTAGCAAAGGAATGGATGCCTGTGCCATCTAAGGGAGAGATGACTATGATACATAAAGGCTTTTACCAGAATACATAGGAGCCATTTTGCTACACTTAGCCCAGTGTATGCCAAATTTGTAACAACCTAGAACCTTTAAAATGGATATCCACATGGCTGGAATATATTTCTGTGGGCATTGCTTAAAAAGGCAAGGGAATAGACCTCGACTTTGGTCCTCAGCCCCCTTCACAGCCAACTATATTCTTACAAAAATTGTTTTTTGCCAGCTCTTAAAATATATTTGTAGGGGCGCCTGGGTGGCTTAGTCGGTTAAGCATCCAACTTTCGCTTAGGTCATGACCTCACGGTTCGTGGGTTCGAGCCCCGCGTCGGGCTCTGTGCTGACTGCCAGCTCAGAGCCTGGAGCCTGTTTCAGTCTGTGACTCCCTCTCTCTCTGACCCTCCCCTGCTCACGCTGTCTCTCTCTCTCTCTCCTAGAAATAAATAAAATATTTTTAAAAAATAAAATAAAATATATTTGTAAAGAGGATTACTTCACAAATTTTGGGGCAAAATGAAATTAGTGCATTCTTCTACAACCAGGGAAGTCTTACTTGGTCACAATCTGCTAGAAGCCTGCTCCAGCCGGTCCAGCGGTCCCTGAAGGATGGACATGGATGGTGTTGGTGAGAGAGAGTGAGAGAGCCATGAGAATCTTTCTGATCACCAGGTGGGCATCTCTGCACTGTTGGTTTTGGTGTCTTTATTCAAACGTCCAACGACAACATGAAATCAGAAAAAGGAATTTTTACAATGGAAAACTCTTTGTGTTAAGATACTTTGAAAAGTGTACAAGAACAGGTTTTTCAGAAATATTCTTGCAGAATTACCCCAATCATAGTGAGGTTGAGTAAATCTTACAACTAAGGAAATAACAGGATGTTCTTAGTGAAAAACAGGATGACATACATATTTGTTCTAAGTTAATAATGCTAAGATTAGGTCATAGGTTAAGTTGTATATAGATAGGCTAGGAGTCATTCTGTCTGGCTCTCAAGAGGACGAATGTTTTTGAACTGGTTAATAAGTTCTGGAAACCTTTTTGACTTGTTGCTGAATGTGTAAACACCATGGAGGCCCTAAATGTGTTGGCCTTTGTTTTTGGGTTATGTTTTAGCTACTCTTATCTATCTTCATCCCAGCCGCCAGTGTAAGGGAGGGTGTTTGCAGAAAGCAGGCCTTAGGGAAGGGACTGCCATACATCACTGGTTAGAAGAAGATGTAAGTATTAACTTATGTTCTGCCCTTATCTGTTCCTTAACTCTAAGTTAGGCTCTTTGTCTCGGGGCCAGGCTCAATTGTAACTCTTGTGTTCTTAACCACTGTCAAGAGACCTGGTCTGGCCGGGATCCAGGGGTCCCTGAAGGATGGACGGTGTAGGCGAGGGAGGGATGAGAGAGGCCGCGAGATTCCTTCTGGTCACCAGGCAGGCATCTCCGCCCTGACTGGGCCTCAACTTTATTTTATAGTTAAGTGTTTGGGGGACAGCACAGAAGTGGCATTTGCCTTAGACAATGATTTCTGATAACAGACTTCTTTGATATGTAAGAATTTCCCAGAACATAGATTTGTAGAAGACTCCTGCATAACCTTTATCATAAGTGATTGAGATAGGTGATTTAGATGCTTAGCCTATGGAGAAGAAGGTATCTTTAGCACACAAGACAATGTTTTTAGCATAAAAAGGGTGAGGTTACTTCTTTGTGGGCAGGGGTCAAACAGGTCTTTCAGGAAACACCTCTGCTCCCATAATCACAAAAGAAGAAGTTCCTCAATAGGTTCCTTTATAGGGAGCAATCAGCATATTCAAGGCCAGAATAAGTCACTCCAAATACTGATAACAAATGCCTTGGAGGGGGGATAGTGCTCCAAGCAGAAACAATTGGGTGGGGGTGGATATCTGCCCTTAACTCTAAATTAGGCTCTTTGTCTCAGGGCCAGACTCAGTTGTAACTCTTGTGTTCTGAATCCCCTTTATTATGTAAGTCTTGCATCTGCAAGGCCCATAGGAAGAGCCTTTTGACAATCATCCACAATGCTTTCATCTGAAGTCTCTTTTGAAAAGGCAGGAATATGTTTTTCCTTATGAGCAATCTGTGTGGGGAATATTATGAGGCCTGGTCAATACCAGCAGGCTCATTTCCAACATGAGCCAGTAGTAGTAGAAGGAGATACCAGTTTTTGTTTCTCATGCCAGGAGCTGTGCAAACGCTACCATTTCCTCGCTGTGACTGTCATCCAGTGAGGCCAGTGTGGCTCCCAGCAAACCCCCTTTATTACCTAAGTCTTGGGTCTACAAGGTCCATAGAAAGGGCCTTTGGACAATCATCCACATCCACAGTGTTTTCATCTTAAATCTCTTTTGAAAAGGCAAGAATATACTTTTCCTTATGAGGTATCTGTGTGGGGAATATCGGTCCGATCAGGAATATTGAGAGGCCTGGTCAATACCAACAGGCTTATTTCCACCATGAGCAAGTAGTAGCAGAAGGAGATACCAGTTTTTCATTTCTCATAGCAGGAGCTGTGCAAACGCTGCCATTTCCTCGCTGTGACTGTCATCCAGCCAAGCCAGTGTGACTCCTAGCACAGAACTGCCCCAATTATAGTGAGGTTGAGTAACTAAGAAAATAACAGGGTGTTCTTAGTGAAAACCAGGATAACATACACATTTTAATAACGCTAAGATTAAGTAATAGATTAAGTTGTAGATACTCTTATCCATCCTCATCACAGCTGCCAGGGGAAGGGAAGGTGTTTGTGCAATGTAGGCCTTAGGGAAGGGGCTGCTATACATCATCAGTTAGCAAAGGTGTATGTAGTAACTTATGTTCTGCCCATATCTGTTCCTTCTCTCTAAGTTAAGCTCTTTGTCTCTGGCAAGACTTGATCTTCCAGTTATATTTTTTATGGCACCAGAGAACCAGCCATACCTTTAAAGAGTTTAGCTCATTTCCAATACATAGAATAGCCTCTTCGAGGGCATTTACTTTTGTGTCTAGTTTTATGATTTCTTGAATAGCTAGGGCATGAGAGACGTTTTCGGTTAGTTGATTTACATGTTGAGCTGTATGAACATCTTGGACTAATGCAATGGTAGAAACAGAATTGTACATGTAAAGGTCAATCTTTTATGAGTAAGGGTCATTAGCCTGTTCATAGCTCATGGGAAAGTATGGAGGGAAATAGGACCTGCCAGAGACACGATGTCTGTTCCCATAATCAAAAGAAGTCCCCACAGTAAGTTCCTTCACAAGGTGCAGTTATCATACCAGGGCCAGAATAAAGGGACAAGTCACTCCCAATACCAATCAACAAGGTACCATGGGCATAGTGCTCAAGCAGAAATAATTGAGTGGGGGTGGATATCGGTCATCATCTGATTGGCAAGAGACTGTGCAAACTTGCCTTAACCTCACAAGGAGTTTTCTCAATTTAGTGAGCTCAGAAAATGGCGTCCCACAACAGTTGATATCCCCAAAGCCCTGCAGGCAGAAAACGGAGGGATAGGAGAAATCAGAAAAGACAAGGTCAGCTCTCAGAGGTAGGATCAAGTCTGGATAAGAGTGACTGCTTCCAGCACCTCGTGAGACTGACAATGCTTTTGGCTGCCAGTCTAATAGCCAGCCAGAACTCAGGGCCAGGAGAGGAGGCTTCTCCTGGCCAACTATCGGGGTCAAGAGGTGAGGTTTCTTCTGGCCAGCTATGGCAAGTTAAGATTAAAAAACGCTTCTTCCTCTTTTTTCCTGTAGATAGGCAATGCCCCAACCAAGGCCAATACTAATTGAGATGCATTTTGAAAAATTGGGATGATTTTGATCCGTAAACTCTGGGGGGAAAATCTCATTAATTATCATGGGGTTGGGGGTCCTCTAGTGAACTTCCAGTTTCCTACTGGGGCCCAGGAAGATCCATCTCAAGATCCGCATTGGGACTATGACCATCCCATTAAGCAATAGTGTTGTCACCACTTCAAAGCTTGTGCTTTAGAAAATTTAAGGAGGTCTAAGGTTAAGCCTTTAAATTATGCTAAATTAGCCTCTATTTTACAAACACAGAATGAGAGCCAGATGGCCTTCCTGGAGAGGTTGAGGGAGGCTCTCATTAAATATATGGCTATCTCCCCTGACATCCTTAAGGATGAGATGATTTTAAAGGGCAAAGTTTTCGCTAAATCAGCCCTAGATATTCAGAGGAAATGCAAAAATTGGCTGTTGGCCTGGAGGAGTTCTTACGAGCTGACAATCGTGTATATTACAACTGAAATCAAAATAAAACAAACCAACAAGCAAGAAAGGTGACTAAAGAAAATCTGAGGCCTTAGTCGTGGCCTTATGCACTATGTCAGACCAGACTTCCTGAGGTCCTGGCCCCAAATACAACTTATGTGGCCAATCAGGGCACTGGAAACAAGACTGCCTTCAGAAGGGACAACAGAAGTCAAAACCCTGGAAGCCGTGTGCTTTGTGTGAAGACAATCACCAGGGATCTGAATCCCCTCGGGGAAACACTATCAGTGAGGGTTCAAATAACCAGTGTCCCTGAGAGGGACTGATAGGGCCTGGGGGCTTCGGGGTGGCTCCCCAGAACCACCTGTCTATCAGAAGCCCGGAGCCTCGGGTAACTCTGGAAACCTCGGGTAACTCAAAGCTGGTTCATTTCCTTCCTTATATTGGAGCCACCTTTTCTCTCCTCCTTTTCACTCAGGGCCAACTATCCAAACACAGCATAACGATTAGAGGCGTTTTTGGAAAACTTATAACTAAATTTTTCTCTCAGCCCCTGGGAGGCATATAGGAAAAACTAATTTTTTCTCATTCTTCCTTGATAATACCAGAGATCCTTACTCCCTTGTTAGCAAAGGACATTATAACTGAATTAGAGACTATAGTGCTACTAACTTCAGGACAGATAAACAATTGTGTGAGTTTTGGGGAATTACTGGATATTGTAGGCTGTAGATACCGGGGTTCAGGAAAACAGCTTGCCTGCTGTATCAATTTTTAAAGGAGACTCAGTCCCACCTGGTCTCCCAAGGAAATAAACTGGGATCTGACTCATGGACACCATCTTCAACCCTGAGATGGTTACAAATGGAGCAGGGCAATTACCATTACCGAGCTCACAGAGCTAAAAGATCATTAAAGCACTGCATCATTTAGAGAGGAATAAAACTTATCAAATGGCCCAAAGGATGTTTACTGGGAAAAATTTGTCAAGGACCATTCAGCAGGTAGTATCAGCCTATGAAGTATGTCGTAGACACAATCTTCTCCATCACAGACTTGCCCTCCCAAGCAATCAAAGAACTGGATCCAGGGAAGACTGACAATTAGGTTCCACTCATATGCTAAGGTCAAAGGAATTCCAACATCTGTTGCTATGGGTTGAGACTTCTACTAAATCGGTAGAGGTCCTCCTCTAAAAAAAAAATGGAGGAGGCACAAGAATTAATAAATGCCCTGCTTTATAAAATAATATCCAAGTTCAGCTTACCTAAAAATTTGTGAATTAATAAGGGTAAACAACCACCTTGGCTCTTTCTCTGATAGGACTCCCAGCTCTAGAAAAGGTATTATACCTCAAAATAAAGCAAACTGCCTGCTTATACTTAAAAAAAAACTCTAAATAACACCTCACAAGCATTAGATGCTTTCAATTAAAAAATTTTAAATAAAGTTAAGGTGGACTATTGGAGAATAGACCCTCCATTGATTGCTCACTGCTCCTCTATCACCTGGGTTGTGAGAGATTCCCTGACATGTGTTGTTTCAATATAACTGATAATTCTCACAGAGTTTTAGAACTGATAGATGACACCTGGGCATAATTGGGCAAAGTCAAGGTCTCTCTTGGATGTGTGCCTGGTCTGGGAACTAGACACATTATCTTAAGAAGCCATCTTCTTGGTCAGTATAATCTTTACTTTATGTTTTTCTCTTTGTATCTGCTAATGTTTGTGCCACCAAATGCCTGCCAGTCTTCCTGTAAAATCATACCGTGGGGCCACTCAACCAATTGTTGGGTAGACTCTAACACTTCTATCCCAACACTGTCTCTTATCAGCTTAAAGAAGCCAGAAGGGTCATCTTCCCTGTTTGCTAACAGAAGTTAGGGGCCCTATTCCAGGGGGAGGAATAAATAGGAAAAAGGTTAACATTAGGCAGGCAGAGATAAGGGACCTTCAGGGAGGCAGACTACACCTGCAAATGGGAGGCTGAAGAAGCAGTTGGGGTTCTTCCCTTATGCCCTTATGAAATCCTTTATGGGTTCCCTCCCCCCATTATCCATGGTATAAGGGGGAATCTAAATGAGATAGGCAATCTAACCCTAAGGCAAGAGATGTGGGCCCTTGGCTCTACCTAACCACCTGAAACCACTAGGTTAGGGAGCAACTACCTGGGATTCTGTTTTTTTTTTAATTTTTTAAAATGTTTTTTATTTATTTTTGAGGGAGAGAGAGAGACAGACAGTGTGAGCAGGGGAGGATCAGAAAGAGAGAGGGAGACACAGAATCTGAAACAGGCTCCAGGCTCTGAGCTAGCTGTCAGCACAGAGCCTGACGTGGGGCTCAAACCCACGAACCATGAGATCATGACCTGAGCTGAAGTCAGACCCGTAACTGACTGAGCCACCCAAGCTCCCCAACTACCTGTGATTCTGACCACAGACGCTCACCCCTTTAAGCCAGGAGATGCAGTATGGATGAAGGAATGGAATGTCCAACCCCTAAAACCTCTCTGGAGGGGCCCGTTCGCTGTCATTCTGTCCACCCCTACTGCAGAAAAGGTAGATGAGGTGGGTCCCTAGATTCATCACAACAAAGTGAAGTCAACATCTCCAAACAGGGAGTATGTTCCTGATCCATTAATGGCATGCAAGTTGACCAAATGGAAGAAGTGATCTACGACTCTAGAGGCTCTGGGAGACTACAGCCCTGCTTTAGTCACCCAGGAAGCTGACTAATCTATGCACAGCAGAAGCTTGAGGAATAGACAGTTCGGTGGAACAAAGAGACTGTCCTTATTTTCTATATCTGTTTCCTTACTGTAATGCACTGTCACCCCTTGTGTCTTGCTGTTATTGTGATTCTTGCTCCACTTTTTGCCATAGGATTGTCAGAGGCTACCCTGGCCAGCTGGGAGTGTGGTGAGAGGTTTCTGTTTGCACTCACTTTCCTTTTGTGGATAGGATGCTTCACTGGTATTAGCTGCTTCTGATCTGGACCCCATCTGTAGACCTGGATTCCTCATCATGTGACCAATGTATTCACAGAATCAGGTCAGGCCAAGGAGTCACTTGGACCTTACTATACCATACCCACTTCTCATGCCAGGGAAAGGTCCATGGGACCAGCATACACAATAAGACCACCTGTTCTGTCCGCCAACGGGAGAGTCAATATACTTGTTTCAACCCACAGTACTCCCCAGTGGAGGAATGGCTAGAGGTCCGGAGTCACCCCACGACAGGCACCATTGGTGTGTGCCGACTAATTAACAAAACTCAAATTACCCATCCAAACCAGCCAGTGTCCATATTCTTTGATGTATGTGCAGCCATAGGTGACCCACTGCCATGTGGTTTGCCATGTAGAGGCCTGACATGGGAAGGAAAGTACTGACTCAATGATAAGTACATGTGTGACAGGTCTGGTATGAGTGATTCCTGGTCCCAGGCACCTGAATTCTTCTGTCTTTATTGGAGCTGTGTCACATGGGCCACCTGGCAGGCTAAACACCAAACAGTACTTCTCCAAAAGGGTGTGCCTGAGTCGAACTGCCAATTGGGAACCTATAATTCTGTTAATGTTACCGTCCTTAACCCAGGAGACTCAAAATGGAAAACGAACTGCCAGATTAGTATACTTACCTATGGGCGGAGCACAGACCCAGGAATCTTGTTATATTTTAAGAGAGTTACAGTCCCACATGAGGTCATGACCCACCAAGTCTTTCACTGCTTTATAAAGAAATGAAAAAAGGCCCTCCTCCTGTCTCTGTCTGGACGAAAAATATGTTTCTAGTAGAGACTATAACCCAGACTCTAAAGGTCTCTTCTTGTTGTATATGATGGAACCAAAATGAGGAATCAATGGCCATGAGAGGCTAGAGAATTAGACCCCTGTGAACCTTATAATGGAACAGAATACCCCTATCCTACTACCAGGGTTTGGCTCCTCCAAACCTCAATTATTGGGAAAAATGGTCTTGCCCAGTGGGGAAGAAATTTCACCGTTTCTGCTGGAAGGTTAACATGCCTATCCAAATATTTTATAACTCAACTGCCTGGGAAACCCAATGGTGGGGTCCCCAAATCACCTTGAGCCAGATCCCCCACCCCTTGTCTAACTTCTCTCGTCTCTGAGAGACCTGGGACAATGTCAATGCAGCCATCAAGTGATGAGCTCCAGGTGGACTGTACCAGATATGTGGAAGGACAGCCTATCCAGTACTTGTGTCAGGCTGGTCAGGGTCATGTGTGCTGGGAACCATTCATCCATCTTCCTTCCTGCTCTCACTTGCCAGAGGGGAACATTTGGACGTCCAAGTGTATGGGGACAGGGAGACTCAAATGACATGCCCTACAATTTGGCAATTGGAAAGATGATAAATGGCCTCCTAAGGGTATAATCCAATATTATGGCCCTGCCACCTGGCAGAGAGTGGGTCCTGGGGTTACCGCACTCCCATTTACATGCTAAACTGCATAATCAGACTACAGCAATTATAGAAATTATAACCAGTGAAATTGTCAGAGCTCTTAACTTACTGGCCAAGCAGCAAACTAAATATGCAATGATATCTATCAAAATTGCTTGGCCTTAGGTTATTGGTTGCTTCTAAGGGAGGAGTTTGTGCAAAGTTTAATCTGAGCAACTGGTGCCTACAGATAGATGATGAAAGAACAGTCGTAAAAGAGATCACAGATCAAGTAAGAAATGTTTCTCACATCCCAGTCCAGACCTGAAAAGGTTAGGACTCCAGGGAGTTATTTGGAGGATGGCTTTCAATTCTCAGGGGATTCAAAACCCTCATAGGCATTATTCTCTTGATTTTGGGAGCTTGCTTAATCCTACCTTGCCTAGGTCCCCTGGTTATACAATCTGTCTCCAACCTAATTGAAGCAATGGTTGAAAAGAAAACAGCCACTCATGTGTTAATGTTATGGAAATATAAACTGCTAAACCAAGATGATGCTCTTTGACCCAAAATAGGGGGTCTGAGCATCAAAAAGGGGAAAGTGGTGGAGACTCTCCCTAAGGAATGTGGAGGAAACCTTCTCAGAACAAAGGCAGGCAATATGTAATGTGGCCCCATTACCTCCTATACATGTATGCATAGCTCTAACACATCTTTGTAACTTGGACTGTGTCCATTCAGACTATATGTGTCACCGTATATGGGAGACAAAGAAGTAGAAATTGAATAAAGGGCTATACTCTGCTGCATTCAGGGCGCAGCTTTATTAGGGTCTTAGCCCACTGAGCCCATGCCAGCGCAAATAAAACTGCTTTCTGGAACGAAGAACCTCAATGTCCTATCTCTTTGTCTGAGAATCCAGCTATGTCCTCAGCAACTTTTATTGAACAATGCTGTGAATTGTCAATAATCTTCCAAACACAAATGGACGTTCTTTGTTTTGTTCTATTTGATCCTGTCCCTGAATGACATATCATAAAATTGTTTAAAGAAGGTGCCACCTGTGGGTCATAGAGTTGGAAAAAGTTACATTTCTTCGACATTCGTTTTGTGAGCTTGAAATTATAGAGGTTTGGTGGAGTTTCAATTCTTCTCTGAAAGTTCAACATAATTAATTACATATTACACACGAGTAGCTCTGAGTGAAGTTGAGCTTCCTATTCCATGGAACTGTGAGTAGATGCTTTTGTAGAGAAAATATGTGAATGGATAATAAAAATATCCGTTTAAAAACTGGCAAATGGTGCTTTTCTACCATTTCTCAACGTGCATTTCTGTAGATTTATCTAAAATTCTTGCATTTTCAAAATTACGACATAAAACTCAGTTACATTGCTGGAAATGACAGCATAGTTAACAAGGATCCAACAACAGTTTATTTTATTGGAGAAGAATTTGGATATTTTTAAAAAAGATCTCCCGTGGCAATAGTCATCTTAAATATAACTGTAAGATAAAGGCTTTTCTAACTGAGAGAATGTTATATTTTATTTTTTTCTTGGAAATGGAGTATTCATTCATTGGTTTCTGAGTTTGAGAAAATTCATTTACGATATCACCACAAGAAGATTCAGTCTGAATTCACTGATACAGTTAATTTGACCTTCACTATTAGAGCCCAAGGGGTTACTCTTTGTCTCTTTATACTCATCTCCTGATTCATTCAGTAATAGTGTATGTTTTCTCATGTTAATTTTTTATTTTTTTTTATTATATACAGACTATGGAAAATTCTGAAATCTTAACAATGTTGAATAAAATTTAACAATGTACTACTACAAAATTGTTTAATAACTTCCTGAAAGATCATCTAATATTTTGGGTAACACAATAAAAAAACTGAGTGGTCATAACTTATTTTAGGATTTTATTATTCTTTTAGGTCATTCCTTGCTTTTAAATTTTACTAATTCTTCTGGTCTATTATACCATAGGGGTTTGAAACAATTATGAGTAATAATAAGTAATAATGAAGTAACATTTAAAATAAATTAAAATTTAAATTTAACATAAACATAAGGAAAATTTCACTGATAACCCACAACAAATTTAAGATTTATAAAAATAAATGTAATGAATTTGTATTGTATTTTCAAGGTAAAAGGACTTTAATGTTTTTACTTACTTATTATTTATTTATTTATTTATTTATTTATTTATTTATTTATGTGAGAGACAGCATGAGCAGGGCAGGGTCAGAGAGAGAAGAAGACACAGAATCTGAAGCCAGCTCCAGGCTCTGAGCTGTCAGCACAGGGCCCAATGTGGTGCTTGAACCCATGAACCGTGTGATCATGACCTGAGCCGAAGTCAGGCACTTAACTGACTGAGACACCCAGGTGCTCCAAAAGGACTTTAGTTTTATTTTTAAAAACAAATAATTATTTTTAATTTCTCTTTTAAATTACTTCTGATGACAAAGAATGAGGGACTTGAAATATCATTATGCACAAATAGTTGGATTTGCTCAAAGAAATTTTCAGCAGCTAAAATTGGCACCAAGAGATCTCATAGCATACAGAGGTTTAATGAGGCCACCAGGAACTTCCTCTTTCAACGTTACCTTCATGTTTCCCTGATTCCTTGATGCCACTTTTGATTAGAGTTGGGATAGGGTTTATTTCTTTTTTTCTTGCAAGTTGTGATTTAAAGCACTACTGATTTTTCTTACAATATATAGAAGATACATTGTTGTCTGTTGAATAATTGTATTCTAGTAATTAAATGCAATTTTGATGGTTACAATATGGACCTAAAAGGCATTTCCTTCCTATTCTGCAGAGAAAGCAAGAAAAAAGCATTTCTCTTAGCCTTTCATATAGGAGGTTTCCCAAAGAATGTGACCATAATAAAATAGTAAATAGTTCTATTTATTCTCTGTCCCCTCATCCAATGGCTTGTAAGAAATATCATCCCTGAAAGAAGAAAAAGAAAAATCTTAAAAGCACATGTCGCATATGGTTTTGCAGGTTTGCAGCAGAAATTTACACATAGTTACTATGAAACAGATGCAAGCCGAAAGTAATTTAAAGTGTGCCCAGTAAAGCCTCTGAATGCTTGACAGAGCAAAAACAAACATTCTCTGGAGAAATTCAATTTCAAACCTGACCTCAGATAATTCCCATGAAAAAGTTCCACAAATATAAACTCACAAGCACAAATCACAAAACACACAAGGGGTAGTGGCATTATTCAGGACCTGTAGATAAAGTAGAAAACAGAATGACATCCGTAACAATATCAGATATTAGAATTAGTAAATGAAATATTAAAAAATATTAAAGTATTTACAGAAGTACAAGTTATTGAAAATAAGTTTATAACAAGAACTACCTAAAAACATATAGATTTGAGAGGACACTAAAGAGAGAAGTAAATAACGTAATTGAAATCAATAGTAAGTGGAAAGGCTTAATTGCACTTTAGGAGCATCTGAAGACAACATGAGTGAGTTTGAAGATAAATCTAAAGAAATTATATAGAGTACAATGCAGAGAGGTAAAGAGATTTAAAAAATGGTTTCAAGAAAATTGAAAGTCAAGGTGAGAAGGAATATCGCATATCTAATCTATGTTCTTGAAGAAATGGATAGAGAGGGGAAGAGATGAAGTTGGAAGAGGCGACAAAATTTTCCAGAACTGATTATATGAGATGGTAAACAGTTTTAGAAACTTAAGAATAGCATGCAGGATGAGCAAAGAGAATATTTTACCTAAATATATCACAGTAGAAATTCAGATCATCAACAGAAGAATTATGTTTCCAAAAGCTTCTAGAGCAAAAAAATAGATTATCTTCAGATGCATGAGAATTATTCTTACAGCTGACTTACTGCACAACTGCAAAAATAGAATCCAGTAGACTGAAAAAAAAAAATCTCAAAGCGCTTAGGGGAGGGGGAAAAAACCCAGAACTCAGAGCTGTTTATCAACTAAAAATATCTGTCACAAATGAGAGTAATATAAAGACATTTGCAGACAGTTTTTTGAGTGTTTACCACAACAGACCTTCTCTAAGGCAAATAATAAGGGATTTTCTTAAGGTAGAAAGGGACGGGATGCTACATGCAATACCTGAAATTGAAAGAATGGAGACAAGAGAATAAAGTAGCTGATATATTGGTATATCCAAATGGATAAATTGAAAACCATACCTGGCAAATTTTAATCAGTAACACAGCAAAAGAAAGCTGATGAAATTATATTAAATGATAAAAGAAAATGACTTTGGGGGCAAAAAGCATCAGTGGGGACAAAAGAATTCAATGCACAATAATCTAAGCTTACCTTATCAGAAACATGTAGCAAGTTGATGCACCTAAGAACGTAGCTTACATATATATAGCAAACTGTGAGAAGAACAAGTAGAAATAAGCCATCCACCATCGTGTGGGGGGTTTGTTCTTATTGTCTTAATAATCAGTTGAACAAAGGAGCCCAAAGCTATCTGTAGAATCAAAGAAGATTTGAACAAACCACTAATGAAACCAGATCTGCTGTGTACACACACAACATGAAATATGTCTGAGAACTGACCACATGCAAGAACGTGAAGCAGGCCTCAAATATTTTCAAAGAAGCAAATGCTCTATGATTACAAACACCTATACCCTGCTTTGATATTTAGAAAAAAATAAGCAAATGATCAGTAACCCCTTAAACAAATAAGAAATTATATTGTTAGTTAGATATCAATGACACAATTTGTCCAAACCTTGTGAGGTGCAACTAAAATGGTTTCTTAGATAGAAATATATAGTCTTCCACTTCTGAGGTGGTTTCTATTCTCCATGCTTGTGAACGTGAGCAGATGAGCTTCAGAGACTTCGATTCAGAGACTACTCCGTACTCTCTCTTTGACAATGGAGATCTAACTAAAACTTAACAAAGTAGAAAGCAAGGTGAAAATTGAATCACATTTAGCATGGACTACTCTAAGATCAGACTTCTTATATTCTGCTTCACAGGGTTTAAGACACAAGTTTAGTCAAGTGATCCCAGGATGCCAAGATGGCGTACACCTTGAAGAACTCTACAGTGTGGACTTTCAGATAGCAGAATCTGGGGAAAGACATAAAAGGTTGATAACCTCATCTGTAAAACTGGAATAATGATAACAGAAAGTATTTTGTTACTTTGGGGATTAAATGGGATGAACTGTACAGAAGTCCTAATAATGTCTGGAATGTTAATGTACTACCTGATGAAAAGATGCCCTTTCCACTGACAATCATGTGCTTGTCACATATGAATTATTGGGTGAACAATAGCTATTGGTGCTTTGGCAACTCTAACTCTAATTACTTTTCTTTGTTTCTCTTCAATTATTCCATTTTAATTTTAAGCATTTCTTTGATTCCAGTTGTAATCAAAATTATTAGATTTTTATCTAATAAATGAATTCATTTTCTAAGATGTTGGACTGATAAATTAATAACCTCTTAGGTCCCATAATGTAACTTTTTTCATAATAACAAGCATACCTGAGTTTACATTCCTTTCAAGCAAATCCTCTGATCTAATGAGCTCTATGAGATTCCTGCCCCTTTAAAGTGCTTTTGAATTTTAAATAATACTCTGAGCTCATTCTTCCTTTTGACTGATGGGAATGTAATTGTATTTCTCATGCAATTTTGAATTGCATAAATTAGCAAGCCATTATTAAATATTTTATACCTTGATTGTGCATCTTTATTTTCAAGGGCTTAAACATCTCTGATGTACTTTTAAATTCAATAAATATTATTTGTTCTTTTGCTCATGACAGGAAAATATTTCATAAGAGCTTGCAAACAAATTGTAATATATTTTTGGGTTGGGGCAATATTCTTGTAGATTTTAATAGAATATATTGAGAGGAGCTATTCATTTTTCCAGCCAAAGTGAATTTATGCAGGAAGTTGAATTGGGACACTTCATCCTTTACATGAACAATGTTATTGTTTTGTGAATAGCCATGACAAATGTTATAAGTAGCCATTCTGTTACTGCCTTTTGGCTTTTCATGACGCTTCTTTATTCTTAATCCCTTTTTCTAGGCTTTGTCCTCAGCACTGATAAAAAAGTGTGGCCTGACAAATCCCTTCAAGTGGCCTCACAAGCTGATTCTTATCATTAACTTGGTAAATAAGTTACAGCATTCACTGAAGGAGTTTGCCCAACACATGCCAACTGCCTGGTTTGTGGGGGGGGGATTTAATGACTCCAAGAGTCAAAAATCCTTCCCAAAATTTGCCGTATTCCACAATTGTCATGGCTCTTCTCTACTGAATCTTCCTAAAGATTTGACTAATGGGGTGCCTGGGTGGCTCAGTCGGTTGGGTGGTTGACTTTGGCTCGGGTCATCATCTCACTGTTCGTGGGTTTGAGCCCCGTGTAGGGCTCTGTGCTGACAGCCAGCTCAGAGCTTGGAGCCTGTTTCAGATTCTGTGTCTCCCTCTCTCTCTCTGTCCCTCCCCGCTTATGCTCGCTCTCCCTGTCCCTCAAAAATAAATAAACGTTAAATAATTTTAAAAAGATAAAGATTTGACTAATAATACTTCAATCCTTTCATGTTATTATTCAAAAGTTAAACACACATAATACTCAAAGTGACACATTATATTATGACTCACTTCTCAGCTTTTTTTTTATTGATATAATTTATATGTAGTAAAATTCATCCTTTGTAGTGAATCTTTTTGTGATTTTTAAAAATGTATTAGTTATATAACTATGACCACTCTCAAATTATAGAGCAGTTTTGATAACCAAAAGTCTCCATACACCCTTATTTGTAAAACTCTCCTTTCCTACTTCCTGGTAAACCACTAATCTGTTTTCTGTCCTGATAATCCTGTCTCTGCAAGGATGACAAATAAATGGAAACACATCAGGTGGCTTTTCAGATCTGTCCTCTTTCTATAAGCATAGTACTTTTGAGTTTCAGCCATGTTGTTGATTTATCAGTAGCTCATTTTTTTTTTCTGCGTACTATTTCACTATATGAATTACCACGTCATCAACTTCCATGTTGAAGTCCCATCCGGGCTCTTTCACGTGTGTCACAATTACAAATAAAGCCACTGTAAACATTCTCATTTAGAGTATTTTGTGTAGACAAAGATCACCAGTCTACTTGAGAATTGGTAAGTGTATGTTTATTTTTCTCCCAGTATAATTTTTATTTTAAATCAGTTTTATTTTATTTTATTTTATTTTATTATTTTATTTTATTTATTTTTTAAATANTGTGTTCAAATCGCGAGTCCCCTGACACCTCCAAGGAGCTGACACCAATGCAAGGACTTAAGAGTCTTTATTACAAGCTCGAGCAGGGGCTCACCAGTCTACTGGTGCAGCGGCAGCAAGGAGAAGCCCCGAACAATGGCGAGCAGGGTTTTTATGGGGTAAGGGATGAGGGTGTTACAGTGCACACGTTGTATGTATTGCATCATTACACAAGCACCAGTCATAATTGTACAACACCATGGTAACAGTTTTGACCATTCAGCATCCGTGAGGCCTCCATTACTTTTGACAGGACCCAATCATGAACTTTGAGAATACTTTGAAAATGACCAATTATAAGGTGAGCTCCAAGGGCCTACCTGGGGTTTAGGCAAGCAGTGACTGATTGTCTAGTTCATACAGAGTAACTACCTGCAGTTCCCAGCCCTGACTCAGACCACAGGAATGTTGCACATTTCCTTTGATTGGCTGATCTGAGAGTGGTCCTGAGGGTGACTTCAGCTGAAGCTTTTTCTGGAACTGGGGCTATGTGCAGCCCAAGGTTGCTCTTAATGGAGGACTTAATTTCAGGCTTTTCGGCTCCAGGCTCTGAGCTAGCTGTCAGCACAGAGACCCATGCAGAGCTCGAACCCATGAACCGTGAGATCATGACTTGAGCTGAAGTTGGACGCTTAACCGACTGAGCTACCTAGGCTCAGTCTAGGTAATTTTATTTACTAATTTTATTTACTTCAATGTCTATGGAAATGTAATTAAAATGTCAGCCAAAATTTGTATATGTGTGTGTGTGTGTGTGTGTGTGTGTGTTAACGGTCTTCTACACCTGTGACCAAACCGCCATGCTTATCAGGAACCTCCCCTAACCCTTGGGAACAGATAAATCCACAAGACCACAGGGAACTCTGCTTACCAGCAGTAGCTTTCCTTAAATCTATTTGGCACTACAAGCTTTATGCAAGGCTTCTCTTGAAAGTGGTACTTATATCATTTATTTTCAAGCAAATTTCTTCTGTTGGATTATAAAATCTCAGTGCAATGTTTCCAATTCAAAAATTTTCCATCAAAATTAGAGAAGCTATGAATTTGCAGTCAGAAGCTCCAAGCATTAAGAGAGAAGGGCTCTACATTCATTCTCTCCCAGAAATGAATGTTTCTCCTTACACTAAAAAATAGAGACGTTCATCAGAGACTAAAAAGTGAAGGTCCTATCTCTTTCTGCAGGAGGTTTGATCCTGACCCAAATATCAGTGGAGATTAAAATAAATTCAATTTTTTTTGTGAGTGAGTGTGCATTCCAAATATCATTTGAAATTCAAATGCTATTCACTCTAGGTAGAATTTAAAAATGTCCAATTGACATGATTGATCGATGTTAGCATTTGAATGGAAAGTAGAGAAACAATAAAATTGGTCAATTGTTTTTCCTGATAAAGGTGGGGACATGTTGGAAGACCCAGGAAGGACATTGGCAAATTACTTTCACAATTATCATTGTGTGTAATTTGGCTACAAAGGAGAGGGAAATAAATTCAAATCTGAATATTCCTGATATGTGTTTTCATGTTTTATTCTAAATGTTTACACATTTGTAATTTAGTTATTTTGTATTCATAAGAAAGAAAAAGAGAAAGGGGGGGAGGAAGGGAGAGAGGGAGAAAGAGAAAAAGAAAGAAAGAAAAAAAGAAAGAAAGGAAGAGAGAGAAAAATAATAGAAAGCTAAAAGGAAACTTGTTTTGTGTTTTATTTTAATGTACATCCTTCTGGGTATTGAACCAAAGAGAATTTTGTATATGCAGGACAATTTTATAAAATAAATTGCATACTCACATATCTCTTGGCAATTTAATATATATTAATAATTATTATAATAATATTATAAGATTAATAAGGTCTCTTCATTGTTACTTGCTAATGTAAAAATTTATCTGAACCATGTAACAGAATATCTCGTGTTGTTGTGTGTGTGTTCCTTAAATCTCAGTGTTAAGATAGAGGAAAAAACTAGGTTATTTGGAAAAATAAACAAAATATGGCCTTATTAAGAATGTATAATTAATGATAGAAATTTCTAAGTTTTATTCATTTATGTTTTTCAGGTTTATTAACTAATGACAGTCAAATGCTTTACAAATACTTTACAGATGGGTTGAAAACAGTATTTGATTGTATGCCTTCATGTATGTTAGTAAGTTTTTAGAGTTGAAATAAAACTTTACAGCATATGACTTTGCTTAATTGAATTCCATGCGTTGGATTTGTGAAAAAACCAATATGCTAAGGAAGTTAATAAAATAACTAAGCCTTTAAGGTGCAATTTATTTGGAAAATATATTTTAAAATAAAGTTAAATTTATTAAATGAAAAACAATTCTGTAAGACTGTTATCTTTTTAAAATACATACACACTAAAATGCAGTAAAGCCAATTGTGTATGCAAATCAAACATTTTATCTTAAATCATTTCACTTATAAATATAAGAACAAGGCCATTTCTTTTCATCTGAGTCTATATGAGTCTGATTATGAAAGTCTTATTTTTCATGCAAGTTGCACAAATAGTTATAATGCATCCATTAGGATTATGAGCTTTTTAATAAAGGCTTAAAGAAAAGTTAAAATCATTCACAATCTGTTCAAATCATTTTAGTGCCTTTGCTTATTTTTATTTACTTGTTTTACATAAATTTTACTGACATTAATTGGATATTGTACTTTTTTTTATCAAGTAGTCTTCAACAAGGTATTCCAACATGGTCATGTTTTGCTAACTATATTTCAATTTTTTTCACTCTTCTTTAATATATTTCTTAAAGTTTGATCAAACTGTACAATTGATGAGAGACTTTGGGATAAGCTGAGGGCAAAACACAGGCTCTCTCTCTCTCTCTCACACACACACACACATACACACACACATACATACACACACACCTGCCATGTGGAATTCGTGTGATATTCCTCTGACCCTCCTGGCTACCCAACAACAATGGAAAGGGTCTTAGGTGCTTGCCATGGTACTGTGGGAAACGAAGGCAAATGACAAATTAAATTCTCTTACTGCCTATAGCCCTCTGACAGGTCCTTGACACCAGCAGAGTGACCTCCCGCTAGGAGCTCAGCTGCCTCAAGGATGACACTTTTCTGGGGACAAAAGAGAACCTTAGCTTAAAATTATCCCAACCTCAAAGATCCTGTAAGTCAACTTCCTTTCTCTCAGCGGCTCCCAAGATATATGCTGGCCATCATTCTCTAAGCTCTGGCCTCCCTGATAGACATCTGAAGGGTCTCATGACTGGTATTAAACGGTAGTAAGTGTTGTTTTCCTGAGAACAGCTAGCACCTCAAGGTCCTGGAAACCTTGCTTCCAAAATACCTTAGAGACTTGCTTTATCCTTGACCTTCTCCTAACCTGAGGGTACATTATGAGTTACCTGTCACAACCCCAGTGCAACCCTTCTCCTATGGGTACTGTCCCCATGATTTTTAATAAAATCACTTTTTGTACCAAAGACATCTTCAAGAATTCTTTCTTGGCTGTCAGCTCCATACCACCTCACCATCACCCCAAGACTTCATCACAATGACACTAGAAGGAACATTTAATGCTCACCAAATATCCATGTATCCCCCTGCACACCACAACCTACCCTACAGTCTCTTTGCTACAACGTGATGGACTAGCTCTGGATAATGTGTTGTGGGAGACAGTGTGTAAACTGCTGTATGAAGCCTGGAAACCCTGTTTATTCTTCTCATTCTCTCTTTCCATGCACCAGGAAATCACACACACACAAATGTTGAAAAGAAAACACAAACATCACAATGTCTTGTGGTATCTTGATGAAATCAGTCCAGATATTTTGATGGAGGATAGCTGACTGTCACAGAACATAGAGCAGACTTGATACAAATAAGCAATCAACTTTTGTGGAAAGCCATGAGACTTTGGGGTTGTTTCCACAACCTTCCCCAGGTTGCTCTGACTGATATAAATGGATTAAGAGCTAATACAGTTGACTCTTGGTAACCGTAATAACTCACCAGGTGGGAAGAATTGTACATTGTTGTACTTCAGAGTAGCCCATGAACAGAAAGTTCTTAGCTTACCTTGAGGATTAGTCGGCATGTTTTGTGGAAGGAATAAACTACAGTGATTAAGAAAGTTCTATTGTGTGAATGAGTCCATATGTCACTAACTTACATGGCTTTCCCAAGCATTGTAAATTTACAAGATTTAATCTTTTGAATACAGAATATTTTAAACAGATTCAATTGAGCTTCCTAGAATAAACCTCCCACATGTTTTGCAAATGATGTTTCCTTATTCATTTGATATCATAAATTTTTTAATTATGGTTTTCCACACATTGAGAAAAAATATAATCATTTGAAGCAGCAAGAGGTGAAAGGAAAGATTCTACTACTTTAAAATCCAACTCTGCTGCGTGAAGTTTTGATGATCTGGAAAGCCCTAATGGTTTTTCTATATCCCCTACAGCAATGAATTAAGTACTAAGAATGAATAAAGGCAACAATAACACATTTTAATAAAGCACCTTAATTAACATATGTTGAATCTTAACTAATCTCTTATTCTGGCAACAACTTTTACCAGCCAGAGGGCAGTACAATATAGTGAGCGCATCCTACCTCCCTCCTAAGAGAAATTGTGGCAGTGGCTCATAGTCCATGTTAACACATTCATTTCTAAATTGAAATTATTCAAGCAGAGTAAGCTTTCATTTATTTATTTTAGGGGTGTTTCTCACCTAAATGAAATATAACGTATGATCAGTATGAGCGGAATTACAACAGCTACATATCAACAATCTCTGGAGAGTTCTACTTTATTAATGCGCGTTGTAATTCAGTACAACTTAGTTCATGATTTTCAGGCACCACTGTATAATGCCTGCTGATTAATATTTGCTGTGGAAATGGTAATGTGCTAGTTATGACTTAGGGAAGGAATGAGCATTGCTGATTGACTGCACAATGGGAGTAAATAACAATTCCACCCCATAATTCATCAAAATAACGGGTGATTCCAGAGAGACTTTTCTAGGGAAAATTAATCACTATTGAATGAGAAACGATTTGCAAAGTTCTAAAGACACAGGTGTTAAAATTATGTGATTTCTCTATTTTCAAATTTCATTATCCTTGAGAAATTTTTACTCTCTGTTTTGTATCTGTTCCTCTTGTGTTATACTATTGCATATGCTACAGTGGTCAACAATGAGAACAACTAATTGATTAACGTAAACACACAGTTTATGGATTACTTTCTATTTTCAAGGCACTGTGTTAAAGTGTTAAAGGGGAGGCCCCTGGGGTCTCGGGCAGTTAATGGTCCAACTTCTGCTCAGGTCATGATCTCACGGTTTGTGAGTTCAAGCCTCGCATCCAGCCCTGTGCTGACAGTGCAGAGCTTGGAACCTATTTCAGATTTTGGGTCACCCTCTCTCTGCCCCTCACCCACTTGTGCTCCATCTCTCTCTCTCAAAAATAAACTCAAATTTAAAAAAACGTGGTAAAGAAAGAGTAATAAAATTTGGTAACATTTTCAGATGTCCTATAATATAGTCAGAGGTGGACTTATAAATATATAATTTTGACATACCTAAATGCTTGCTAAGTGCATATTTGATATGTGCAGATATTAGTATAGCTTTGAAGGCCAGAAAAGTTTGAAGTTAATACTTATGATCAAACATACCAGAAAAGATGAAGCAGTTGTTGGTATAATTCTAGTTGTTGAATAGCAAAGGACATTCATATCTTTTACTAGCCTAAAATGTGTTTTTGCATCCAATTCTATTATTCTCACATTTATTGCAGTAGGGCTCTACTTAAGAGATGAAGAAGGTGGAGGGGGCAAGATGGCGGAGAAGTAAGGAGCTCCGTACTTGCACTCGTGCCCATACATCACACAGAAAAGATCTGAAGCCATTGGAAACCTTACAAAACCTGAGAGANCAATAAACTATTTAAAAAAAAAGAGATGAAGAAGATAACTCATTTCTTTAAGAAGTTTTTCTATAATAGCTAAACTTAGACCCCGATGACAGATGACCCTATGAACTCTATTCTCCTATGGGAGGAGTTATCATAGTAATTTAACTTTTATTACAATTATTTGTCTAGTATCTCTTTAAACTCTATAACCTAATTTAAGCTTTATGATGAAGAGTATTCATTTTATCGATTCTTCTGGATTCCATATGAAATTATATCAATTCTGATCGGTCTTCTTATGTCCTTTTATGAGCCATGTTAATTTCATGTTTCTAAGTGTTAGGCTAGGTCTGGTCTTATTTGCAGTATAATTTTTATATACAGATACACCTGATTCTATAGATAAAGATAGTTTTCTTAGCAACAGGTGTTCATAAAAATCTTTGGAGACTGGGAAAATAAAGACCCAGAACACTGAAAGGGAAAGTGTTGGGAGCCATTCTGAGCCCACTAGTCGAGAAAACTCCTGGTGAGGTTAAAGCAAGTTTGCACGGTCTCTTGCCAATCAGATGATGACCGATATCCACCCCCACTCAATTATTTCTGCTTGAGCACTGACCCCTAGGGTACCTTGTTGATCAATATCGGGAGTGACTTGTCCCCTTATTCTGGCTCTGGTATGATGATTGCACCTTGTGAAGGAACTTATTGTGGGAACTTCTTCTTTTGATTATGGGAACAGACATCGTGTCTCCAGAAGGTCCTGTTTCCCTCCATACTTTCCCTTGAGCTATGAACAGGCTAATGACCCCTAGTCATAAAAGATTGACCTTTACATGTACAATTCTGTTTCTATTGTTGCGTTAGTCCAAGATGTTCATACAGCTCAACATGTAAATCAACTAACCGAAAATGTCTCTCATGCCCTAGCTATTCAAGAAATCATAAAACTAGACACAAAAGTAAATGCCCTCGAAGAGGCTATTCTATGTATTGGAAATGAGCTAAACTCTTTAAAGGTATGGCTGGTTCTCTGGTGCCATAAAAAATATAACTGGAAAATCAAGTCTTGCCTGGAGACAAAGAGCTTAAGTTAGAGAGAAGGAATGGATATGGGCAGAACATAAGTTACTACATACACCTTTGCTAACTGATGATGTATAGCAGCCCCTTCCCTAAGGCCTACATTGCACAAACACCTTCCCTTCCCCTGGCAGCTATGATGAGGATGGATAAGAGTATCTACAAACCTATGACTTAATCTTAACGTTATTAAAATGTGAACACCTTGTTATTTTCTTAGTTACTCAACCTCACTATAATTGGGGCAGTTCTGCAAGAAGACTTCTGTAAAACCTGTTTCTGTACATTTTCCAAAAACATCTTATCACAAAGAGCTATCCATTGTAAACCTTCCATTTCCTGATGCCATGTTAACTTTTGACCTATAAATAAAGACACCAAAACCGACAGGACAGAGATGCCTGCCTGGTGATCAGAAGGGATCTCGGGGCTCTCTCATCCTCTCTCTCTCACCGACACCGTCCAAGCTTCAGGGACCCCTGGACCTGCCGGAGCCGGCCTCCAACAGGAAAGACAATTCAATATTATTCACGGAATAGGTAGAGATCTAACTACACAACAGGGTAGGTGTACAATACATATGTATGGATTACAGGACACATAAAAGAATAAAAGAAATTATATCCAAGCAAAGATCCAGGAATTTATTTTCTCTTCCAAAGTCCTGCTTCAACTTGGAATCTCCATTTAATATTACTCTGAAAATTCCCCTGTATCTGTGGAAAGGAAGTAAATTCTAGTACGATGGGAATTTTCAGTATGGATTATTGCATCCAATGCTTCTCACCCAGCACACATACAGCAAGGTTTTGCTCATTTCAGTTCTTCAAGTCAAACATTAAATAGGGTTTATGTTTGTTTTTTTTCTTTTAAAATTAAATTCCTGAAAATATATAATTTTAATTCTTTACTACAGTTTATATGATTTAAAGCAATTTCTAGATGAAAACCCTAAAGCAGATATAACTGTTCTGAAAAATACAGTTCAAAACAGCTTCTCCTTCATTCTTATTCATCAAAGTACTGATTCTGAGACACTAACTTGCCATGTTGATGACCACTGTATGCTTATGTCCACACATATTATTAAAAGATATCAGTAATATATTTCAGCTCTTGCTTCTATTCTCCTTCATTGCACGTTATATGTCATTTTAAAAGTAAAGCTTTACTTCTAAGGCAGACATAAATAAAAAAGATGTTAATTTTGTGTAGCTATGTGACATATGAGAATCCATTGTTTGGACTGAGATCCTAGGCATTCTGTGTATGTCTAACCTATTACAGGACTCTAATCTCTTCAAGTCTAGCAAATACTAAAGTATACTTTGACTAGAACAGCTTGGATAGAGACCATGGCAGTTGATTTGGATCAATCAAATTATGCAGACATCAACCATAGTAAAACCTGACAGAAACATACATCAACAGCCTTGTAATCAAACTGTGCTTAGGAAGCCGTAAGGTTGCTCTCTGGCAGTAGATTGGCCATGGAGAGGGTTGTAGGCTTTGAGTTGAACACAGTCATAACAGCATCTGAAATTCTAATAATGGTGTCTCTAAGAAATGAGCCAGTGGAATAACTTGGATAATATGGCAAGTCTGTTTCATTGTATCAAAGGCAGGAAAAGCGTATTAGTTTTTTCTAAAACTCTACCTGTGGACTGTCACATGATCTCCTGTTTAGAGTTAGCTTAGTTCCTAAAATCACTTGAAGTAGTTTACACAGTTATATATTCTGCAGGTGGAACAAATAAATGCTTGAGGAAATTAAAACAAACAGGAAATGAATATAGGAACTAATGGTCAAGCCTGGGATAAGATTGACTTGGGAAAAATCTTAAGTTTTTCCTTATTTCTTAGAAGCTGGCCACAATTTAGCAATAAAGATATCTAGGCTCAAAAAAAAAAAATAAAGCCTATAGTATTTAGATGGAATTTAAATTGTTAGTTCTGATGTTCTCACACAGGAGTTTTTTCTTATAGGTACTATTCAGTGAGAAGCATGTACTATGAGTTGTTGGAAAAGATGTGTAAGTCTTTATAAGTAATGACTGTAAATATTGAAATATGTTTTCTTATGGTCATTTCTTAGGTTTTCTACTTGTGTTGAGGTAGTATAATAACAAAATGCAATTCAATAAAAGCAATTCTTTAAAAGGATGAATACCAAAATCAAAATATGATATGGCATGAAATAATATGAAAAAATCTATTATCTGGAAAAATAGTGTATTTTACTTGCTTTTAGTCATATGCATCAGTTCATTTCAGACTAGGTGTCAAATGGAAGACTACATAGCCTGAGAAACCTTGAGGAAAAGTCAGTAAAATCGGGAAGAACACCAAGTGGAATAGTAAAAGTATCAGGCCATGGAGGAGACCATCAGTAAGGAACTGAAAGGAAAAAAGGAAAATGTAAACTGCAAATTGGAGGAAAGAAGACCTTTGTTATTCAGTAGTGGTAATTTGGCAACACTGTAAGTAGCAAGACATGACAAATAAAGTATGTGCCTAATGAACTTGGTAATGTAGTTATGAATACAGAGCTGACTTCTTTCTGATGTGTAGGAAAGATACAGACAGAGGAAGATGAACTAATTATAAAAAAGCCAGGGCCTCCTGGATGGAAATATAAAACCCTTTCTCATTCTCCTCTTCTTCAAATGACACATAATTCTCAAACTAAGTAATAGCTTCCAAAGCAACGATATGGTCCAGGTTGCTATCAAGTAAATTAGATAGAAATATAACCAAGGATAGTACATAAAACTCTTTGTTAAGACTTCAGAAAGATCTGTGACACCCTGGGTAGCTCAGTCAATTAAACCTTGGACTCTTGATCTCAGCTCACGTCTTGATCTCAGCGTCCTGAGCTCAGGTCTGGTGTTGGTGTTGGACTCTGCACTGGGCACGGAGCATACAAAAATAAAAAAAAAAAAGACTTCAGAAATATCTATGCAATTTCTTTGAATTCTCTGAGCTACTTTTATGGAAAGGAAAGATGACTGAAAGAGCAGAGCTAAGAGAGAGAAAGAACTACCACCATGAAGAAATTCTGAGCCCTAATCAAGGAACCAGAAACAAACCTGGTTTGATTTGAGGTTGTTTGTTAGTATTTGAAAACAAACATGAAATCGAATAAAAAATATTCTTTTACTTTAAATGTTATGCAAGTTTTGCTTACTCATTGAATTCTGGGGTGATAGTTATTTTCCATTGTTCTCTAGCATCTATCTACTATTCTTGATGAAATCCACATCCTGAACTTTGGATCTCTCTACCCTGTGGATAGCATGGAGCTTGCAACTACCTATGCTGTCAAATATTTCTCTACATAGTCTCTCCCCACCCTCTACCCACATATTTGGCTTGCCTACTGTTTTCCTTGACTAATGGACAATTTTTCCATTTGTCCATGGAACATGGAACATAGGACATAATAGACCTATCATGATTAGGGAAAGTTTACTATGGAACATCCTCATTTTGGATCTGAATCTCATCTTCAATGTTTAATGAATTGGGTCACTTAAGCCTTCTGTGTGTTTTTATTTGTAAAATATTGACTTTTACAATTTATATTTTACTATTTCTTTTACTTAAATGAATTAAGTGTAAATTAAGTGTAAATCAAGTGTTTAGAGAAATGAATATAATTCGTTATCATTGAAGATAATTCATTATTATTTATTACATTGCCAGTATTATTAATACTGGTTGAAGTGACCTGATAAATGCCTATACTCACGAAGCTGACATGTGACTTCAGAGTGGACTAGCCACTGACAAAGACCCTGGCATGAGGTAGCAGTGAAAAATTCTTTTTTTTTTAAATTTTTAATGTCTTTTATTTATTTTTGAGAGAGAAGTAGAGACAGCGTGAGCAGGGGAGGGTCAGAGAGATAGGGAGATATAGAAGCCGAAGACAGGCTCCAGGATCTGAACTAGCTGTCAGCACAGAGCCAGACGCAGGGCTCGAACCCACGAACCATGAGATCATGACCTGAGCCAAAGTCAGACGCTTAACTGACTGAGCCACCCAGCCGCCCCCCAATGAAAAATTCTTAACAGCAATTATCCCAGATGATTTGTCATTGGCTGACAAAGTTAGCTTTTGCAAACTCTCTCTGTTTTAGGTGAAGTCTTCAGTTTTCCTAAAATGTTTTTCACTTAATAATGTTCAAAAGGGTGAGTGTTGGCAAAATTTCATTAATTTTCTCATTTAGCATTTCTATGATGTCAGTTTTGTCCATTAAAATCTAAATGTCTACATGAAAAAATAATGCTATTTAATAAAAATATTGAGTAAAGGTTTAAAAATGCCTCCTGTTGTTATTTATTCATTCTCCTGGGAGTTGTTTTAGAAAGAGAGCAGGCAGACAAGGAATTGGATCTTTGATGTGTTTTTATGGTTTCTTCATCAGCAGTAGTCTCCAAAGCGATGACATTCTGCTCTGGGGGCATTGGACACCTCGCTTTTAAGAACTTAACTCCTAAAGTGATATCCAAGAGAGAAAGAGAAGCAAAAATGGATTAAAACAAAGTCCAGAAATCCCAGATATTCAAGAAGAAAAATAAATAAGGTATGAGATAATAAAATATTTCATTGGATAGTACTCCGTTAGTACTGTAGTTTCAGATGGCTACCCAGTAAATGGGATAAAGTAAGAGCTCTAATATTTTGACACAGTCTCTTTAATCGGTTAAGGAGCATGGGGGATTTAATATGATTCTAGAGATTTTCTCCTTGTTGAGATTGTGATGAGGTGTGTCACTGTGAGTACATGTCTGTGTATGGGGAGCTGTGCGAATTTGGAAACAAAGAGCATTCATTTTCTTGTGGATGCTTAACTATGCTTTACTCATGCTGTTGCGTAGCTTTGTGGATAATAGACCAGCTTCCAAAGGAACAGGCCAGGCGCTCAGAGTCATGCAGTAAATTTCAAACAACCTGGAAGCGTCACTTCGTAAAGTGGTTTGACAGCCCTACTACTGTCACTAGAATATGTGCCGTTAAAATACACGAATTATCAGAAGACCACATTGAAAAAACAGAAAAACACATATAGTTGATTACAAATCCAGAGACTATGAAAACACAGTGTGTTTATAAGGGATTAAAGGAATTGTCACTGTGGAACCTGGGAATGACTAGAAATTGTCTTTATAATAAAATTCCATGAAGTGCTGTCATAGTAGGTCTCATTGGAGAATCGCTGATAGAATGTGTGGACGAGAAAAAGGAAAGTTACCATTGGTTGTGGGAAGTCTGTTGATGAGGCTGCTCTGAGCACCCTTCTGAAGCCTCCTTTCCAGTCCATGCTCCATTCACTAGATGTCCTGGAGGACTGGGTGCTAAGCATCACAGCTGTCTTTTCCCAGAGAGATGCCTGGGCCAACCAGGATCTGTCACTCCAGCTCCAGCAGCGAAAGGCTTTGTGCATTCCTAATGCTTACTCTCCACAGAGCTCAGCCAAAGACACAGGGGTAAAGGGACACGTGCTTAACTCAAGGGAGAGACATATTTTGTGGTGGAATTCAAGCTCTAGAGCTTTCTCTGGATCAGGGCTGTTCTTGCTTCTGGAGAACAGATCCAAGACAGAACCTTAAAAAATTTTTTTTCAATTATTACCAGTGACAACTAACAGTTATCCTTATTAGAAATGAAGGTAGAGAGAAACGTGTTTCCCATGAGCAAAGTCCAGATATGTGATAATAAAAAGGAAGAATTGTTGGGAGCCATTCTGAGCCCACTAGTCGAGAAAACTCCTGGTGAGGTTAAAGCAAGTTTGCACGGTCTCTTGCCAATCAGATGACGACCGATATCCACCCCAACTCAATTATTTCTGCTTGAGCACTGACCCCTAGGGTACCTTGTTGATCAATATCGGGAGTGACTTGTCCCCTTATTCCAGCCCTGGTATGATGATTGCACCTTGTGAAGGAACTTATTGTGGGGACTTCTTCTTTTGATTATGGGAACAGACATTGTGTCTCCAGCAGGTCCTGTTTCCCTCCATACTTTCCCTTGAGCTATAAACAGGCTAATGACCTCTACTCATAAAAGATTGACCTTTACATGTACAATTCTGTTTCTACCGTTGCGTTAGTTCAAGATGTTCATACAGCTCAACATGTAAATCAGCTAACCAAAAATGTCTTTCATGCCCTAGCTCACATAATTTTTCATTGGGTTTCCTTTATGGGCACAAAAGTTTTCATTAGGTCATTTTGTGAATCTTTTTTTAGAATTCTGTGTGTGTTTGTGTGTGTGTGAGAAAGAGAGAGAGGGAGGGACGGAGGGAGAGGGAGCTCTTGAGCGGGGGAGGGTCAGAGGGACAAGGAGAGACAATCCCAAGCAGGCTCTGCACTATCAGAGCAGAGCCCGATGGGAGCTTGATCTCACAACACCAAGATGACAACCTGAGCTGAAATCAAGAGTAGGTCACTGAACTGACCGAGACACCCAGGTGGCCCTGTGAATCTTTTCATTGTTTAAATAATCTGTTGGTATCTTTCACATTTCTGTTATTAACTTATGTGCTTTCTCTTTCTTTCTTTTGTTTAATATCACCAGGGATTTAGCACATTGTTGTTTGTTTAAAAAAATGCAAAGAATCAAGGAGCTGCCTTGTTCATGTTCTTTAGTCTGTTTTTCCTATTTCATTAATTTCTATATTTATACTTACTGTTTTCTCCTTTCTTTATCATCTGGGATTAGTTTCATATTTCATCTCCATGACTTTATGCTTAGGTATTGATTTTGTGCCTCACCTTTTATAAACAACCAATATTTTATATTCCTTACTGAGCCTACCATTTATTTCCCCTTCCTACATGTTGACATTTCACAATTTCATTACTAATCAACTAAACTATCTTTTAATTTGTATCATATACTTTTAGGTAACTGTGAGATATTTAGAGATATGTTTTCTAATTTCCAAGCACATGATGATTTTCTCATTATCTTTATTTTTTAATTTTAAAAAATGCTTATTTATTTATTTAGAAAGAACACAATCAGGAACGGGGGAGAGAGACAGAGGTAGAGAGAGAATCTGAAGCAGGATCACCACTGTCAATGAGGGATGTACTGTACTGTTGATGCGGGGCTCGAACTCTTGAGCTGTGAACCCTAAGATCATGACTTGAGCTGAAACCAATGTTGGACGCTTAACCAGGTGAGCTACCCAGGGGCCCCTGTTTATCTTTATTTTTAATTGATATCTTGCCTAAAAGCAACATAGAGAACATTTTTTAAATTATTATTTGAAATTTTTGAGACATACTTTTTGTCACAGAAAACATTTTTTTCATATAAATATTATACTTGGGCCTGAAACATATTCTGATGTTTTTGGATTTAATGTTCAATATATGTTCATAATGTCGTTTTTTAATGCTATAGTTCACTATTCTGTTTCTTTGCTGTTTTTTTTTCCCAGTAATCTCAGACTAACATTAGGAACTGGTTTATTTCTCCTTTCAGTTCTATTGATTTATTTTATATATTTTAGAACTATGTTATGGGGTAACTACAAATATTAATTTTAATTGTATTTATATCTAATTAATTACACATTAATTTTATATTATTTTTTGTTTTGGCTACTAGTTATTTCTCCCTCTTGTCCTGCAATTCTCTTTGTCTCTTTAGTTTTAATCTCTTTTACTACTTTAACTGAACTAAAAAATTTTCATTATCCCATATTTCTCTCAGAGAATATCATGTGGATATTTTACCTTACCCTCTTTGTATAAAATGCAAGCACCTTAGAATACTTTGTCTAGTCATTTTCTCCTGCATTTGTGATAGTTTTCTAAAGTTTATAAAGTTTAATTCTTTATATTTTAATGACACATTATTAAGATTATTGTTTTAGACATTCAATATTAATTTTGATTTGTATATAGTTCATACAGATTTTTCCTCTAACCTATTGCCTCATGGATCACATCCCTATTTTTTAATTTTTAAAGATTTTTAAAAATTTATTTATTGGGGTGCCTGGGTGGCTCGGTCGGTTAAGCATCCGACTTTGGCTCAGGTCATGATCTCACGGTTCGTGGGTTCGAGCCCCGCATCGGGCTCTGTGCTGACAGCTAGCTCAGACCCTGGAGCCTGTTTCAGATTCTGTGTCTCCTTCTCTTTCTGAACCTCCCCTGCTCTTGCGCGCTCTCTCTCTCTCAGAAATAAATAAAACATTAAAAAAATTTAAAGAAAGAATCAACTACATTTAAAATAAAAAAATAAAATTTATTTATTTATTTTGAGAGACAGAGAGACACAGAAACAGAGACAGAGAAAGAGAGCATGAGCAGAGGAGGGGCAGGGGCAGAGTGAGAGAGAAAGAGGCAGCACAGAGCCGAAATGGGGGCTCAAATTCATGAACCATGAACTCATTACCTAAGCTGAAATCAAGAGTCAGAGGATTAACTTACTGAGCCACCCTGTGCCCCTGGATCACTTCTCTATTAACTCCCACTCCAACAGTGAGAAATCTGCTGCCCATCACCAGCCATCCTTTGAACCATCTGTTCAATTCCCGTATATGTGTATAGTGGTACCAGTATACGTGTGTAGCGGTACCAGAACTGTTAAACAGCACCCCCACAGAAAACAGCCTTATTCAACTCGACCCATACCAGTTTATTTCCCCTTTATTCTTACTGAATTCATTTCCAAACTTACTTAGGTCAGCACATTTTCCCTAACCCACTTCAGTGAAGTGGTTTCATGTATGTGCAAGACACTTTGTTTTGCCACGTTCTGGGTTCCATCCTGGAAAGTTCTATGGATGCTGACAAATGCATAGTGTTGTGTATGCAAAACTGTAGTATGGTACAAAATAGTTTCACTGCTCTCAAAAAACTGTCTGCTTCATCCATTCAATTCTTTACCTCTCTAGAATTCCTGGCAACCATGGATTATTTATTGTCTAATTTTGCCTTTTCAAGAATGCAGTATAATTATAGTCATACAGTATGTAGTGTTTTCAGATTAGTTTCTTTCAATTGGAAATATGCATTTAAGATGCATTCATGTTTGGTTTTTTTTTTTATGGCTCAAGAGCTCATTTCTCTTTACTGATGACTACTGTGGCATCGTATGGATGTGCCACAGTTTAATTCATTTTTCTATTAATGGACACTGACTGCTTCCAGTACTTGATAATTATGAATAAAGCTTCCATAAACATTAATATACAGGTTTCTGTGGCAATTTAAAATTTAAATTAGCTGGGCAAATACCTAGATACAAGAGTTTTGGATTGCAGGGTAGAACTTTAGCTTTGCCGAAACCATAACAGAATGAAAGAAAACTGTCCAACTGACTTGCAAGACGTCTGTGGAATGATGGATCCCCCCACTCCCAGCGATGAAGGAAAATTCCTGCTGCCGGCGAGTTGTATTTTTATGGATTGAATTTCAGCCTTTCTAAGTGGGTAGTTATTTTTATCATCTCCTTATTTGGATCCAATTTAATTCTTCTTGTCACTTGTATAGTGTGTGTGTGTGTGTGTGTGTGTGTGTGTGTGTATGTGTGTGTGTGACTTCTCTGTAGAGATAATTTGCTCATTGTTTAATTGGATTGTTTGCTTTCTTATTACATTTTAAGTGTTCTCTACGTATTTTGTATATAATTTATTTACCACATGTATGTTTTAAATATTTCCCAAATCTGTATCTTGTCTTTCGATTTCCCTAATAATATTTTGCTCAAAGAAGTTTTTAGTTTTAATAAAGTCCAATTTACCCAATTTTTCTTCCATTTACTAACCTTTTGATCTTGTATCTAAAAACTCATCACTGAACCCATAGGATTTTCTCCTTTGCTGCCTTTTAAAAGTTGTGTATTTCTGCATTTCACATCTATAGTCTGTTTGATTCTATCTTTATGAATGATGTAAAGTCTGTGTCTAGGTTTGTGTTTACATATATGGAAATCCAAAATTTCCAAGTCCAGTTGTTTTAAAAGTTTCTTCTATTTAATGCCCTTTCCCTTTCTCAAACGTCAAATGATTGTATTTGTTTGGTCTTTTCTGGGCTCTCCCTGATGTTTCATTGACTTCATGTCTATTCTTTCAACAATAGCACACTGCTTTGACGACTGTGGTTTACAGGAAGTCTTGAAATTCGGTAGCGTGAGTCTTCCAAATTTGTTCTTTTTCTGCAGTATGGTGTTGGTCCGTTGTCTTTTGATATACACTTTAGAACAGTTTGTCACTGTCTTCGAACTAGCTTTTGGTAATTTTGATTGGGGCTGAGTTGGGCCCATAGATCAAGTTGGGAGCAATTCACATCACAGTATTGAGGCTTAGGGTCCATGAAAACTAAGTATCTATACATTTCTTTAGATCATCTTTGATTTCTCTTAGCAGAATATTACAGCTTTCTGCATATAAACCTTTTACATTCGTGTTAGATTTATATGTAGGTGTGTCACTTTATTGGGTGCTACTGTAAATGTCATTACCTAAAATTCAGATTCCAATTGTTCATTTGTGACTTATAAAAAAGCAATTGAGTTTTGAAAATTAACTATTAAACTCATTAAAACTTAAATGGTAACACTGTTATACTCTCTTATTATTTCAGTACTTCTTTTGGGTAGAGATTTTTAAATCATGCCATCCTGCAAATTTAAAGAGCTTTAAGATACCCATATATTTATTTTTTAGCCATAAAAAATATGTTCTGTTCAAATTTCCTCTTTCCCTTGAATCAAAGTATGTTTTCTTGCTTTTCCCCTGATTGTCCATTACAATTTGCTGAAAAAATTAAATATTTATATAATATTTATTATTAAGTTTATATCAATATAATGGTTATAAATATTTAACTTAATATTCATCTTTTTTAACCTTAAATGATCATTAGATAATTATTTCTTTGGAGTAAATTTGTAAAATAACTTCTATTTTATAATTTGTTAAAGCACCAATAATTTTAAAATTTTAACATAGAAAGATAAAAAAATAATGTATTTTTGATCAGTTAAGTTTCTTAATTTTCTTTCATTTGTATCAATACATCAATTGAGTTATATTTTAACATCTTGCATAATCATATTAATCAAAGTTCAATTTGTTGAAGTCTCTAACAAGAAATCCCTTAATTTTGACTGTGTCTGTAGTTAAGAAATAAACCTTTTTTAGTTTTTGTAAGTATCAACTGACAAAGTGTTACTATTCAAGTTCTATTTTCAAAAATCACTGTATGGGGTATCACACACCTGCCAGATTTAGAAGAAAGAGAACATTAAAGAACAATGGCAAGACCAGAGAAGTCATTTTTGAAGCAGAAACTTTTTTAAGTATCGGTCTTTTCTAGATATTATCTTCATGCTTTATGACAGTCTATGAAAGATAAAACTCATGAGCACTTATTTTAATTCACAAGTCCCATTTTTTCTTGGAAGAGCTCTTTGATAATTGACATATCAGATGCAAATAAAGAGATTGAAACAAGATGCATGTGCCACACATTTTCTATTTAAATCCAATGTCTACATTTCAAAATGTGACACACTGCATTTCTATCTGGATGCAGAGTTGATTTCTCTGGGGGAAAAAGAAAGAAAGATAGGATTTACTTTTCTTTAGATTGTTTCCAGTCCCTTAATTTTGATAACAAAAACCATTATCACTGATTTATTGCAAAAAGAAATAGGTATCCCATCCCTTCCTTTCCAAAAGTGACCACCCCTTTTCACTAATGGAGGTCTTTTGTAAAAGCAAAGTGGTGTAAGGAGAACTTTCAGAAAAGGGGAAATACTTGTACTTGGACATACTCCACATCCATCAGCAAGGTGTCCAATGTGTTAATTTGGCACATTTTTATATTGCAATATGATTAATCCTGAGCATTAGCTAACACATGTATCATGTTATGTAATTGACATTTCTTTTTTTGTCAGAACATTTAAAGTCTAGTCTTCTATGGATGCTGGCGAGGATGTGGAGAAACAAGAACTCTCCTACACTGTTGGTGGGAATGTAAACTGGTGCAGCCCCTCTGGAAAACAATGTGGAGGTTCCTCAAAAAATTAAAAATAGAACTTCCCAGCAATAGCCCTACTAGGAATTTACCCAAGGGATATAAGAGTGCTGATACATAGGGGCACATGTACCCCAATGTGCATAGCAGCACTTTCAACAATAGCCAGATCATGGAAAGAGCCTAAGTGTCCATCAGCTGACGAATGGATCAAGAAGATGTGGTTTATCTATACAATGGAATACTATATGGCAACGAGAAAGAATGAAATCTGGACATGTGTAGCAATGTGGATGGAACTCAAGGGTGTTATACTGAGTGAAATAAGTCAGGCAGAGAAGGACAGAGACCATATGTTTGCACTTATAAGTGGATCAAGAGAAACATAACAGAAGACCACGGGGGAGGAAAAGGGGAAAAATAGTTGGGGAGAGGGAGACAGGCAAACCACGACAGATTCTTGAATACTGAGAACAAACTGAGGGCTGATGGAGGTGAGGGAGAGGGGAAGGAGGGTGATGGGCATGGAGGAGGGCACTTGTTGGGATGAGCACTGGGTGTTGTATAGAAACCAAATGACAATAAACTACGAAAGAAAAAAATAAAAAAATAAAGTCTAGTCTCTTAGCCCTTTAAAGTTCATAATACAGTAGATTTCAGTCTTTCTCTGTGCTTTGACTGTGACAACCTCAGTATTCTTCCTGTTCTCACTTTTACTTTCTGTCTTTAACACTCAGAGTGGCGGATTTCTGATGGCTTGTCCTCTACGGTGAGAATCTCTAGTGACAAATATCTGTGTCAGCATCCCTGTGGGCATTGTCAACAGCATCATATGTCCTGAAGGGTCTATCTCAGAGGATAAGTCCTTGAGGACAAAATAGTTTTCTCCTCAATACTATATTTCTCCTACTAAGAAAGTAAGGTTCATGAGGAATCTGAAACAGTCAAGTTCATAGAAACAGAGAGTAGAAGGAAGGGTGGTTACCAGTGGTTGATGGGAGGAGGAAATGGGGAGATGTTGGTCAAGAATATAATGTTTCTTTTATGTAAAATGAACAAATTCTAAAGATGTAATATACAATAATGTGACTAGAGGTAACAATATTTTATTATATTCTTAAAATTTAGTAAGAGGGTAAATCTTAAGTGTTATCACCATGAGATCATGACCTGAGCCGAAGTCAGAAGCCCAATGGACTGAGCCACTGAGGTGCCCCTGCTATCTCTTTTAATAGGAAGTGCCAATCTAGGTTTCTTCCAGAGTGAGATCAGGCCAGGGGAAAAGACTAACAGACATAAATAAAGAGCATGTGCATATCTGGACTGACTATTGGAACATTTTGGAAATCCTGTATGGAGACTTGCAGATGATGTCAAACAACTTATTTTAAGTCAAGAGTTAACTATCTGCTTCCACACCTGTATTCACTTCAGCTCAACTATTTCTCCTTCTCCCCACTTTTACCTTTTTGAAAAATGTTTAGACGTGCTTATCTAGGGATATTTTTTAACTTTTCTCAATTCTTGAGGAACTGGCTATTATTGGTTTTTCTATTATGGTTAAATTTTGTTAGCATGTACTATTATTTACGTTAGTATATATTTATTTTAGACCTCCAAATAACTCATTAATCTCTTGAAGTTAGTGCTTTATGCCACTTTAAGCTCGAAACTACAGTTTATCTAATGACTCTTCAATAATAGAAGCCAAAAAATACTAGAGAGACATTATTTTTTGTGTTTTTCTTAAAAATAAGGAATATTTAAAAAAATAAGAAAACCATAGGGATGCCTGTGTGGCTCAACTGGTTGACATCAACTCTTGATCTCAGCTCAGGTCTTGATCTCATGGCTTTGAGATCTACCCATGGTATATCCGTGCTGGGTGTGGAGCCTGCTTGAAGGTCTTTCTCTCCCTCTCTCTCTGTCCCTCCATCTCTTCCAAGAAAACAAAACATAGCAGGGATTAGGATGAGTTGCCTTTTATGATTTATAAAATTTAAATGATATATATATGTAATATATTTAAAGCCAGAGTTTAGGAAGCAGAGTTCTCCCAGAAAGTGATCTAAATAACTTGTGTAGTTTTAGCTATGATATGTGATGAAATGCGGTTCAATAAATCTATCCAAGGGATGAGGACATCACTGTGTCTACAGTCAGTAAGGAATTTGTAATTAAGCCATACGGACTTATCAGACAATACATCTTTTCTGTCTTTTATATTTCATTTTTGAAGATGCTCATTAAGACAGTTTAGCTGTCTATTGTTACAAAAATTACTGAACTGAACACTGCCCTTTCTGCAATACCTAAACACAAACACAATAATTTCTCCGTGTCTATGGACAACGTTTTCAAAGCCTGTCACTGAATTCTATCTCTTCACTTCACAGATTCCACCAGCTGCTGACCTTGGCTTGACTAGTTGTGCTAAATGTTCTGGATCTAACAGCTGTTCACTTAGGCCTTTATTTCATGGTCATTCCACTGTTGCCATGGGTACTCATCCAGTTTCTTGCTTCCACGGACAGCACTTCTGTCCTTCTAACTATGCATAAGAATTTTGTCAAAGTAAATTTATTATTTGAAAGCAGCTGTGATATAGGGCATGAGTATATCATTATTGCTGATTTCAAAGGAAGGAAACAAAAAGGAAGACAAGATTCAGAATTGCCAGTGTTTCTTCAGGGTAATCACCAAGAAATCCTCATGTGACTAAGTGAACTTCTATTTGCAAAGAATGTAAATTGCATTTTTAATTTGGGCCACAACTAAAAGTAAAACATGGAACTTCCTGATTCCTAGCCTCTATATTCCTTTTTCTCTATTAGGTGAGTAGCAAAATTCAACCATTAAATCTCTTTTGCAGATCTACCTTTAACTCTACTTCTTCTTGAAAGGTATCTGGAGAAATTTAAGCAGCTCTGGTTTAAGACTCTATGGTTATGAATCAATTTTGTTATTGATGCTCAGTTGTTGTATTCTATTTCTCAGATTTTATCCGGTTCATCTAAGACTGTTTCAATCAATAAATTATTATTCCCTCCTTTCTTAGCAACTAAGTAGTAAAGATTTGACATTAAAGTCTACCTTGACACGTGGACAGCCAAAACCTGGATAAATATTTCTGTGACACCACCAACATACCTGCTTAGATCTCTGTGAGAGACAATTGCTTTGTTGACCCCCAATAAATCATATCTTCTAGAATCCACGATCTTGTGACGTGCCCTCCTACACTGACTCCAGGCTTGACCAATAGAACATTTGCAACCATGATGCAAACAAGGCTTGATAAATGCTTACACATTAGGGATTTTTCTTTTGGAATATTCCTTTCTGAAATCCCTCTGCCATGTTGTGAGGAAGCCCGTGCCAGCCACTTTGAGTCCCTGACCTCTGTAAAGAAACCAACTCAAAGCATACATATTTACGGATACATATAGTACAACAAATCTAAAGATAAGAGGATGATTATCACAAAATATTTAAAAAGTGTTAAACTTTTGGATTTTGAAGTGTGAGGAATTGTTACCAAGAAGGGCAAAAAGAGATGTCAAAAGTATAGGTAATATTTACTTTATGTTTATGATATATTACTTTATCTTAACATGCTTCGAAAATTTTTATCATCCTTTAAAATATACACCTATCTCAGGGTGTCTGGGAGGCTCAGTTGGTCAAGTGTCCAACTCTTGATTTCTGTTCAGATCATGATCTCACGACCTGTGGGATCGAGCCCTGTGTTGGTCTCTGTGCTGACAGAATGCAGACTGCTCGGGATTCTCTCTCTTCCTCTCTCTCTGTCCCTCCCACAAAATAAATAAAAGAAACTAAAATATATATATATACATCTATCTCATATACATTTTCTTATACAAAACACTGCACAATGAAAAGAAATTTAATGACTTCCTGCCACATATCAGCAGAATAATTACTGTTAGAAACAGATCTATTGTAACTGAATTTTGCACAACTATGTTGCAGTTTGTCTAGCATTTTCCCATATATAATCTCTTTTATTTCTGCAATAGAATATCCCAGGGATGAGAGTTTTATTTTTATCATACTTGTAGACAATTTTATGCAATTGCATAGATGGATTTGGTGAAACGCCCAAGGTGAAAAGTAATTAACGGAGGAAAACTCAAACTTGAGGTTTTGTGTGTGTGTGTGTGTGTGTGTGTGAAGACGAAACGTTCTTCCATGATACCAAAAGATGTTTTTCTGACTATGCTATTTCTAATACATTTTAATTGGTCACCTCAATAATGGTAAGAGAAATAACTCTCACTTTTTATTAAACATTCCAAGTGTGTTTAAGTATTTTTATATTACAGTTATAAGTAAACAATAAAAAATGTTACATTTTTCCTAGTCATTACTAAAAAAATTTTTTTATTCTTATGACTTTCTACAAGGCTCATTTTTATGTGGAGTCAGTTTTCAAGGGTGGATCCATTATTACCATTTCACTGGCGAGTAAATTCATGTATCTCATTTACTGAAGAAAGCTTATTTTGAAACATGATTCCATTGTCTCCAACAGAGATTTATTCACAGAACAGTGTTCTTAACCTTACTGCTTTCTAAAAGTTTTAGAAACATTTTGAAACTACAAAGTACCTTCACTAATATTAACACGTTGGAATGTCTTGAGCTTCAGCCAATTTGTTTTAGAAGAAATTATGGCTTCTCAATCTTCTGGCACATTATTAAATTTTTCACCTACATTTTTCATGAATCAGAGCAATTCCACTCTGAGAGAAAGACCATTTTGAGAGAAAGGTGCGTAGTGATTTTGTGAGCTATTGCAGACGCTGTTGACATTTTGTCTATTTTCCTGCATCGAGGTGGGTAATGCTGGCAGCAGATCATGAATTCTTGACAAAGAGTGCTGGAAAAATGCAGAGACTAAGAGTGATAGTGTTGTGTCCCTGCTGAGGCACTACACTCCATTCAAAATGTTAAGGCTACTTTTTCTCCTGGGCTTTATTTTCTGAATGGATGTTTATAGCCATCTTTGTTGTCTCTAACAGAATGAGAAAAGGACATCTCCCCTAATTTATGTCACCCTTTCCTTTTTCCACCTAAATTCTTCTCAAATCCTACTTTTTATAATTAGGTACTTCCTCAGTATCCCCAAATCATCAATACTCCTGTTTCTTTAAAGACTATGGAGTTTATACCATATCAGTTTGCCTTGATTCCATCCAAAATGGTATTGATTTTTTTATAGTTTTTTTTTTTTTTTGAGACAGAGCATGAACGAGGGAGGGGGAGAGAGAGAGGGAGACACAGAATGTGAAACAGGCTCCAGACTCTGAGCTGCCAGTACAGAACCCAATGTGGGGCTTGAACCCACCAACCACAAGATCATGACCTGAGCCAAAGTCAGATGCTTAACCTACTGAGCCACCCAGGGGCCTGAATATGGCATTAATTTTGACTGATTTTGGGAGTAAGAATAAGAGGGAATGCTGAACTGAAATCATTAAAAAATAATCTTTCGGATGAGTTGATAAAAGGTTTTAGGGGAAGGGGAATATAAGATGATTTCACTATAGGAATCTGGGAATGATGAAGCAATTAGCTTGGTAGTATAAGAAAACTCTGATTTCAAAGCAGATGAAATTTAATAATTCATTGGGTTATGTATGTGAGATTTCCAATTAAAAAGATAGGCATAAAAAGATGGGCAGAGATGAGAAATAATTTCAGATACAGAATCCAGTTATAAGCAGTTATATAAATCAAACAATGTCATTGTTGGTATATTTAAAACACATAGATTTATTTTTCATATGTAATTCTCAGCTGAAGTAATCATGATGTTCAAGATGTAAATAATATGCATCCTGAAATAAATAGTATAAACTACTATAACCTGAGATTTAAAAAAAATAGACTTGATTTTTTTACAGAAGTTTCAGGTTTATAGCAAAATAGTACTGAGTATAGGGATTGCTCCCTACTGTCTGTCTCTACACATGCATAACCTCTCCCATGATCACATTTCCCACTAGAGTGGTACATATATCACAATTGATGAGCCTTCATTGACATATCATTATCATCCAGAGTCCATGGTTTGAATTAGCGTTCACTCTTAGTGCTGCGCATTCCATGCGTTTGGACAAATGCATAATGATGTGTGTGATATAAGAAATATATTTGTTCATTCAGATAACCAAAATATATTCCTCTTCTGTATTTGGTTTTTGTCCACAATTCCTGCCTCACAGCTCCCAAAACCCTTGAAATTTCTTAAGTGTTGAGAATGATAAAGGTGTCTTTTGTTATATAAATAAAGGTGAGTTTTGATTCCCACCAAAGGGTGGGGGCTGATTACCAGGAAGACCAACCATGTGACTAGAGGGTTGGAACTCTCAGCCCCCCACCCCCCACCTGAGATCTCTGAGGAGAGAGGGGTAGGAGGTTGAATCAGCCAATGGCCAATGGCTCCATCAATTATGGCTATGCACTGAAGCCTACGTGAAAACCCAAGAAGACTGGGAGCAGAGAGCTTCTGGATTGATGCACATGTGGAGATCTGGAGAGAGTGGTGCCTTGGAAAAGGCATGGAAGCTCCTGCCGTTTCCCCATACCTCACCCTAGGCATCTCTGCATCTGTTTGTTGATTCTTATCCTTTATCATATCCTTTAATAAACTGGTAAACATAAGTAAGTGAATTCTGTGAGCCACTCTAGCAAATTGAAAGATCCTAAGGAGGAGGTCGTTGGACCCTCCAATCTGTAGCAGTTGGTCAGAAGCACTAGTAGTAGCCTGGGGCTTGGCACTGGCATCTGAAGTGGGGGGTAGACAACAGTCTCCAGGACCTTAACCCATGGCATCTCATGCCGTCTCCAGGTAGTGTCAGAATTGAGTTGAATTCTCAGACTCACTGCTGGTATCTGAGAATTACTTGGTGTAATTACTTGGTGTTATGTGGGAAGGAATCCAGCCCCTCACTGGAACTGGCCCAGGAATGCAAAAGCAACCTTTATTCACCATTATAGCATCTTACAGAATAGATTCCGTGTCCTAAAAATCCACTCTGCTCCACCAATTCATCATCCCCTCCTCCATCTCCACCAACCTCTGGCAACCATTGATCTTTTGTTTCCAGTTTTACCTTTTCCAGAATGTCATGAAGTTATAATGATACAGTATGCAGCCTTCTAAGATTCATTTCTTTCTCATTAATATGCTTTTAAGATTATTCCATGTCCTTTCATGGATTGTTAGCTCATGCCTTTTTAGTGCTGAATAATATTCCAGTGCTTGGCTGTTCTATAGTTATTTACCCATTCACCTACTAGAGGGCATCTTAATTGCTTCCAAATTTTAGCAATTATGCATAAAGCTAATATAAGTATATGTGGTCAAGTGTTTGTGTGAACATAAGTTTTCAACTGCTTTAGGTAAATACTGAATTGCTGAGTTGTATAAGTGTATTTTTAGCTTTGTAAAAAATTGCCAAAACTGTCCTCTAATATGGTCACACTGTTTTGCATTCCCACCAAAAATGAATTTAAGCTCTGGTTTTTCCATATCCTTGTCAGCATTTGGTGGTGTCAGTATTTTGCCTTTTGACATATTGAACTTTTTAAAAATTGAAGTATGATTAACATATAGTGTTATATTCACATCAGGTGTACAATATAATTCAAAAATTATATACATTATAGCACACTGACTTTTTGAAAACATAGAATTTATTTAAAATAATGCCTATCATCTGAACCAAAATAAAACCTCATGCAATAAAATGGTAGTGATAATCTTTTAGAAATGTGCAAGAAAATAGACTAAACTATGTGACTCATGAAAACACATTAATGATTATGATCTTGGATACATCCCTCAAATAAAACCTATTTCCTGAAGGCCTACCACTAATAGTAAATATATTTACAAAATTTTTTTTTATCTATCTACCTACCTACCTACCTACCTATCTATCATCTATCTATTATCTATCTATCATCTGTCATATATCTCTCTGTCTCTATCTGTTTCACATATTTTCTGTGAGCAAATTTCCTTGACTAAAGAAAAACATAACAATAATTCATTCCATGCTTCCCCTTAAGTAGTCATTTGCTTTATAGATTTTACTGGACATTTGTATAAAGATACTAAATGACTTTTCGAATATACCATTGAAGGACACCCTCTCAATTATGTGTGGAAACACATATGTATCTTGAGAAATCACCTCATCACTAGCTCATTTGAGTTTATAATAAAAAAAGACCACAAAGCACTGATGGCCATCAACCTCCATTGCTTTCTTAAGATTTCAAGTTGAGTTGCTATCAATTGATTGGGAAAATATTTCATATTGAGGTGAATTTTCTAAAAAAAAAAGAAAGAAAGAAAAGCTGGCTCAATAGGTAAAATAAAATAATGTATATGTGTATGGTAAATGCATTGAAAAATCCATTAATAATTGACTGCTTTCTGATAGGCAGTTTAGGAATTATTGAATGAATGTAATGATTTCACTGCATTTACTCTGTACATGTGTATGCTTTTAATCTAAATAATCAAAACCACTTGTGTCAGGGCTCTACTTGAAAGGTATAGCTATTGGGGCACCTGAGTGGCTCAGTTGGTTAAGCACTTGACTCGGTTTCAACTCAGGTCATGATCTCATGGTTTATGGGTTCAAGCCCCTCATTGGGCTCTGTGCTAACAATGCAGAGCCTGCTTGGGATTCTCTCTCTCTGCCCCTCCTCTGCTTGCTCTCTCTTTCTCTCTCTCTCTCAAAAATACATAAATAAACTTAAAAAAAAGAAAAAAGAAAAATAACATTTAAAAACGTACAGCTCTTAATTTTAGTGTAAAAGAGTAATGACTGGGTAGAACTGTAATCAGAGAAACGGGTATTTTTTTTTCCTCTTTAAACTGAAGTAAGTTGTTATACTTTGGTTACTGGTGTTTACAAATGAAGTAACTTATTGTCATTGAGGTGTAAAGTTTTGTCTACCTCTCAATACAAGGATTGTCAGAGCTGTCTGGAGTCTGAAATTGTTAATGAGAATTTAAAGCAGAAGAATATGGAAACATAATACAAAGGTAAAAGTTTGTTAAAAGTTACAGAAGGAAGCTTTTCTTCAATGATTACAACATGTATTTTTTCTCCTAACAGACTTAGGGAAAGTAGTCATGGTTTTAAATTTGTTCTTCCTTCCTTACAGAAATCTAAATGACATGTTCAGGGAATAAATTAATAGATATTGAAGAGGTCTTTTTTTGTTTTAATTTATAGTATATATGTGTATATTTGGATGAGCCTAGACCATATTTTAAAACAAAGCCTTATGATAATTGATAGCTAGAGCTGTGTGGTCTCTGATGGATTGTGTCTGTTGGCTCTTTTCTCGCTGAGCAGTGAGGACTGACAAGCTGTCACTTTTGCCTCAATGGTTTTTGACAGTTTGGTTTCTTTGGTGATACATTATTAAAGCATGTAATAAACAACAAAAAGTTAGCTTTTTTTCCCCAAGAAATAGTGAGCATTTGTCCATTTTAAAGTGCACTGTGAGATAGAAGATGACAAATCCAGGTTTACTTTGGATTTGATGATTTTCATTATACCTCATTTAAAATGATGTCAACACATCAACAACTCTGGAATACAAATGCCAAGAACTTCTGATTTCTCTAGGTCAGGTCAGAAGTGTTGTTTGTGTTGTATTATTCTTCTACAAATTCCGGGAAAGAAATCTCTGTGCTTTTAGTGGTACATGGTAGTACTATGTGAACATCTGTTGACTTACTGAATTATTTCAATCAACCTGATTAAAATCTGTTTACAAATCTTCAATAATTTGATGTGAACACAAGCAAACATTTCAGATCTAAATCAACATAATGTAGTAAATAAATCCTGGCACATCTGGTATAATTATTAAAGATAGTTTATGCTTTTAATTAATTTAACTAGTTTCTGAGCCAACATGGATATTTGAAATTAAGAATCTTAAAAATCTTAGAAGTAACTCTGGAAACAAACACTTTTACCCACGGTTTACAAATCAGTAAAAACATCATCTTATACAGTGACTTGCTCAAGTAATTTATACGACAATATTTCTTTTTTTTATTTTAATCCTTAAAATTTTTTAAAAATGTTTTATTTATTTCTGAGACAGAGAGAGACAGCATGAGCAGGGGAGGGTCAGAGAGAAAGGAAGACACAGAATCCGAAACAGGCTCCAGGCTCTGAGCTACCTGTCAGCACAGAGCCCGATGAGGAGCTCGAACCCACGAACCGAACAGTGAGATCATGACCTGATCTGAAGTCAGACGCTCAACCGACCGAGCCACCCAGGCGCCCTGACAATATTTCTTAAAAGTCTATTTATTTATTTTGAAAGAGAGAGCACATGCAGGTGGGGGAGGGGCTGAGAGAGACAGAGAGACAGAATCTCAAGCAGACCCTACACTCAGTGAGGAGCCCCATGTAGGGCTTGATCTCCCAACCCTGCAATCATGAACAGAGCTGAGTCAGATGCTCAACTGACTGAACCATCCAGGCACCCCATATAACTCAGTTTAAGAGAGAATAAACCAGTTATTCCATAACTGCAGAGAATTAAAACAGACATATTCAAGGATAAAGTGGCCCTCAATGAAATAGCTATGTCTTGCATATGATGTACACAGTTATTAGTGAATTATTTCCCAAGAATAGGAGTCCATTACACCAGAAAAGAGTAAGGTTTGAGGAAGATGTTAGAATCCATTCATTGACAAAGGAGATGTGACAAACTGACAGTAGTGAAGAGACAGGAAGTAGACCTCAATATCTAATTTAAATTTGGAATTTGAGAACACGATGATAAAAACAAAAGCCACCAATGGGCTAGTGACAAGCCCACACAGTTGACTGTCTTCTTAGGCCTACTTCATCGTGTGATAGGGGTACGGACATAGCAGATGAGTATCACTTCTGGAGATGGGAGAGGCATGTCCATGCTCAAGTTTGCTTATGTTTGGGGTTGAAAAAAAAATTATATTATTAGTCTTCTTAACTGACTTATCTTATTCCAAGACAATAAGTGGTTCTAATCACAGTCAATTATCATAGAGGAAGGGGCTTCTCTTTATCTTGGTTGGTGGTTTCTTGACTGCAGTACATACAATGTCCTTTGTTGAGGTAACCTCAAATAAACAGAAGAAAGTCCCCAAATTAGTAAAATAATGTTTGACAAAGGTTTAAGTTAATACTCATATCAGGGAGCCTGGGTGGCCCAGTGGGTTGAACGTCTGATTCTTGGTTTTGTTTCAGATCATTGTTCCCTGGCTTTGTGGACTTGAGCCCCACATTGGGCTCTGTGCTGGCAACATGGAGCCTGCTTGGGATTCTCCCTCTCTCTCTCTCTCTCTCTCTCTCTCCACCCCCCCACCTGTCCCTCACTCATGCTGTCTCTGTCTCTCTCAAAATAAATAAATAAAACTTAAAAAAGAAAAGTTAATATTGATATCTCATAAAATTACTTTAAAAATTTAAATAATTTAAAATTTCTTTTTTTTTAAAGTTTTTAAAATTTTAGTCTTCTGGTGCTCATCATGACAAGTATACTTCCTAATCCTTATCACTTATTTAACTCATCTCATTCCCACCTAAAAGTTCTTTAAAAAAACAAAAAAGAAGGAAACAAAGAAGCCAAAGTTTATGGAGAAATAGGTTAAGTCGAAAAACTCAACAGGCTGTTTCCAGCTTGTTCCCACATGTCTTTACCTCAACAGCAAATATTCTGTTTTGCATTAAATACTAATGTTATGCTAGTTGACCAGTAGACTATGTTCATTTAGGTGAAGTCCTTTTCTAAAGGTTCACAGTATAAAGGTGGACACTTGCTTTTTTTATGTTGGGAACTATATCTGGTTATTCTTCAAGCATCTACATTCTATCTGTCATTAGAGCTTCAAGATAATTATGCATTTCAGGCATTATTATTATTATCATCATTATCATTATTATTCAGGTATTCTCTTGTGAAAGGCAACCACCATTCAAGTAGGTTCTTCTAGTATTAGGTTAGGGTACTGACCATGGGCTGAATTGAACCGTCTACTCCATTTTCCTTGTCTTCCTCTTACTGCCATGAACATGGCTCTCTTCTATATCTTGTCTGGGCCTTCCTACCCTCTTACCTCTCTGAAGGTTGATTTTGCTCTCAGTCAACTGAGGGGAGTCTATGTTAATATACTCATACATTCTCAAGTGCGTGTTGCAGGCTTTGTAAAGAATTTGAGTAGGGAGTTTTCAGCCTTTGCCAAAACTCTTGTTTTGGAGTAACTCTTCAGAGTAACAGTCTGAATCTCAGTCTTATGCGCTGTTCCTCCAGGATGCCTCTCCTCAGCATGCTGATGGTTTTGAGTTTATTAAATTCTGTGTCATGCCCTGTGTGCCGTAATTAAATATAGGCAACAACAAATCCTTTATTAGAATTAAGATTACCGCATTTTAATGCAGGATATCAAAAAAAGATGAACTAAATTATTTCATTGTTCTCGTCCCTTTACAGAAAGACGTATATACTGCTGAGTTCATGGGGATTACAGAAGTAAAGAAGGGTTCAAAAGAGAAATGAATGACAAATAAAAGAAGGGATAATATTGATCTAAAAGTAACAATTTATGAAAAGTAAATTCAATCAACACAGAGAATATGTGCCCCAAAATTAAGTGGGGTAAAATAATATCTTGCCCTTATTCTTGTCAATGGACTATACATGAGGTAAGATGAAAACTGTATGTAAAAATCAGTGATCAACTCTGGTCAAAACAACAGGATATATAAATATTTACAAGGAAACTTGCAAACGTTGCCTTTGCACTAACTTAATGAGGTTGCAAATAATCATCATTGGCGTTTCATAATCATGTGCCAGATCTCAAATGTTAAGGTGATAATTGCTAAAGACTCTACAACTATTATTGTAATTAGCTCATTCTTAGGGCCTCATGCCTAAGACAGACATGTTTTATGTGCTGCTTATTCTGGCCAGAGCCTAGGACAAAAGCTAATCCAGGCATCGCTTAGCATTTATATTTTCATATATTTTTGAATAAAAGTGGGTGACATAAATATCATTAAGTTAAATTAAAAGTTAGACAATCAAGTTTGTCTATCTACTTATGTGATTGATTAAGGGAAATAATATTTATAAAACATGCACATAATAATTTCAAGACTGCCATGTGTTGCTTGAGCCAAATGATTAAAATAAAGAATTCAATAAAATAGATACATGGAAGATAGGTTTTTAAAATTATGACTGACTGGAAAAAGAGAGGGAGACAAATCACAAGAGACTCTTAGTGATAGAGAGCAAACTGAAGGTTGATGGAGGGAGGTGGGGGGTTGCGATTGGCACAAGAAGAGCACCTTGTTGTAATGAGCATTGAGTGGTGTTATGTGTAAGTGATGAGCCACTGAATTTTACTTCTGAAACCAAAATTGCAAAATTAAAAAAAAAATAAAAGTGCATCATAATAAGAAAGTGAATGAATAAATAAACAAAATTACGACTGGAAACATTTCAGGCCATATCTTGATTAACCTCTCAAATATTTTGTTAGGTAGCTGATAAGTGAGTATTGAAACTTTATCATAAATGCATGATTATGTGAAAAACTTTGAAAATATGTATTCTCCTTCTCATTTTTAGATTAAAAAATGCCATACCCAAATGGCCTTAGATGCGAAAGCATGTTTCTGATATTATTTACAAATCCTCCATGAGATGTACTGGTGTGCTTCTGTTCATTAGTCTTCAAGGAAAGGGAAAACCTATTTTAAGGTACACATCTGGGAACAATGGAATTCTATGTATACAATGTTTTCCTAGGGGTTTAAGACCACTAATTGAAAATTCACATCCTGTCTCTTTGTTAGAGTAATCCTGAGATCGATAATGCAAATTGTGCTTTCCATTATTTATAAAAAAAAATTATAAGGATGCTTCCCCACTCTGACATCAACCAAAAGAAATACCACTCTAGCTAATCAAGTAGAGAATTCTTGCCAGGATTTTAATGTAGAAGGTATTTAGGTATAATGTTATAATGTCATTTTCAATGTAGAGTATCATTCAGGATTCACTAACAATGAAGTGCAGGAAAGGAAAGTTGAAAACACCTGAGTGTAAACAATAGCTCAACTAATTCTACTGATGGAAAATTATCAAAATGAACTCCTGGGTATGTCATTGTCCCCATATGTGACATGATAATAGCAGTAAGATTTCTACAATTGCTCTGAAAATTATAAATATCATAAAAATGCAAGAAATATTGGTACACTCATAGTTAAAACTAATAGTTTTAAATAAGTTTCAAAAGTATAAAATTAAAATGGTGAGAAGGGCACTTGGGGAGCTCAATCAGTTGAGTAGCCAACTTTGGCTAAGGTCATGATCTTGTGGTTCATGAGCCTTTGATCGAGCTCTGTGCTGACAGCTCAGACCCTGGAGCCTGTTTCAGATTCTGTGTCTCCCTTTCTCTCTGTCCCTCCTCTGCTAGTGCTCTGTTTCTCTCTCTTTCAAAAAAATAAATAAACATTGAAAATAGTTTTTAAAAAGATTGTGAGATTAAAAAGTAAAAACATAGGGGTGCCTGGGTGGCTCAGTCAGTTGAACGTTAGGTCACCATCTCACAGTTTGTGGGATTGAGCCCGGCCACCAGCGTGGAACCTGCCTGGGATTCTCTCTGCTCTCTCAGCCAACCCCTGCTCACATATGTGGACATGGGCGATCTCTCTCTCTCTCTCTCTCTCATAAATAAATAAACATTTAAAATAAAATAAAATAAAATAAAAAATAAAAAGTTAAACATAAAGACAGATTTTACAATAGGAGCGATAAAGGGAAAGAGGAAATAAATAGAAAATAATAAAAATATGATAAATCAGACCTTATATGGATACAAATGAAAAACAGAAATGAGATACAAGACAAAACAATACTTTCTGAAAAGAATGGGGATGCCTGGGTGGCTCAGTTGGTTGAGCACCTGACTTTGGCTCAGGTTGTGATCTCATGGTTCATGGGTTTGAGCCCTGCATAGGGCTCTGTGCTGATAGTGTGGAGCCTATTTCAGATCCTCTGTCCCCCTCTCTGCACCTCCCCTGCACACCCTCTCTGTCTCTTTTACTTTCAAAAATAAAATAAACATTAGAAAAAAAGAATGTAGATCAGAAAGAAGATAAAATATAAAAAGAGTAGAGGATAAAGAAAGAGACAAAAGAAAGAAAAGGAATTGAAGAAAGAAAAAATAAAACAAGTAAGGAAAGAAAATGTTCCATTTCTTACATTTCCCTCTACAAAAATACTCCAATCTCACCCTAGGCTAACAGGTTATTTTTGCTTGAAATTCTATTCAAACTTGATCCCAAACATGTATTCTACCTTTTGGATACTCTGTCAAACTTTTTGTTCCATTCTATTTTGTGCTTAGTTTTAATAGATGGGGAAAAAGTGTTGTATCCTATTTATTTCTAATGCCTTGTCTTCTACTTGGATTCTAATTAGATGCCAAAGTATGTGTTAGAATTAAAATTAAATATTACAGCCAATGAAAATATGTTGTTTCCACTATTTTATAGAGTGATAACTGACATATAAAAGACTGTATTTTTTTAAAATGTATAGTACTTGCTAAGTTTTGACCTGTGAGATACTGGGAAAATACCAGTATTATCAAAGTAAGGCACATTTTGCTCACCTTCAAAAGTTTCCTTGTGCCCATCTGTAATCTGTCTTTCCCTCTGTTCTTCTTCTTAGGAAACCACTGATCTGTTTTCTTTTAATATAGATTAGATTTTATTTTCCAGAAATTTATCAAAATGAATTTACACAGTATGTACTCAATATTATCTGACTTCTTTCACTTGGAGTAATTATTTTGAGATCTCTCTATACTGTTACATATCACAGTTTTACGTTTGAACCATTTTAATGAACATAAAGTGGTTTCAAGTTGTGACTTTAATTTTCAGTGACCTTAAATTGTAGAACATTTCAGTGTGTTTACTGGCAGTTCATATATCTTTTTATGTGACCTGTCTGCCCAGATCTTTTTGACCATTTATATCAGATTGTTTTATCATTATCACTGTTTCAAGAAAGTTGCTTCCTGTCTGTGGTCTGCCTTTTAATTTCTTGAATTTTAATTATGATAAATCCAATTTATCTTCTTAATTATTCTTATGATTTGCATATCTTGTGTTCTAGCAAAAAAGTCTTTCCATGTTCAAATGTTTTCACTTTTGTTTTTACAATTTTCTATTTTTAGGTCTTACACTTAGGTGTGTGGGTCATTCCAATGTGTGTGTGTGTGTGTGTGCGCGCATGTGTTAAAGTTTGATGATTATTGTTTTCCATATGAACATACAGTTGCATCTACATGATTTTTGAAAAGACATTTATGTTCTGAATGGCATTGACACTTGTTGAAATTCAAGTGGGCTCTTAAATTTGGTTAGTCTAGAACTCTTTAAGTCTTTTGAAGCTTAGGAAGGACTTGTAATTTTTAGTAAAAAATCCAGCTGGAATTTGATTTGGATTGTTTAGCCTATAGATTAATTTATGGGTAATTGACATCTTATAAAAATACCGATTCTTCTGCTATATAAACATATTATATTTCTTAATTATCCAAGTCTTTTGTCATTTATCCTTGTATTGTTTTGTAAATTTCACTGTAAAGATACTAGATATGAATTTAATGGCATTAGATTCATTCCATATTATCTCATAGATTTTTGAGCAATATACTATATATGGACATTTTAGAATTTATTTTATCCATTTATATAGTACTAATACATAAGAACAAAATTGGTTTTTGTACATCAACTTTATAATTTTGCTAAATTTCTTTCTTTCTAGGACTGATTTGTAGATTTCTGGAGACTCTATATAATAATATTATATCAAAGTAGGGAAAGTTTTATTTCATTATGAATTGTATAGATATTATTTTAATTTCTTTTATTATAATGGCTAGAACGGCCAGTAAAATCCTATATAAAAATGGTTAAATTTGGCATATGTCTTTTTTTAGATATATTAGAAGAAAACAATTTAATGTTTCATCACTATACATTGTCAGTGGTTGAATTTTCATAAATGTCTTTTTATCAGTTTGAGTGTATTTCTTATTATCCTAGTTTGCAAAGCATTTAGAAAACCATGAATGTGTATTAAATTATATTTTTATGATAATATTAATATAATAAATGCATTTATTGATTTTTGAACACTAAGTAACCTTGGATTCCTGAGGGTCAATCTCTGACAGTAAAAGAAGCTTCATTGACCCATCTCCCAGTGAATTTTATATGATTCTGGACTCTAAAGGCAAAGAGTAATGAAGAAACACCTATTCAAGGTGATCTATGAAAATTCAGTAGGAAAGGTTAGGGAACAGAAGGGTTGGGAAGGGCCCACATAGAGCCCAGAAATATCAAACACAGACCTCACACACAATTCCTTCAAAGAAACCACAACTAGATTAGTTTGTAGAGCAATTTAGGGCCTAGCTCAAAACAAAAAAGTCCATTGGTGCAGTGTGACAGCTGTGTAGAGTAAGAGGAGAGAGAGACCTGTACCACTGTCATCCCAGGTGACTGTGCCGACATTTGAAGTCATGCTTCCCTGAGGAGCAGGATCCAAGGCTTCACATGCAGGGTGGAGTCACAGAAATCATCCAAACAGTCACTAAAAACTAAAAAAGGGAAATGACAATAAGCCCTGGAAGAAGGTGTAGCCATACCCAGATTTTCCATAAAGCATCACCTAAAATGTCAAATTCCCACCAAAAAAGCAAAAAAAAACAAAAAACAAAAAACAAAACCAAAAAAACGAAAAACAACAAACAAAACTGTCATGAGGCATTCGAGTAGAAAAGTATGGCCCACAAACCAGAAAAAAATGGGCAGGAGATACAAACTCTCATGTGAGTGTCCGGATGTTAGATTTAAAAATGTCAACTCTAAGTAGGCTCTGAAAAGTTAGACATGTATATTGGAATCTTGGGCACAATTACTGAAAACTAATAGAAAGAATTTTGGCCAAAAAGCAAGTTGTAGATGATATAAAATATTCTAATAATATATTAAAATAATGACCAATAAAAGGAAGGAAAGAAAAACAATGGAATAAAAATTAGAACATGATACATAGTACAATTAAAAGATTGATTGACTTAACCTCTTCCATAGTTTGTTAAAGGTTAATATCATCAGCCTCTGTTTAAAAGGCACCTAGAGACATAAGTGATTAAAAAAGAGGGGCTCAGCTACATAGCATCTACAGAAGGTACAATTTTAAAATAAATGTAGATATGAAAGTAAATATATAAAAAAGATAACTCATGCAAATAGTATGCATGATATTAGTCAAATAGGACTTAAAAGAGTGTCACTGGAGAGAGAAAGGGGTGTCATAATGGTTGAAGGGATTGATTTTAGACCAGGCTGATACATGAAGTTAGTTCAGGTGTTTAGCATTTGTGGTGCAGATTTGGGTCTGCTTGCCCCTGTACGATTCAAAAGTCAAGTTGAGAACTGTGTCTGTTCACATCAGAATTACTGGATTTCCCTCTTTGGCTCTCTTCTCTACAAAATCCTATCTGTTCTCTGTGGCTTCTTTCCCTAGTTTCTATGGCCAGAAAGAGGGCAAGCTTCTCCCTGAGTTTTAACAGTGCCTCTGCTACCTTGCTCAATGACTGGAGTCCATTCTTGGGAACAAAGTCAGAAGAGCAGAAAGACACAAAGGAGAAATAAAAGGAGACCTTCATTTCCTTGTTAGTCTTTCCTCCAAGTATGGATCATCTTCCAAATGTTTCCTACATTCATTTGTTTTTCAGAGTCACCAGTACTTTGTGTGTGTGTGTTTGTTTTTCTGCAGCTATTAGAGTGATAACCAGCATTGCAGATAAACAACAGGGGTTAATGCCAGCAGAGCAGAAATGGAACTCATGAGTTTGCTTTATAAATACAACTTTGAGCTTATTGAGAGATGAATATTAGATTCATTGTCCCATTTGCTAAATTAGACAGGGATATGGGGATCAATTTTAGTTACTAGATTTTGAATGCAACTATGAAATTGTCAGATTATTCTTGGGAAATTTAAACTTGATGTCATTCCTAGTCATGATACACTGAGTCTAATTCATATTGATGTCATATTGTGGGTATATTCAGTATTAGTATAACCTAAACAAAAAATAGAACACAGTGAGCACTTCATGATAGAATAATAAAGAAGGGTATTTTGAAACATGTTTTTTTTAAAATTTTTTTTAATAGTTTATTTATTTTTGAGACAGAGAGAGACAGAGGATGAGTGGGGGAGGGCCAGAGAGAGAGGGAGACACAGAATCTGAAGCAGGCTCCAGGCTCTGAGCGTCAGCACAGAGCCCGATGTGGGGCTTGAACCCACGAACTGCGAGATCATGACCTGAGCTGAAGTCGGACCCTTAACCGACTGAGCCACCCAGGTGCCCCATGGAACATGTTTTTTTATGGACCCACAATGATGCAGTGTAGTTTTCATACCAACAGAACTCCCAATCTTTGGCAAAACCTGGCATAAAACCAAAATGGTTCAGAATCAAAATGATTTTTTCAAAGCTTTCCAGAGACTCAGACTTGAAATAACTTGCCTTTCTGAATAATAGTATTGTTTTTAATATTAGTGACATTGCCTTCACCTTAAATTCCTGCCCTTAGCAGAAGAAAACTCAATCATTAAATTGTCAATAAAATACTTCCAGGTGACACAAATTTCTCACAAGCTGTCTAAGTTAAAAGCCCAGACAAGAGCTTCCCCTCCCCCCAATTTAAATCTGACAGCACATTAAACTTGGCTTTATAATAGGGCACATGATTTACATATGACAACTTTTGAGAACTATGACTTCCCTCCTAATGGAGGATGAAAACTTTCTTTGCTTTTATATCCAAGACACTAGTCACTTTTGACCCGATGAGATTTCAGACATCAGTGACAAGGTGGTAAATCAAACAAGTCTGCTTTTGCTTTGCCCTGAACACACTGCACTTTTAGAAAATATTCTAAAAAAAAGAAAAATAAGAATGTAACGCATTTTGTGTGACAGAAGTCACCCCAAAGGAGCTGGTCTTTCCTCTGTTACAACATTTTTCATGTACATCCCACATCAAAAACAAAACAAAACAATAAAACACTCAGGAAGGGCACCTGGGAGGCTCAGTCGGTTAAGCACTCTACGCTTGATTTCTGCTGAGATTCCTGAGACAGATTCGCACATCCGGCTCTGCGCTAACAGCACAGAGCCTACTTGGGATTTTCTCTTTTCCTCTCTCTCTCTCTCTCTGCCTTTCAATCCCACTTGTGCACATGTGCATGCATGCACACTCGCTCTCTCTTCCTTTTTCAAGAAAATAAATTAATACATAAAAACACTTGGGGTGGGGAATGTCTGTGAACTTCTGGACTCCAAATCAGTGATTCCTCAAATCGTGACATTTTGTCTCACACTTTTTAATTGCTGCCTCCTTGGTTTTCTCTGCTATTTGGCTCTGTACTTGACTTTTGGTCTTTGTCTAGAACACGTCTATCAGAAGCAAGATCCAGATACTTTATTTCTATTCTTACATTACACCTCTTGAGGCAGGATTTATGTCCACGGTTGCACATTATCACTGCCATTAAAATATATTCATCCCCTATGCCATGCCATTGTTCTGTAAAGTCTGGAATGGAATCGTGTATCGGCATAGCTAGGTTATTAATATTAGTGTTTGGATTTCTAATTTCAGGTTCAGCTGTAAATAGATTGTAAGTCCTTGCTCCCATCATTACAATAAGCAAAGGCTGGACAGATGCAAAAGCAATAACTTACCTTAGACCCATCAGAAAAGTCAGTCTGGGAAATACTGCTGCCTGTAATCTGGAGAGACAGGCTTATTTAGGGAGACATCATGAGGTGTGTTGACTGCAAGAGAAGCTATGGAATCCGTTAACTGGAAGAAGCACGGAAATGGTAACTTTGATAAGCAGCTCGAGACAGTGTGGAATAACATGAACGTGAGAAATGACATGCTTTTTTTAAAATTTATTTTTATTTTAAGAGAGAGAAAGAGCATGACAGGGGAGGGGGAGAAAGAGAGACAGAGAGAGAGAGAGAGAGAGAGAATCCCAAGCAGTCTCCGCACTGTCAGCGCAGAGCTCCTTCTGGTGCTCGAACTCACAAAATGTGCTATCATAACCTGAGCTAAAATCAAGAGTCAGGCACTTAACCGACTGAGCCATCCAGGTGCCCCATGGGAACTGCCTTATTGAAGGGTGCCCCACACCTCTGTAGACTTTCCCTGAAGGGACCTCATAATTTCCTCACTGACAAGATCTGAGAACGATCCCATCGTGTATTTAGAAGGGACAAGAGAAGAGAAAAACTGTGAAAGAGCTTCGGAACTTTCTCCATAAGCAAGGTCTAAACTCAGAGGGGAAAGATTTGGCACAGTTTTATTTTACTTGTAAGAAAGGCATTCCTTTTACTCTAGGCCTAGCCCTGTCTAGCATTTTTGTCTTACCTAAGGGAGGGAAAAACACCTCTACTACCACCAAGAAAAAAACAAAACAACAACAAAAAACTTAACAGGTGAAAGAGCTTCAGAGAGATAGATTGGGAATGATATTACCAGGGAAAGAAACAGAAGGTAGGAGCACCTGGGCTCAGTTGGTTGAGTGCTTGACTTCAGCTCAGGTCATGATCTCACAGTTCCTGAGTTGGAGCCCTGTATCAGGCTTTATTGTTGTCAGTGCAGAATCCGCTTCAGATCCTCTGCCCCCCAACTCTGTCCCTCCCCTTCTCATGCTCTCTCTCTCTCAAAAATGAAAAAACACTTAAAAAATAGTGGGTAGAGGGGCACCTGGGTGGCTCAGTCGGTTAAGCGTCCGACTTCAGCTCAGGTCATGATCTCGCGGTTCATGGGTTCAAGCCCCGCATCGGGCTCTGTGCTGAGGACTAGCTCAGAGCCTGGAGCCTGTTTCAGATTCTGTGTCTCTCTCTCTGACCCTCCCCTTCTCACACTGTCTCTATCTCAAAAATAAATAAAACATTTAAAAAAAATAGTGGGTAGAAGGAGGTGCTATAACACTGGAAGACACATAAGAAGGAAGGTCACCACCCTAAAACACCAGTCCACTAAAAGTCCACATCAGCCCACCACAGAAGGTCACATGCATGTTGTTGGCCAAGCCATCAACTGAAAACTCTTGAGTTAGCTGCCATCACCAGCTCATGACAGATGTCTGGTGATACAGTCATGTGGTAAATAGCATGGCTGTCTAAGGGATGCTTTCTCAACAGGGGAAGCTATGTCCTAGCTACTGTTGAAGATAGGGACTGTGTTTTGTTTATTACTCAGTCTCAAGTTACTCTCATAGTAGTTGCTCAATAAACACTTAGGGAGTGAACAAATAAAGGATAATGTACTATACCACCAAACTGCATGAAAAGTCAAGAAGAGCTGGCAAATCCACCATGAGTCCCTACTGATATCTGGGTGAGGAAGAGGAATGAGATTCATACTCAACCACTTTCTCTCTGGCTTTAAATTTCAGGGATTACCATAAATGCCATGGTCTTAGGGAGATACCCAAGATAATTGTATGGAAGTTGTTGTTCCTGAGTTTCTGAAATAGCATATAGTAGAAGACGATCAACAGAAATCATGGGAAGGAATAAGCAGTCACAAGATGTGAAGACCCTAACACCACCCCCACCCCCACCCCCAGCTCAAACAACAGCTATTATATAGTAACGTTTACACGGCACATTTCTTCTGCTACTCCACAGGAGTGAGCACGTAAAGATTACACACGTTTTGACATTTATGTATTGTGCCGTCTGAATGACTGTTAGTTTATTTATTCTCTCCCTGTGAACTGGGGATAAGTAATACAAAGCTAGCCGCTTTTATTTCTTTGATCAAATCTTGGTAACAAATACATAATTTTGGTATCGTATGGAATGACTAGCCCGTTCTTCCAGGATTTTTCTCTAAAAATGTCAACAGCCTGAATAAACAACACAGCCATCTGCAAGTTTTCTTAGTGTAATATTGTAGAAAGCATAGTATTTAATTAATAAATCTTCAACATGTGCAATATTCCTCAGATACTCAGGAATACACAGAAAAGTTATAGCCTATTTATCACCTTATACTGGAAAAAATAAAATTAAATAAAGTAAGAGTGAAGGAGGAGGGGTGTATTTCTAATTTCCATGGTCCACCATTTTTCTGGTTATATCTTTATTCTTGTTCTTCTGTCTCAGATTTCTTCCCTTAGAACCCTTTCTCAACTCTGTGGGCTTCATTTGTGCCTTTCTTGAAGTTCTGATCGAAAGCTTTATTCTCGATGCACACTTACATACACCTTTTTTTTCTGGGAACATGCTAAGACTTAGCAGGGCAAAGCAGCCTCATTTACCTAGCAATTCCAGAAGTCTGTAGGACTACGGGGAATAAGAAGGAAAACAAAACAAAAAGATTCCTCTCCCAGAAAACTCACCACCCGATGCATCCTCTGCTCAGCCTACATAGAAGTTTCATTCTGCGTTCTCCAGGGACTTAGCATTTCATGTTCCTTGGTAAAGCATTTCTCATAGTCTCTTCAATTCATTGTCCAAATTTCCAGAACAAAAACTCAGAAGACACGGAGGTGCTCCAAAGATTTAGGGAGCTATAGCAAAATATAAATTTATAACAACTGTCTTCATAAATAATTAAGCTCATGACTTACTTACTTTATGTGCAGATAACGGTTTAATTTATTTAGACGGTTTAAAATTAAACCTTCTCATTCATTTTAATTTCAAAGATGAAAAGAAAATGCCGCCACCCCACTTTTTCATCGACCCTATAATCCTCCTTTCCAGCTATTTTCTTTATATGCCAATATGATTTCCTCTTTATTTTTCCCTCTTTAATTGGGTCTACTAAGCGTCCATCATTCTGTTTGTCTATTTTCCTGGTTTCTTGGCTGGCTGCACTCACTTTTAGCAAGTCCTGTTTGTCAGACCCTAAATGCGCTTACTCTTTCATTCTCTTAAATCGTTTTCTTCTTTACCAATATCCCCTGTTACTCAATTCTTTGTTTTCCTCTTTTTGCAACCCGTCAATACCATTGTTATTAACTCTGCCCACAGACTACAAGATCCTTTTGAGATGACAGGAGCATGAAGTACTTTCAAGACTCGCTCAAAAACATGACAGTTTGTCGTGTGCTGTCGCAAGAACTGTATTAATATTTCTTCTCATTAACTTCACATTGAGTTGAAGAAGAGTTTCTCCTCCTAGGGACTAAGTGCAAATTTATATCCTACAGTCAAACCGCAGAAATTACCAAGGGTCCTGGTTAAACAGTTAATTAGGTCCTGAGTATATTAGTCCATAATGGTGAGCCTGGCAGTCTGGGTCCCCACACAAATAAAAGCTCAGAAAAACGACAAGTTATTTTTTCAAGCCGTGCAATGCCGGAGGCCGGCTCTGGATGGGTCTAGGGGTCCCTGAAGGATGGAAGGTGTCAGCGAGGGAGGGATGAGAGAGGCCACCAGAATCTTTCTGGTCACCAGGCAGGCATCTCTGCTCTGACTGAAGCTCAACTTTATTTTATAATTAAGTATTTGGGGGATGGCTCAGAGGTGGCATTTGCTTTAGACAATGATTTCTGATCACAAATTTCTTTGATATGTAAGAATTTCCTGGAACATAGATTTGTAGAAGACTCCTGCATAACCTTTATCAGTAGTGATTGAGGTAGGGGATTTAGATGCTTATCCTATGGGGAAGGGAGGTATCTTTAGCACACAAGCAATGTTTATAGCATAAAAAGGGTGAAGTAAGTTCTTTGTGAGCAGGGGTCAATAGCTTGTTTGTTTAAGGAGAAGTATTAAGAAAAACAGGTCTTTCAGGAAACACAAATGTTTGCTCCCATAATCACAAAAGAAGAAGTTCCTCAATAGGTTCCTTCATAGGGTGCAATCAGCATATTCAAGGCCAGAATAAGTCACTCCGAATACTGATCAACAAAGATGTCTTGGGGGTCGGTGCTCCAAGCAGAAACAATTGGGTGGGGGTGGATATCTGCCCTTAACTCCAAATTAGGCTCTTTGTCTCAGGGCCAGGCTCAATTGTAACTCTTGTGTTCTTAACCCCCTTTATTATCTAAGTCTTGGATCTGCAAGGCCCATAGGAAGAGCCTTTTGACAATCATCCACAGAGCTTTCATCTAAAATCTCTTTTGAAAAGGCAGGAATATGCTTTTCCTTATGAAGAATCTGTGTGGGGAATATCGGTCTGATCTGGAATATTGTGAGGCCTGGTCAATACCAGCAGGCTCATTTCCAACATGAGCCAGTAGTAGCAGAAGGAGATACCAGTTTTGCTTCTCATGGCAGGAGCTGTGCAAACGCTGCCATTTCCTCGCTGTAACTGTCATCCAGTGAGGCCGGTATGGCTCCCAGCAGCGCAATTAATTTCATTGGGATTCCTAAGCATTTTGAAGCAATATGAAAGGGCAAGTCATTATTGACTGTCTCCCTTTCCCTCCACCCTAACTCAGGAATTTATGTGCAGAACGTATAAAAGACGGCAATTTGATTATATGGTTTCTTCCAGTTCCTACTCGAAGGCGAAATGCATATCAATATTTTTCTGGAGTGCATCTACAGAGAATCTTTTGATATCATAGCATGGGGTGGGATGGAATAGGACACATTTTCTAATGTTTGCAACTAGAACTATGTAAGAGTGTGAACATTTATACTTCATAATGAGTAAATTAGAAAAAGCAATGAACAATCTTACAGGATTATGTTGACAGGTAAGTCAGGGATAATGGTAATAGTTGCAGAAGGTATAATATTACGCGTCTTGATGCTCTTGAGGATATCTAATTCAGATATCCTCATTTCTACAGTGTTGGAGCACTGGCCGCTGCAGCAGCTGACCAGGAAGGCTCTTCTAGAAGGGGGAAAATGCTCTTCATGTGCTCTTAAAATTCCTGTGGGCCCCAAACTCCGAATCAGTGCAGCAATTTTTCATTCTTACCTGTGCAGCCAAGAAAGTTGCCCTCAAAGGCAGATAATATATCTGACGTTATTTTATATGCTTATATGATGTAAAATTACACACATTCTGGAAAAAAATTCAAAGTACATCGATTTACATTCCACAGCAAATTATAGACACCCTGTTTTGTCCGTTGTCACTTTATTTTGTATCTAATTGCTTCCTGTCTGATTCTGCCTTTGGTTCTGAACTAAAGGCAAGAATCTGGAACCGCATTTGATAACTGGTGCTTGTACAATAGATATTTGCTAAATGTAATCACATTTATTTTTAATGCAATTCTGGGTTTTTAATGTTCCATTTCAAAGGCTTTTAGTGTAGAATTCTTTTAGAAAAGAGATTTTTTTTAGACCTCTATTGTTTCCATGAGAAGCATATATTTATTGGAACATCAAAACTGATTTATAGATTAAGGGCTGCTTTGGATCCTCTGCGCCCCCAGGATTTGTGTTTATGAAATTCATTTAGAATGCTGTGTGAAGTTCATACCTCCTGGTCCCAAAGTTACTGCAACATGGGTACAGAATGTCAGCCCATATACATATTATTCTGAGGCAGAAGCAATAAAAGCCACAGACGTCCAAAAACCTTTTATAATGTTCTAATGGTATCAGAATACTGTTAATATATCTAGGCCTGTTCACTTGTATAATGCATGATTGCTGCCGCAGACATATTTTATTAAATGTTAAAACCCAGTGTTCCTTTCTGATCACTCACAAATTTCACTTATGCTGTTTTTATTTCTCCTTTAAAAGTATAATTTTCTTAGTTTTTGTGTTTCAGAGAAGACATCAAGTTAACAGGGGCATCTGTTGTTTCTGTGCAGGCCGTTTGCCATGAAATTTGGAGAGAACAAAATAAATTGGTCATTTTTTTCCCCTTAGAGCACCAACTGGTTTGTGAATCCTACCGTGCCAAACTAGAAAATATCTTCCCTCAAACCGTGCCCTCCACCCCCAATATGTTTTAATGAAGATATATTTTGACTCAGAAAATCAATAATGGAGTAGACTCCTTTTTAGAATAGAATTGTATGGATTGTTAGAACACTGGGGACCACGCCCATGTTACAATAAAATGTTTATTTTCAGAATTTGGAAAAGTTCATTGATTTCTTTGCTTTAAGATTGCACCTCAAATTCACAAGACAAACCACTACTTGGGTTTTTTTTGTTTGTTTGTTTGTTTGTGGTTTTTTTTGGTAGTATTTCTCTCCTGCACCTTCTAAACTGTCTGACAGTATACCTTCTCACAGTTCTACCAGCAAGATCATCAGTGAAGTTAGTTGCCAAGTAAAGTCAATATTTTTTAATGTTTATTTATTTTTGATAGAGAGAGAGAAACAGAGCACGAGCAAGGGAGGGGCAGAGAGAGAGAGAGAGAGAGAGAGACAGAATCTGAAGCAGGCTCCAGGCTCCAAGATGTCAGCACAGAGCCTGATGTGGGGCTCAAACCCACGAACAGCAGGATCATGACCTGAGCTGAAGTCGGCGCTTAACTGACTCAGCCACCCAGGGGCCCCTGCTTATCGATAATTTTTATTCCTATATTACGTGTCACTTTGGGTGGCTTTTGCACCACCAGCAANGCTGAACATCGTTTCATGTGTCTGTTGGCCATCTGGCAGCCAACCACTCTCTTGTTCTGGAGAAATTCACTTCTCTTGGATATTCTGGCCCTCTACTCTGTGATTACCCATCTTCCTTTGTGGTGGGTCCATTTCTACTCCCTTCCCAGCCTCCTCTTTTTCTGCCACCGTTTTTTCCCAGCTCTGTTAAAGTATAATTTACATGTAACAATGTGTAAGTTTAGTAAGGTGATTATGTGTGTGTGTATATATATATATATGTATTTTGTATATTATATATAACTATAAACAGATTCTATCATCTATATATTTCATATAGTGAAATCTTCACCTCAATAAGGTTGTTTAACACATCCATCATTTCCTATAATTACTTGTTTTTTGTACTGAGAACATTTAAGATTTACTTTCAGTACTAAGTATACGATGCAGTATTGTTAAACATTTCCTCATGCTGCACATTGAATCCTTAGACTGTAGTCATCCTTTAAATGGAAGTTTGTATACTTCGACCAGCATGCCACTTCCTCCACCCCCAGCCCCTGGTAATTAACACTCTACTTTCTGTTTCTGCTAGTGTTGTTTTCCTAAATGTTGATTTTCCATTAAGGTTTGAATCTCGGGCCATTTTGTTGCTATTTTAGGGCTTATCCCTGACTGGTATCACCTGTTCTCGTGACTCAATTACTATCTCTTAAGAAGCAGTATATAATGCTGTGTTTCAGATCTTGGACAAAGTGCCTGGGTTCAAACCTCAGCACCACTAATTAGGAGATGTGAGAGGAGCTTAGGCAATGCACTTAACTGTTTCTGTCTGACTTTAATCCTCTGACATGAGAATCCAATATTATTCCACCTTATTTAGCTGTCACAGAGATTAAATTGTACATATGGCAATGCACATATATGGGACACTTAGAACAGTACTTGGTATCCAGCAATTGTCTCTTGTAGGCATGTATATTACAGCTACACTTCTAACTCCATGATCTCCATATTTAGCTCAAATAATTTCTTAGAAGTCCAGACCACTATATATATCTACTTACAAATGTTCATTCTGTAATGTTACATGGGAATGTCAAGTTTAGTGTGTCTGCATATTTAACTCATCAGTATCTTTTACATGTTTTCCCCTCATATCTATCTCTACAAGTAAAAATATCATTGTCTTTTTTCCCTTCTCTTCTCTTCCTTTTTGTTTCTTCCTTTGTTCCTTCCTACCTCTCTCTCTTCCTTTCTCTCTCTCTCCCTCTCTCTCTCTTTTTCTTTCTTTCTTCTTTCTTTCTTTCTTTCTTTCTTTCTTTCTTTCTTTCTTTCTTTCTTTCTTTCTTTCTTTCTTCTTTCCTTCCTTCCTTCCTTCCTTCCTTCCTTCTTTCTTTCTTTCTTTCTTTCTTTCTTTCTTTCTTTCTTTCTTTCTTTCTTTCTTTCTTTCTTCCTTTCCTTCCTTCCTTCCTTCCTTCTTTCTTTCTTTCTTTCTTTCTTTCTTTCTTTCTTTCTTTCTTTCTTCCTTTCCTTCCTTCCTTCCTTCCTTCCTTCTTTCCTTCCTTCCTTCTTTCTTTCTTTCTTTCTTTCTTTCTTTCTTTCTTTCTTTCTTTCTTTCTTTCTTTCTCTGTGTTTTTCTCCTCTTGTTTCTAATTACCAAACAATGACAATCATTTGATACAAATGTCTTACTACTTCTTTTTTTTAGTTTTTTAAAAAATGTTTTATTTATTTTTGAGAGAGAGAGAGAGAGAGAGGGAGAGAAAGAGACAGAGTGTGAGTGGGGAAGGGCTAGAGAGAGAAGGAGACACAGAATTGGAAGCAAACTCCAGGCTCTGAGCTGTCAACACAGGGCCCGATGCAGGGTTTGAACTCACGAACCGTGACATCATGACCTGAGCTGAAGTCAGATGCTCAACTGACTGAGCCATGCAGGTGCCCCATATGTTACTACTTCTTAAGATCTCTATTTTTTTAATCATCCCTACAGCTACTGCCATCACTTATGCCATCATTAAAAGTTAATTATGTGGGCAATCTTCTAACTTTCTCATCTGCCTCCATTCTTTTCCCTTTTCCACCTATCACCTAAAACAGAATGATTTTTCTCAGCTGTAAAAGAATTCCTGTCACTCTTAAGGTTCATGTTAGCCAATACTCTAATGATAAAGAATAAACTTCTTCATACGGAGAAGACACTGAAATGCAAATCAATTCTTGTTGTGGTTTATTTTATTTTTCCCATTTGTATGCATTCATTGATTCAAGACGTTATTGTTTTATTTTTTTATAATAGACATTCTGCTTATTTTTTTCTGCTATTGCATTGTCTAGAAACTCTGCAACATGTTAGATAATGATGACAATGGCCTGGGGAAGTGTTTCTAATCTCTTTTGTTACTTATATTAAAAATAATCAAGAGAATGACAAGACAAGCCACCAACTTAGAGAAAATATTTGCAAAAGATACATCTGATTAAAAAACCCTGTTGTGCAAAATATACAAATAACACTTAAAACTCAAAAAGAGAAGAGAAAACACACATCTGATTGAAAAATGGGCCAAAGACTTTAATAGGCAAGTCACCAAAGAAACTATACCGATGACAAATAAACATATGAAAAACTCCACATCATATGTCATCGGGGAAATGTGAATTAAAACAATTCACGCGTCTCTGAGCCAAATCTGGAACAGTGACAACACCAAATGCTGGCAAAGGTGTGGAACACCAGACACTCTCATTGCTGTGGGGAATTCAAATAATATGGCCATTTCAGAAGACATGTTGATAGTTTCTTGTGAGACTAAATATACTCTTACCCTATGATGCAGAAATTTTGTACTTACTTAAAAGAATTGAAAAATTATGTCTGTGTAAAAACTCCACACAGATATTTATAGCAGCTTTATTCATAATTGTCAAAACTTGGAAGCAACCGGGATGTCCTTCAGTAGATGAATGAAGGAACAGTAGTACACACAGACAATATATTATTCAGACCTAAAAACACATGAGCTGTCAAGCCATGAACAGACATTAGGGATCTTTAAATGTGTATCTTTACATGAAAGAAACAACTCTGAAAAGACTCTGATTCCAACCACATGACATTCTGGAAGAGGCCAAACTATGGAGACAGCTAAAGGATAAGTAGTTTCCAGGGACTGGGGAGGAAGGGATGAACAAGTGGGGAACAGAGAATATTTAGGGAAAGGAAACCTCCTTGTATGATATTCTATTAGTGAATGCATATCATTTTCCACTTGTCCACACTCACAGTATGCACAAACACCAAGAGTGGACGATAACATCAACTATGGGTTTTGGGTGATAATGATATGGCAACGTAGGTTTGTTCCTTGTTACGAATGTACCACTCTGGTGGGGGATCTTGATGATGTAGGAAGCCATGTGTGAGTGCAGGCAGCTAATAGCATTAGGGGATATAAAAGTGATCTCCAACTGCCATAACACCTAGTCTTGCTGCCTAACTAGATCCCACAGGGATTCTGTGGTAATTTTCTTTTGGTTTGCTTTGGTCCTGTTGAAATTTCAGAGAAGAACAAAAGAACCGAATGGCCGATCTTTCATTCATATAATCCTTTCTATAATATATTTGGATAAATGTTAAGATCCTTAATATGTCAAAAGCAACTTTTGATAATTTAATTGGAAATCAGGAGGAGGGAGGAGTTTTTAGAGATAAAATCTTACATCGTTATCTTGCTATAATTCCTGATTTGGGATGATAATATTCAAGACATCATAGAGAAGACTAGGTGACAGGTATATAGGCAGTGATGAGAAGAATCTGAAGTAAGTAGGAGTCAGCCAAGAAAGAAGAGACATTAAAATTGAGATGTGTCTTAAATTTTATTACAACATTGTTCCAAAATTCTTTTGGTGTGGGTGGGGTGTGATGCAGTAAATGTGTGAGTAGAAAGTAACTGAAGAGCCACTCTGAGGAATAGGCCATTAAATTACAAAACAGAAGGAGATTCTTTTCGGGTACAGAAAAAGTAAATCCAATATGTTTTTCAATTTTTTTTATGTTTATTCATTTTTTTGAGGGAGGTGGGAGGGAGCAGAGAGAGAGGGAGACACAGAATCTGAAGCAGGCTCCAGGCTCTGAGCTATCAGCACAGAACCCGTTGTGGGGCTCCAACTCGTGAACTGTGACATGACCTGAGCCGCCGTCAGATGCTTAACCGACTGAGCCACATAGGCATCTCTACGATATGTTTTTCAATATGTAAGAATGACTTAACAAAAAATGGCTTTTTCATTGGAAAGTCAAAATGGTCACAAATGCAAATATAAAAATGTACTAATGTTCAGCATTAATCAACTAATTTAAAAGGTTTTAAATTATATTTCTAAGCTATAATATTATAAATTTTTAAAATGAACTCAGTAATGCCCAGTGTTGGGAAGTTTTCAGGGAACTGATAATTCCAAATAGTATTTGTGAGTGTATGCATGAATAAAGTCCTTTTCTAAGAAAACTTGGAGATGTTTATTAAAATCTTAAGTGTATAAATATTTTCAACCAGAAATTCCAAATACTTACATATGTATAAAAATATATGCTCAAGGATGGGTAATATTACTTGAAATGACTTATTGTCCACTCATAGGTAAGTGAAAATTATAATAAAAGCCTATTATTTAAGAACAAGTAATGGCCAATTAAAGAATGGAAAGGAGTAAAAATATTCTGGGCTAGGCAACCTCTGAAATTCTAAAAGCCTTTTAGAGGAGTCTTTCTTCACAGATGTGTTTCTTGGCTCAGAAGTAACAGATGCCGCATTCATATTACAATTATTGATGAATTTCTTTCCCCTTGTTGTCAAAGAAGAAATATGTGACTGTTCATATTTGTGAGCAAGTAGAGATGTTTGTAAGGGTGAATAAAGTTCAATGCCATTTCAAGATGAGACAGGACTAATCCATCTTCACATCATAAATTCCAGTTGCCTGGTACTATTGCTGAACTTCCTGTTCTTGAATTAAAGATGGATGAATTAGGGTCCTTGTGTGATATCAAACACATTATACACACACACATACACACACGTAACACATGTGCATACACACATACACTGAACTGGAAATTCCATGTGTTTATAAATGAGCTGAAAATAGATATTATTGGTAAGACTTTTAAAAAGTAATTCTGTATAGGCCTAATATAAGATTAATGAATGAGAATATTTGGCATTTTAGCTAGTGATGTGAAGTTAAAGACCAAATAAAGCAGGATTGTGACTTACATATTTCAGTAAATTTGCCTGATTATTGGACTGTATCTATCATAAGAATTCTTCAAAATTTCATGTTGGAGGAGGTAGGGCATACATAATATTAAAATTACTTATTTCATGACTTTTTTTTCTTAATTCTGTTTAAGTTTAGACATTAATTTTTGAATATAACCACTAGTTTAAATGACACCTTTATAACTTCTGTTGTGGTTTAAAATATTTCTTGCTTGAGGGGCGCCTGGGTGGCTTGGTCAGTTAAGCCTCTGACTTTGGCTCAGGTCATGATCTCACAGTTTGTAGGTTGGAGCCCCGCGTCGGGCTCTGTGCTGACAGTTCAGAGCCTGGAGCCTGCTTCAGATTCTGTGTCTCCCTTTTCCTCTGNAGGACTCCAACTCGGTTTCAGCTCAGGTCATGATCTCACAGTTTGTTAGTTCAGGACCCATGTGAGGCTCTGTGCTGACAGTGTGCAGCTGGGTTGGGATTCTTTCCTTCTCGTCCTGTTTCTCTCCCCTTACCCACTCTCACATACTCTCTCTCTTTCAAAGTAAATAAACTTAAAATAAATAAATAAATAATAAAATATAGCTCACATGAGACACCAAGTCTCTTACTATAGAATTATTTTTAATCTTCTAGATAGAGTTAATATTCTATACTCATCTATCCATAGTTACAGTATAAAGTAATTTATTATAAAGCTCTATTGTATGATTATGTAGAAAACATCCAAATTTTACTATTAATAATAGGTACCATTTTGGTGACTCTAGCATGTTAAATCCTTCACTTTTCATTCAGCACCACGAAATGTAATTTGTAGGAGGAGAAATGAATTTTGAGTAAATAAATGTCAAGGCTAGTCCCTAAGCTTCATTTCATCCGACTCACACATCTGTGCTCCTTCCTGTGTACTGGCAGGATGAAAAATGTCACCTGGGATAAACTAGTGAAATTTACCACATCATTACTAACTCTTCAATTAATAAAGTGTTGATATTTACCTTAAGGAGAGGTTACACTTGATCATTTAATAATCTCAATAGCATAGCATTTCATAGACTAGACCAAGGGAAGTCATACACTTGTTCACAAAATTAATATATTTATTCAGTCATAATTCAATACATGCTAATTGAAGGCCTACCATTTGCCAAGCCTTACAGTACTTGCTGGCTGGGTGTAACGCTGACCGCCATAAAGATAGTCTCTCTTCATGAGGCTTGTAGTCAAGGGAGGAGACAGAATACATACATACTCTAAAAAATAGTTTTGAAGAACTATGCCATGTGCCATTGGCTGACCAGTTTGCAGGGCAGCCCCATTGAAAATTTCTGTTCACTTTCCTAGTTTTCTACACAAAGCACGGGCAACCTTGTTTCATTTCCTAGACCTATTTCCAAATCCAGAGGTAGCTGGACAGCCAGGCACGTGCATAAGTCAGAAGGACAGGGATTTTATGTTCTCAAATATAATTCTGAATCAGTGAGGTGCAAGTGTCAGTGGATAAGTGTCCATTGGAAGGAGCCCAGGAGATAGAATAATGGAAAGGCTGGTTAATTCTCACCAAAAGGACCGTTGTAGCCAGAACACTGCAATGGTTGAAGCTCTACTCTGTGATGCTGACATCAAACACCTAATATGTGGTGCTCTGTTGCCAATAAACAGCTCTAGGACCCAGTGGTGGTGAGGGGATTAGATCTGCTCGTCATCACTCGCTTACCAACTTGCGTAGTATGTGCTGCTGGTTCTCTAAAACTGAAGTTCCGGCTCTTGTTCTCGTTGCTGAGGGTTGTGCGGGAGCATGACTATCAGGGGAATGCAACAAATCTTCTTCATATATTAAAGCCTAGGTCACTACCTGTCACTTCGGGCTCTTCATGCCCAAACAATAGAAAATAGGGCAAACAAACTTGAGTAAACATTGTAAAAAAAAAAAAAAAAAAAAAAAAGACATTCAACTGAACAATAAGCCATGAAAGCTTGCTCAGTTTTATAAAACTCAAGAAATAGAAATTAAAACTACAGTGTGATATCATTATACTCCCACCACAGTGGCTACAATGAAAAACTCAACAAAATGCAAATGTTAGCAAAAAAAAATGTGGAATTTGTGGTCCTCTCATGGAGTACTGGTAAGAAGGGAAATTGAGACAGTCAATTTGGAAAATAATATTTCTTCTAAAACTGACCTTATGAATACCGTATACTGGCAATTCCATTACTGAGAAAATATCTAACAGATCTATGTCTACAAAAAGCTAAATGCTTTAATGTACTGGCAGCTGCATTCTTATTAGCCAAGATCCAGAAATTACCCATGTACCCCTCAAAAGGAGAATGGATACAGTAGTGATGATATATTTAGAGAATGGATTACTATTCTGCAATGAGATTAAATACCATTCGAATAATTAGATACAATTATCTGCACTTATGCATCACCATATGGATGACTCTCACAAACAGAATGTTGAGTGGTGGTTTCCACACACAGAAAACGGGCACAACTAATATCTGTTGTTAGACATCTATCTAGTGGTTGTCCTTGGGAGATGTACTTGAAAAGGTGCACGAGAGGTAAAGTTTTTGCAGTTCTGGTAATGTCCTCTCTCTAGCTGTGGCGGCTGGATACCTATGTGTGTTCCCTGTAATATACTTTAGTAATGTGTGTGTGTGTGTGTGTGTGTGTGTGTGTGGCTAAGCCACCACCAATTGAATCAGTATATCACATGGTCACATTTTGGCTCCAGGCATCCGAATGATTTTTAAACTCTACAGGATTCCTGATACAGAGAAAAGGCAACAATCACTTCTTCATTCTGGGTAGAGATTAATGAGAAAAAAAAATCTGTGTATTTGTATCTTGCAGAGCTAGTATTTGAGAATGTATCCATGTGCTTTATCTCCATGATCACCTTTAGTATTCAATTCAGTCCAGATATATGGACACTATTGCTCTTATTAATAATGAGAAAACCAAAGCACAGATTATACCAAGGACTTGTCTCAAGGTTCAGTGGCTAATGATTGTCAATGTTGGATTTGAAATCCAATGCCATTTTAGGCTGAATTTTGTTTTCTTTTCCTACGATCACTGCCTGTTAACTTTATATTTAAAACTGGCATCAAACAATGAAACAAAACCTGAAATTTAGAATTACAAAAATGTGTTTGTTTCTTTCCAGGCTTTGTGTTTGAAAATGTACCAGTCAATGTAAAATCAGCTTCCTTGTTGACATAAGAGTTGAAGACTGTGTTACAAACCCTTCAGAACAATAAACCATTTCTTTTTCATCTTTATTCACTCTGCCTTCATTCATTTGTGGTGCTTTTTGGGCCTCTTCCAATTTTTTTTCTAACAAATATGAAAGGAAACAAATATGACAAATGTCAACAAAATACTCAACACCAGAGAGAAATTGGGATGATATACAGACAGCATTTTATCCTTTGCAATTCTTATCAATATGCCTCTTCTCACATCTTTATTTATAAAACTGCTCTTTTAATTCAAAATGCTAAACCTTGTTAAGTTACACTAGCAAATTCTTTCTTTACTAACAAACATAGCTTAATGGATCATGGCTCAATTTCCTGATTTTTCTTTCCTTTTTGTACTGCCGTACTTGTGGCAAAATATATTATACTTTTGAGCATTCAATCTTCATGTGTCATGTAAGAGTTTAGGAGGGTCAAGGCTATAGGGAGTGAAGAAATAGAAATGTATGTTATTTATCAGTTGACATTCACTTATGACTGCAAAATCTCCACAACATGCACACAAACACACACACACACACACACACACTCAAAGTAGGGACACGTCCTTATATGTTTTAATTATTATTTTATGGACTTTTCAATTATACTACTACTGACAACTTATCAGCATGAATTGTTAGCTATAAAGTATTCTAGAAGGGACAAAATCATTTGGTTAATGAATTGAAACAGTTTTCACAAAAGATAACACATGTAAGGTCAGCATCCAGATTCTGCAATCCTAATATAGTCAAAATTATTTTTTTTAAGTTACTCAAATCTTTAAAAGAACTGAAAGCCTAGAAATAATTCACTCCTGTACCCACAATAGGCATGGAATTATACTTTACAGGAATACAGAAAAGCACAGTGTTTATCTTCATAAAAGAACAAAAACTACCTCTTGAATGCTTTTCCCTTTCATTCTTTTTGTTTTTTACACAAATAATCACATTCTCTTTCTGACAAAATAATTATCCCATTATGTTCTTCCAGAGACTGGTTAAAAGAAAATACAGTCCAAGAACATTAAGACACAAGAAAGAACTTTTTCTTTCAATCTTATTTTAAAATATCTCAAAGGACTGACCTTTTTCTGTTAGTGAAAATGTTAGTGGCTTTGTAAGCTGTTTGAGCTGATTCACAACACAGGTTTTTCAGACAAAGTATTAGAGATTAAAGTTCTCATCCATGTTTTATTTTCTACTCATAATTAAAATTATTTGAATCTGTCTCATCTCCATTAACTATATCACATCCTCCAATGGTACACAGATGGTCTAGATTTTATAATTTTATCCCCAGGAAAATTACAGAATAGCATTCCCCTTAAAAGCACTTATAGGTGCACATGGTGGCTCAGTCAGTTAAGTGGCCGACTTCAGCTCAGACCATGATTTCATGGTGAGTGGATTGTAGCCCCGTGTCAAGCTCTGTGCTGACCGCTTAGAGCCTGGACCCTGCTTCAGATTCTGTGTTTCCCTCTCCTGCCCCCGTGCCCTGCTTGTGCATGCTCTCTCTCTCAAAAATATAGAAACATTAAAAAAAAATAAAAAATAAAAAAATAAAAGCAATTGTTGTGTAATGACCAATATACACACTATACTTACACATACAAAGAGAAGTCACTGTCAATGTCTAATTACTTATCTCTCTGCCATTTCATATCCCCATTCTCCTAGATGTGGAGCAGAAAAATATCTAGTTTAGTAAACTCAGTCTGTTCCACTAATTAACTCAGTCTCCTTCAGATGGCTCTATTTTGGATTTCCTTTTCCCTTCCATGGCTTGCCACTGGAGGGCTTAGCATTACTGGACTTGGACATGTTTCTGACTTCTGGTCTTGCTGTCCTAGCTACAAGATCACTCACAGGCAGCCATGGTGACTTCCCTGGTAAGCTGGACAGTCAACATTATCAGCAAACTTAAGGTTCCTTTAAAGGAGAGTGGGGGAAGGAAGCTCCTCGATGTCTTCCTATTCACCTGGAACCCTAGGAAAATTCCTAGAAGTCCAAATCAGGAGCACCCACAATTGAATCAGGCCAGGCTACTGGTCACTTGGACTTCCTATTGCTGTTTTGGGTGGCCAGAGTACATAAGTGAGTGAGAGACGGGGGAGGGGAGGTGGGGGGCGCAGGGAATAGAGGACTCTCAGGCTCTCATCTCCTCAAGCTTTTATTTTTCTCTCAACCTAATCACCGATGCCATCTCGGACCACAGCCTGAAGAGCTTTGTTGGCATGCTTGCTTTCGTATTGCCACCATGATTATCTCCCTGGTACCATGTTCTTTTCTGCTTTGGCATGTTGTGTCTTCCACATCTGCAAAGAGGCATTTTCTCTACTTCTTCCCTGGCATATAATGTGGAATGGCTGCCAGGTACCTGGCTCACAATGAACAGAAATAAATATATTGGTTTCACATTTTCAAAAAGTTGCTTTCCAAACAGTTTCCAAGCAAATCTCATTTATACCATGGAGTGAACCTCAAACTCTCTCCTTATAGTACCAACTATGATTTGGGATACCAAGGCAGCTGTTTGCGATAAAATTCTATAATGCTGATTTAATTTTCCAAATTTCTAGCAGAAAGAAAATTATTAAAAACAACTGTTTTGCTATGTTAAAGTATGTGTAACCATAGGAGTGGATTGCAACCTCTTTAGGAGGTATTCTCTTTCCATGAAGATAAAGAATACTCATCCCCCTCCCCCGATCAATCTCACCAAATCTTACTGATATTAACACTTTTCCATCCAGTCACATTCAAATGTAGGAACAGAACATCAATGAGTCATGTTACCTGGGAGCTGAGAGATGTCTGTTCCGAGTCAGACAGGCATCTGGTTAAGGTAGGAAAAAGCAAAAACAACAACAACAACAACAAACCAAAGATGGAATTAGAGAAGGCTTTTTTTATTTAGCTCACTAGTATTTTATAGCCTATGAAAATCAAAAATGAATAATTGACTCAGACCTTTGAAAGTTACACTTTTGATACATCTTTTATCTATGTAACTCTACCTTTTAAAAAATTTTGTTTTATCTGTACTTGCCTTGTTGCATTAAGACAAAAGTCATCATTTGCTCCTTTTTCCTCCAATGAGCACATATAGATGGACATTAATTTAACAAAACAGCTTCTAAAATATTATATAATGTAAATAAATGAAATTCCTAATTATATACTCTTAGAAAATTAAAACTCAGTGGGCTAAATAAATAACACTTTAACCACTCCATATTATTGGAAAGGGATGTTTTTCTTTCCCGGTGAAATCCTGTAACTTAGAATTATCTGCTGTGCAAGTGACAACTTGTTAATAAAGCTTTACTTTTGACCAGATTAAAAGCACCTTCAAGGTTGTAAAATCAATAAAACATGCAAGCTGCTATTGTGGTCCTTTAAATTTATGGGAAACCAGCCAACAGAATGGAATAAAAAAATGGCATTTACCTACAGAGTCCCAGAGGCAGGGGCTAATTCTATTTGGCACTGGACTTGCCAAATATTTATATGACAAGAAGAGTAAACTTTTTTTTTTTTTTTTGGAAATCAAAACTTCAAAAAAATGATAAGGATGCCTGGATGGCTCCATTGGTTAGGCATCCGATTTGGTCTCAGGTCATGATCTCACAGTTTGTGGGTTCAAGACTGGCATGGAGCTCTGTGCTGACAGCTCAGAGCCTGGAGTCTGCTTTGGATTCTGTGTCTCCCTTTCTTTCTGCCTCAGCACCGCTCAAGCTCAAATCTCTGTCTCTCTGTCTCTCGCAAAAAAAATTTTTAAAAAGAAGAAATTATATTCAGAACTGGATTATATTGAACAGGGTGGAGTACAGTCCAGTCACTGGGAGGCTCCCAGCCTCGTCCAGCTAAGGCAGGTAGATGAATCAACCAGATCGATCTCCAGGCCTCCAGGATCAGTTAGAAATCACTAAGAAGAGAACCAGGGCTTGCCATTCTTAACCAGTTGTATGATTGGCCCAGCTCTTGAGTTATTTATTATTCTCCTTACCGCACTGAGTGAGCTTTTAATTAGAAACACATCATAGCCACAAGGGAAACAAATCACAAGGGATTCTCAATGACCCAAAAACAAACTGCAGATTGTTGGGGGGAGGGGGGTGGGGGATGGGCTAGATGGGTGATGGGTACGAAGGAGGGCACTTGTGATGAGCGCTGGATGTTGTATGTAAGTGATGAATCACTAAATTCTACTCTGAAACCAATGGCGCACTGCATGTTAACTAACGAAAATGTAAATTAAAAAAAGAAAAATATCATCATATGATTTTGAGAGTTGAAGCAACTTTTAAAATTTTCAATGTAAAATAATTGTTAAAAGTACAAGAAATGCAGAAAATCATAAGAAAAATAAATAAAGCTCCCTTTCATTGCCACTATACGGTATTTTGATTTTTGGCATTTTGTTATATTTCTTATTGCCATTATTTCTCTACACATTTCATTTTCTTCACCCTTTTCTTCCTTCCTTCCTTCCTTCCTTCCTTCCTTCCTTCACTTCCTTCCAGTATTTGCTTACAAACTGAAGATTAGACTCAAAATGTTTTACTATTGTTTCATCATTTAACATTAAATAAAAAACATTCCATTCATTCATTCATTCATTCATTCATTCAACAAATACATATTGCATGGGACCTATGGAAAAGGCTCTGTTATACACTATCTATGGCATTAAATAAAATCAATCTTTATATTTTGTTTTGCTTTTTAAAATATGTGTTCTGTTTGGCATACCATTTTTCTGACCTTTGAAGGTATATGTTGTAACCTTAGTTTTATTAAGGTTATTTGGAGGGGTCAGGATTACTCGCTATTTATCATAAGCTTCATGTGTTTAATCTCCCAGGTCATCATAGGAAATTTTGCTGGAAATGGGACATACTATACTATGGATTACTAAGAAATATAATAGTATAATATTAGTATAATGGAGGGGGACATATTGTTTAACCTATCCCATATTATACCCTGTGATTGAAACCATGCATAAACATTATTTCACTCTAATTAGAGTGTATGATTACAAGTCTTCTTTAACTTCATGGCTGCTGCATTGGAAGCTGAGGGCATCAGCGAAACATCTTAATTCCTTCCAACTGCACAGGAAGGGCTTCGAACCCAAAGGTTAATGTGAGGGATATTTTGTAGGGAACTTTTATTTTTTTATTTTTTAAAATATTTATTTATTTTTGAGTGAGAGAGAGTATGTGAGATGGGAAGGGGCAGAGAAAGAGAGGATCCAAAATAGCTTCTGCACTGACAGTAGCTTGAACTTATGAACTGTAAGATCATGATCTGAACCAAAGTCAGACGCTTAACCGACTGAGCCACCCAGGCGCCCCACAGAGAACTTTTAAAGCTGTATTTTAATATAAGTAGATCATTCTGCAAATCTTCTAAATTGTGTCCAGGCCAGCAAAGAAGCAGATCAGGATTATAGTGGACTCAGGTCAGAATACTAGCAGTTAAGTATTACAGAAGACATGGGTTGGAATTTCAGCTCTGCTCCTTGCTAGACTTACAATTCTCAAGCTTTGAGTATCTGACTTTGATTCTGTAAATACTGGGATAATGACACTGCTCTGACTAACTCACAGGACAATTGTGTGAAAATAGTTAAAACATGCTTTAAAGAGCTTTTAATATGATGTAAATGTAATAAAGCACAAAACCCTGGATTAGTCTGGATCAAACATTCTGAGTCTCCATCTTGTCACTTAAAAATTAGTTCATTGGATAATCTAATGACGGAAATGTTTATTATTGCCATATTCTGTCTATGTCAGAGAGTACCACTCTCTAAACTATACTCCGCATGCCAAGGAACAGGGACATCATCCTTCCTCAAAAACTATTCTGTCTGAGAAAATCTGTGTTCCAAAACTTTGCTCTGAAATTTGAACTTTTGATTCAGTCTATAACAAGTAATAGTTTTCTAGTAAAAGGGAAGAGTCACATTAGGCTAGTTTCTTTTAAGAGCTGGAAATTCTAGAGAGCTAAAGTGAAGTTAATGTGTTGGGTTGTGGATTGAAGAAAGGTTTTACAAAATGTTAAGGAATAACAATAAACGAGTAGAGTTAGTCATAACTAACTACATAATTAAATACTCTATCTAAGACTTGCACAAAATTCTTGTAATTAGATCCTGATTACATCTATTTTCTTGTAATGTAACTCCGATAACATGACTCTGATTATATGACTGAAGGAGTTGACTTTTCTGCATCCAGTATGATCACTGGAGTTACTTTAGTGTTTCGAGCAGAGATGTACCAAATTATGATGACTGGTGCCAGTAAGAGTGCTATAAATATTTAATCTATGAAACTGCTTGGTGACAAAATGCAGCCGTAACTTTAACATATTGGTTAGAAATAGGCTCGAGGAACCAGTCATAGACCACGGGTCTGCAAAGTACAGCGTAGCGGCTAAATTCCACCTGCTACCTGCTTTTTGTGAATAAAGTTTTATTGGCAAAAGGACTTACATAATTGCTTATGAATCATCTGTGGCTCTGTTCACACTACCACAGCACAATTGTGTAGTTGTAATAGAGATCGTATGACTGGAACTAAAATACTTACTATTGGGCCCTTATAGAAAAAATTTGTCGATTCTGCTTGTATCTAGATCATTCTTTGTGCCAAGAAAAATTACAAAAGACTGAAACAGGCAGAAGGTCACTGGGTTTCCTATCAAAAGACTGTTGATTTTTTTAAACCGATCCTTTCAGACTATCTTAAAAAGAGAAAGATAAGTTTTTCTTTTTTTCTTTTTCTTTCTTTTATTTTAGATTTGATTTATCTTTTCATGGGCAAAGTTCAAAATATTTCATAGGATGTTGAGTCTTTTAGTTTTCCTTTTCTGTGAACACTCTCTTAATATCTTTTGCTCACCTCTTCTATTGGTTTTTGGATATTTCTTTCTTCAGCTTGTAGATGCCCTTTGTGTATGAGAGAAATTAATTATTTGTGATATAAAATTCAAATATTTTCCCCATTGGCAAATATACTCAATGCTTGGCAAAAATTAGAAAGTTCATATTTTTCTATGAGATAAGGTAGAATTTATTTTTCTTTATAAGCTCCCTTCTTAACACGAAGGTAATTTAAATATATATTTTTAATTTATACTTAGTTCTATACTATAGAGGATCTTTCTGTATTTCATATTTTCTGTTCAACAGTATGACTTTTAGATTGAACCATATTGCTGTTGGCCATGGTACTATTGCTCCTTCTGCCAATGGTGCATGTTCTCTGTCACAGTTTTCTTTTTTTTTAACTTTTAATTTTTATATTTTGAGGAAGACAGTGCAAATAGGGGAGGAGCAGAGATAGAGGGAGATAAAGAGTCCTAAGCAGGCTCCATGCAGTCAGTGCAAAGCCCAATATGGGGTTTGAATTCACGAACCGTGAGATCATGACATTAAGTGGAGGATGCTCACCTGACCGAGCCACTCCAGGGGCCCCTCTCCCACATTTCTCTTATCCATTCTCCAGGCACCTCTGTTTCTCCAAATCTACTGCTATTACAAGCAACATTGCCGTCCTTATAGGTTTGTGCAATAAAGTGCAATCATGGGTCGTAAAATATGTACACTGGTATCCAGTCAAGTAATGTGGGTGGCCTCCAAAATCTGACATCAGCCCGACCTGGAAGTAAGTGTGCAAACAAGGACCTCAATTTCAGGGAATGAAGTCTGTCAAAAAAACAGAATAATACTCTTGGAAGGAGTTTCTTCCCCAGAGCCTGCAGATAAAAACTCAATCTGACTGACATCTTGGTTTCCACCTTGAAGTATTCTTACTAGAGAAACTAAGCCACACAGTGCTGAACTTCTGATACAGAACTAGAAACTGGGACAGATGTTTCAAATCCATAATTCTGTGGTAACCTCATATACAACAATAGAACACTAATGTAACTCTTATAGATGAGTGTGTACCTAGTAATAATGCTTCAAAGAAGAAAGCAAAATTTGATGTAATTCAAGGGTTGTCATATATTTACACGTTATGTATCTCTACATATATCATATTTAATCTTACATATATATATATACATAGATTAATATAGCTATTGATTAGATAGATATTTAAATATATATCTCTATAATAGATATTAAGAAGTAACATTCATAAAAGATAATTCTACAATTGTAACAGCTTTTAACGTGCCTCTCTTAGGAAGTGATAAGAAAATAAGAAAAATAACACTAAAGATAAGAAGATCTGAATAGCACAATCCACCATAGCCTCATGGTTTTGGATACAGCTTCTATGGACAGCGTCATATTTGCATTTTGCCACTTATCTACAAAATAGGCTGTAATGCACTGCTATCAGCATGCCAGGTGAGGGCACATTTGAAAAGTTTGAATACCAATTAATTTATAAACTGTGAGGGTAGAAGATATTTCTAAATCAATGCATTATTTTATATAACTTAATTTTTATGTGTACATATATCAATTAATTATATATCATAAATAGATCTTGAATGGGGCATCTGAATGGCTCAGTCAGTTAAGCATCTGACTTCAGTTCAGGTCACAGTCTCACAGTTTGTGGGTTTGAGCCCTGCATCCGGCACTGTGGTGACAGCTCAGAGCATGGAGCCTGCTTCGGATTCTGTCTCCCTCTCTCTCTGCTCCTCCCCCACTCACACTCTGTGTCTCTCTCTCTCTTTATCTCTCTCTCTCTCAAAAATGAATAAACATAAAATTTTTTTTAAAAAAGAGGAGTGTTAAAATAGAAAAAAATGGACCTTGAATAATTTTACATATCACCCTCAAAATTTAAATTTACAAGTAAGCCAAATATAATTTTCAGATGTCCTTATCATGAAAGGGAAGGGGGTCTAATATGTGGAATCGCCTAATATTTTTTCAGTCAGTCAATCATTAAAAATTCCTTAATAATATATAGCTTAAAAGAATTCAGAAGATCATTGAGTTTTTCATACAACAAAAGACAAATTGCAGTGTTTCATGAATACATGGATGTTTAATATAAGCAAATCTATTAATAAAATAAAGAATTAAGAATAATACCATCAATTCCCTATTATGATCTAAGAGCTATTTCTATCACATCCATTTAGCAACATTATTGTATTAGTTCTAGGGTTGTCATGACAAAACATCACACAATGGGTGGCTTAAGCAACATAAATTCACTTTCTCATGGTTCTAGAAGTTGGAGATCTAAGGTTAAGTCATTCACAGATTTATTTCTTCTGAGACTTCTCTCCTTGGTGCATACATGTCTTCTTTTTTAAAAGATTTTTTTGAGTTTATTTATTTATTTTGAGAGAGTTGAGGGAGGGACAGAGAGAGGGAGACAGAATCTCACGCAGGATCCACACTGTCAGCACAGAGCCCCATGCAAGGCTCGAAGTCACTAAACATGGGATCATGACCTGAGCTAAAGTCAAGAGTTAGATGCTTAACCAACTGAGCCACACCAAAGGCTGTTTTCTCCCTATATTTTCAAATTGTCTTCCCTCTGTATGTATCTGTATCCCAATTTCCTCTCACAAAGACATCTGTCAAATTGCACTAGATCTAATGACCTTATTTAACTTCAACTACCTCTTAAAGGACCCTATCTGAGTGACATTCTGAGGCACAGGAGATTAGGACTTCAATAAATGAACTTGGGAGGACACACTGCGACTCATAACAACTGTCCATATGAAGACGCGTACATAATTGGAACCCAAAAGACATGTACACAGAGATGGGAAAGAAGGTAAAATAAACCCCTATAGAAGAGGATCATAGGAAGGTTTACTTACTGTTTATCAATACCAATCACCATTAATTTCAACTTTCTCTTTTCAGATTGGTTTTTTAATGTGTGTTTATTTTTGGAGAGAGAGATTGAGAGCAAGGGAAGTGTGCAAAGAGAGGAAGACAGAAAATCTGAGATATCTGCCCCCAACAGCAGAGAGCCTAATGCAGGGCTTGAACTTATGAACCATGAGATCTTGACCTGAGCTAAAGTCAGACGCTTAAGCTACTGAGCCAAGTCACTTGCTGCCAGATGGATTTCTTCATCAGTGTTGAATAAAGTGGGGAAAAAGCAACCTCCAAATAGTGAAGGAACAACTGAAATACATTCTTGAATTTGAAATAACCACAACACAAACATTATGCTTGAAATAAAATGGAATAACCTGAAAACCAAATCAAAATGGAGGCAATTTAGATTTTGAATCTTTATGTTTAAGCAGGTATTCCAAAGATGACATTCTTTGTCACTTTGGTTGATGGCATGATCAAAGTTATTATACTCTCTGAAATCTGAAATGTCTCCTGTCATCACTTTTGAGGCCAGAAGTATGGTTTGCTTTTTAAAGTTATTTTGCATTTTTTTTTTACTCAGTCCATTTAGAATGATTATTTATGTCATTTCTAGGAACACTTGACATATATTTTGTTTTTGAATATAATAACTTTAGAAAATTTCAAGTGGTGTCTACTCTTTTGGAACTAAATTTTATTTTACTCAGATGTTTCTGAAGTCACAACTTATTAAATCTGTTTTTCAGAAAGAATAACTCAAGGTTCTAATCTGAACTGTTTTATAGGACTCTTAGGCTTTTGTGAAGCATTTTCTAACTAAGACCTTTGTTGTAGGCTACATAGTTGGCCAAAAGTTTTTGATGCTTAAAAAATTTCTTTTGATTTCAGAGAAATATTTTAGCTTAACCTATTGCCCACTGTTTTATTGGATTCTTGTAATATCCTAAAGCTTTATTAAAATTCAATTGTTTTAGTACAAGATAGCATTTATTTTCTGATAGAATTTTACCAAAGACATAATTTAGGGTAAGTAAAAAACAGAGACAATATGATCAGGGTTGGTTAAAGGAAAATTAAGCAGTTGTTATGTACTTTTTAATTACATCTTTCAAAATACATGGCGATGCATTGAAAGCCAGGTAGTGTTTTTATTTAATATTCATGGCAGAGAGTAAGAGTGACAACTCTGTGTTGTTTTCATGTCATTGTGAAGGCATTGTGGTATACATCACTAGGTCCACAGGGGACATGATTAGACAAAACCCTAGAGATAGCAGAATATTTTTAAAGCGTTTTACTGTGAATTTCATGTAAAAGTAGCTTTCTATGTTATGTTGTTGGTTTGGTTCTGACTTGGGACCAATATTCCTTTCCTCTAGATTTTGTGGCTTATGTACACAGTTGTTTTTGAAAACTTAGAAAGCAATTTTTTCTTTAATATGCATTATGTTGGAAACTATAAGGTGGGTTGAATTTCCTTCTTTATTATGCAAAAGCAGTATATCATTGCATATTCCAAATGATCATTCCTCCAGAATTTCTAGCAGTCTCTTTGCCACTCTGAACAGAAACTCAATAAAATACATCTCCTTTATGTGTGAGTCTATAGGTTAACAAACAAACAAACAATAAAATTCCAATGGAGGAAGCAAGTAGAAGTAAAAGGGTTAAATATGAAATATAGTTCATTGGGGGCTGGTTGTAAAAAATAAATTGCTGGAGATATGAATATTAAAAGCAATTTCAATTGTAGAGAAAAGAAGGCATTGTTAACTTTTTTTTAATATTTCAGTTTCTGAGAAGAAACAATGTGATGACTAGTGAAAGCATCAAATAAAATTTCCTGATGTAAACAGAGTTGACATAAAATATCTTAGACCATGGTCATATATACTTTTACCATAAGCACTTACAAAATTATAGATTTGAGATCTACTTTCTTAGCAACTCTCAAGTGTATAAAAACAGGATGTTTAAGTGTAAACACCAAGCTGGACAGTAGATCCCCAGAACTTATTCATCTTAAAAACTAGAAGTTTCTATTGTTTGGCCACCATTTCCTCTTTGCACCATCCCAATCCCCCACTCACTGGTAACCACCATTTTATTCTTCATTTCTACGACTTTGGCTTTTTTAGATTCCACATACAGATGATTTCATCCAGTACTGTTTTTGGTCTTTATTTTGGATTTTAAGGTACATTTTATGTTTCAAAGTATTATTGATTTTAAAAGTTGTTTAAGTTGTTCAGGGGCTCCTGGGTGGCTCAGTTAAGCGTCTGATCTTGATTCTGGCTCAGGCGTGGTCTCAGTTCATGGGCTTAAGCCCCACATTGGGCTTGGCACTGACAGTGTGGAACCTGCAGGGGATTTTCTCTCCTCTCTCTCTGCCCCTCCCCATCCCCACTGACACACACTTTGTCTCCAAACATATAAACTTTTTTCATGTTTATTCATTTTTGAGACAGAGAGAGAGACAGAGTGTGAATGGAGGAGAGGCAGAGAGAGAGAGAGAGAGGGAGACACAGAATCTGAAGCAGGCTCCAGGCTCTGAGCTATCAGCACAGAGCCCAACATGGGGTTTGAGCTGCGAACTGTAAGATTATGACCTGAGCCAAAGTCAAATGCTTAATCAACTGAGCCACCCAGATGCCCCTAAATAAATTAATGAACTTAAAAAATAAATAAAATAAATAAACTTAAATATATATTTATTTAATATATAAGTAAACATATACATTTATATAAATATATATTTATATATTTAGGTAATCTCTATACCCAATAGGGGCTTCAATTTATAACCCTGAGATCAAGAGTCACATGCTCTACCAAATGAGTCAGCCAGGTGCTCCTCTAATAAAAAATCTTTAAATAATAGAATAAGGGTTTGTAGAGTAGAAATGGAAGTCACTGGAGCTATCTCCTTCATGTTCCTTACAATTTCAGTGGACACTAGTATATTTATTCTCCATACTTCCATAGAAACAGAGTTCTTCTATAAAGCCTTAGACTATTGAAAGAGATTATTAAAAATAACTCAGTACAAGCCCTACTGATGACGTGTGTCTAGAAGAAGAATCAACCATTATAAAAATTGCATGTCCACTACTCTTAAACCAAGAACTAATCTTACACTTCTATAGTAAATAACAAAATGATAAATATAAGACATCAGAGAAGACTTGTAATCTAATCATCTCAATCATAGCTAAACATACTGACATGTCTCTAATGCATTTTTTTAAGTTTATTTATTTATTTTTGATAGTGAGGGATGGGCAGAGAGAGGGAGAGAGAGAATCCTAAGCAGTCTCCACACTGTCAATGTAGAGCCAGAAAAGGAGCTTGATCTCACAAACCTTGAGATCATAATCTGAGCTGAAAATGAAAATCAGAGGCTCAACCGACTAAGCCACTCAGGCACCCCTCTAATGTGTTTCTACAGTAGCCTCCTTATTTTTATTACAAAGCTCTGAAATCTTTATTACAAAGCTCCACAATGTGAACTGAACATTGTCTTTTTCTTTGTCTCCCATATTTGAACAGTCAAGTCTGATGGCTTTATATACCACATTTGCAAGTGTATCTCATAACATTGTAAATTTCCCTCCTGTCTGGTATAAAACCACCTGAATTTCTTCACCTAAAGTACCATTCCATGAATACACATAACAGTACTTTGCTTGCTTTTTCTATATGTGTGGTCCTGGTGTCTATTTTCTCCCTTCTTTATAGTTACAGAACCCTAATTTTATTTGGAACATCATGGTATACAATTTAAAGACTGTTTTCTAAGGTATCTTCAATGAGCAATGCTCAGTGGCGTGTGTTCGAAAGGCATTGCCTGGGTTGCTCGAGAGAAACCTCTTAAGTGGGGCTGATGAGTTGTGAGATTCACCTTTTCCCCCAGCACGCTTCTCCCTCCTTCTGCAAGGTGTATGAACGAGGGAGCCACCTGCCACAGCCAGGAGCAAATAATAGATGGCCATGGAGCCATTCTGCTGGACCTGGACAGGTGCCAACATGAATTGATTTTATGTGAGAAATGCAGAAACACTTCTATATGGTTAACCCACTTCTATTTTACAATTCTCCAATCAGCAAAAAAGTACAGTTCTTAAATGATACAATTCCGAGGTATTTTAATTAGCATCAGCCAGGACAAGTGAGAGGAGCTCTGTGGATGCTTGGTTTACAGAACAGCACATCAGCCAATGTGGATTACAGTCACCTGGTTATAGTCATCGGATTGTTATGTCTGAAACATGTCGTTAGTCAATGACATTGAGTATATTTTCAATACATATTTTCTTGTTCATCCAAGTTTATTTAAAAATTCTATAAATGGAAAAAAAAAAAACCCAACCCTAGTCTTTCACTGTTACAATGGAGGCCACAGTTTATCTTATCCTCTCTCTGTTTGCAAAATACGTGAATACATTTTATTATCATTCCATTGCATCACGTTATTTTTTAAATAAAAAAAATTTTTTAATTTATTATTGAGAGACAGACAGAGACAGAGGATAAACATGGGAGGGGCAGAGAGACAGGGGAGACACAGAATCCGAAGCAGGCTCCAGGCTCTGAGCTGTCAGCACAGAGCCCAATTCAGGGCTCAAACTCACAAACCGTGAGATTATGGCCTGAGTCGAAGTTGGGCACTTAACCTACTGAGCCATCAGGTGCCCCTGCACCACATGTTATTGATTAGGTGTATTTTAGGTATTTACTTAGATATTTTTAAAATAATAATTTGGGAATGCTATTATTTTAATATAGAAGTGGAAAAATTAGCTCATCATTAATAAAAATATTATTGCATCTATTTTAACATAATATAACTCCAGAGAATTGTTCAGGGGAAAACCTGTGTTAAATATAAATTTAAGATACTGTGTTGAAGTGATAATATATATTTAATATTACCAATGAATATCTGGTACAAAATAGTTTATTTTATCAGAAAACATCTTGATGGATGACATTTGTACTTCTATGGCCTGGAGAATGTTAATAAGTCCTTGCTCTGGTTTACCCTGCAGATAAAACAGGGTTAGTTGCCCAAATAGAAGCATCTAAAGAACCAGTTAGTGCCTGTTTATTAGATACCTTTCCTGTGCCATTTATAAATAACCATATACAACAAAATCTCCCAGGAACATCCAGATGTGTGCAAGTAAAGGATTTTGAAAAAATCAACTGCCCTGTGGTTGCTTTCTTCTTCTTGCCTTATCCACAGCATTGGGTGTACAGGCTCAATGTATGTTTCGTTTATGGTGGGATTCTGGAAGTTACTGTGCAAATAAAGATGTCGTATGCTCTGGGTGCCTTGAATGGTCCCAAATGGCGTAACCATGGTGAAAGCATCTTTGGCAGACATTATAGCTGCATATCCCAATTTTATTCTCAAGCGAATTCTCTTTTGGTCTGGCTTCATGTTAGAGACTATATTACTTAAATATATGTTTTCTCATCCTTCTTAGCAGATACAGAGGTCATACAAGAAAGTTATAGACAAGGACTCTTAATACACAGTTTGCTGAATTTTTTTTTGAGAAAACACTGAATTTCTAGATGGAAGAGTTAAATACGGTTTGTGTCAGTATCACCTCCATCTGCCCTGATGGGCAGCTCTACACCGTCAACAGTCTGACTGTCTCAATACTAAAGCAGGGAGAGTACACAAATAGAAGTATTTTGACCTTGGGACGCCTGGCTGGCTCAATCGGCTGAGCCTCCAACTCTTGATTTCTGCTCAGGTTGTGAGATTGAGGACCGCCTTGGGCTCCCTGCCTCTGCACTAACAGCACGAAGCCTCCTTGGGATTCTCTCTCTGCCCCTCCCCTGCTCTCTCTTTCTTTCTCAAAATAAATAAACTTTAAGAAGGAAGTATTTTGACCTTTGTTTCCTATGTGAGTTACTGCACAGAAATTAGTAGCTGTCGTCCTTCAAACATTTTTCTTTTAAGTCAGCAAACCAGATTTAAACAGCTAGCATTTAGATGCTCTGTTACTTGTAGCCAAAAGGTATTTTAAACTACTACTTTACAAAGTTTCTTCTCAGTGGTTAGTTTCCTGACTCATGTAGCAAAGTACCATAGAGTGGGTGGCTTAGATAATGGACCTGTATTGTCTTGCATTTCTGGGGGACAGAGTCTAAACTATAGCTGTCTTCAAAGATTGGTTTCTTTTAAGGGTTGTGACAGAGAATCTGATCCCTGCTTCTCCCTTAGCGTCTGGTAGCCTTGGGCGTTTCTTGGCTTGTAAATATTGTTCCCCCTGTCTTTTCCACTGTGTCTCTCTATCCAAATGACCCTTTTTTATAATGACACTGACTGTACAGATTAGGGTTCACCCCAGTGATCTCATCTTAACATGATCATCTGCAAGGGTCCTGTTTTCAAATAAGATCACGTCTGGGGCTGAGGGCTTCAACGTCTTTTGTACAGGGGACAATTCAGCCCATAAGATCAGGGTTCAAAACTGCAAAGTACTTTTACATTGTGAATGAGGTTTAAGTAAATCCAATTTCTGTAAACGTATTTCCTTCTCTGCATTAACTTAAGCCTCAGGGTTTATTTAGCTGCTCTGGAATGTGATGACCTATGTCAATGGCGTTCAAAGATTTTGCTTTTTGGACATTATTTTTATTTTATCTTGGAAGTTTCTCTCTTAATTGGCCACTAAGTAGATATATTTTTCAGACTGACATTTAGATTCTCTCAGAATTCTCTTGTATGTTAGGTCTTGCTAACATTGAAGTAATTTTTTTAGATCGACCTTTTTTTTCTGGTATAATTTCTTATGTGTATGCCTATAAAAATAAAATTAAATGATATGGAAAAATAATGAGCATTCACACCTGGACCATTATTCTCATCAATAAATTTAGGATCATATTAGAATAATTTTGACTGATATCAAGGAATATTTCAATAATGTGTCATATTACTCAATATGAAAAAGGGTAATATTTTAATTGCACCCTTAGTTACTCATAAGGTGATTTCCTGGTACACCAATAATATTATACTTTAAGTCATATCATTCAAATACACATCCATATTTAGTGAATACATGGTCAGATCTTCTGTGTAAGTTGAGGAAATAAAGAAAGCAAATTTTTTAAAAAGGGTTTGAAACTATTATATATTTTCCATGTGCACAACTAGCAAAATATCTCACATAATATATGGTGTAAGTACCTTTTTGAATTCTATTAATTAACACTGTTAAATGTTCTCTTCTTATATGTATTCCACCGATTTGGATTATGAGTTATTCAATATGATTGAAACATCAATAATTGTCTAATTTTCTCTAATTTGGGGGCTTATAACGATTGTTTTGATCTAGTCCCCAGGGAACTTTTTGTTTTTTTGAATGAATGAGACCAAAGATCAGTCTAGATTCATATCATTAATTACTTCATTTTATAGAAGAATTAATGAATTAATTAGCAGTATGGAGGAGTAAACAGCTTTTTAAAAGAATATATGTACCAACATCTAGGGGCACCTGGGTGGCTCAGTTGGTTAAGTGTCCAACTTCAGCTCAGGTCATGATCTCACGGTTCGTGGGTTCGAGCCCCGCATCGGGCTCTGTGCTGACAGCTGTCTCAGAGCCTGGAGCCAGATTCGGATTCTGTGTCTCCCTCTCTCTTTGACCCTCCCCTGCTCACTCTCTCTCTCTCTCTCTCTGAAGTCAGAAATAAATAAAACATTAAAAAAGAATATATGTAAGAACATCTAATTTTTTGATTATACTTTATCACATTTATTAACTCAGGATTACAAGAAACATGTTGCCTTATCAATATAAAGCCAAAGTTAGATGGTTGATTTGCTCATTTAAAAGAAGGAAAAAAAACTTAGCAAGAAGAAATTTATCCCAGAATTGAAATGTTGGTTTAATATTTATTATCAATGTAATTCACAGTATTAGCAGAATAAAGAAGGAATATGTGAATATCTTAATTGATTCAGAAAAAAACTATTAAATGTAATGCAACACAAATTTATGAAAAGAAACCTCAGAAATTTAGGCATAGAATGTAACTTATTCATATTGGTTCAAAATGAAAGGAAAGTAGGCCATGTCCACCTCCAATTACTCCTAACAAATATTTATTGGTATAAGACTAAATGTTTCTTCCATAGGACCGGAGAAAGGAAAGGGTGTCTAATCATAGATTTTTTTCTTCAACATTGTACTAATGATCCAAGCTACTGCAGGTGCAGGGTCGATACACAAAACTCAGACGTATTTCTATACAACAGCAATAAACACTTGGAAAATCAATTTAAATAAATGATAATATATTTATTAAAGAAAAAAACTTGAAATACAGAAGAATAAGTTTAACACAATTCTGCAAGAGCCATACATGGAAGACTACAAAATCTTATTGTGAGACACTGAAGATCCAAATACATGAATCAAACTATCATGTCATGTATCGGCACACTCAGCGATATGTTCATTTTTCTCAGACTGACATGGAGGTCCGTGGCTATCCTGATGAAAATCGCAGCAGATGTTTCGGGCATGGCAAACAAATTCTAACAGACCCAGATGCACTATAGCTGGACACTCTGTAACTGAGGAACCGCTCACAGACTGTTTTGTCAATGGACTGGGGACACGATAAGACTGAAGCAGCTCATTTATCACTTGACATTTCGAAGCTGTTACTTTAATGAAGGAAGTATTCTGATTTTCAGGAAAAAGCATCAGCCCGGTCTAATTTCCAAAAATGCCATGAAAACTGTGCATTTCTCTCTCCTCTCAGTAGTTGCCTTAATATATAGCTGCCAGCAATTTTAGACAATTTTAGGGTGGGAGTACATTTTTGTGAGGTAGTAAGAGATTTCCCCCTCAGTTTATTTGTCCTCACTTTCATTCAGTGGACTCTGGAACTTCTAATGGATTTAAGTCTATGACTTTGTTTAGGGCTAATGATTCTCCCTTTGGGAGTTAAGTCTGAAGTCAGATTTCCATTTGCCAGACTTGGATTTGTATTGTTCTTAATACGCATTAAGAAGGACACTTGATGACAGGTCATTTATTTTCTTCCAAGGACCTGACCGTTTATTTGCTAATGTCAAAGTTCACTGTGGGTCAAACTGTTCTAATGAGCAGTCTGGACCTCTTGCCTATTACAGTGATCACTTTCATTTTGCCTCTGGCAAATCCTCGTAAAATTTGACCTCTTTCACCCTAGAATTACAATTATTTTCACTGAAATAAGGGAGCCCATTTCAAAGCCAGCACCTCCAAACCATATTTTTGGTTGAAAACAGCATAACTATCCCAATAAATGTTTCAATGTACTGGTCCTGTCCCGGCCAATGTATTTCTTAATTTTTCATTGAGAAAATTTCTGGGACCCTATAAATGAAATGATATAAATAGTGAGCAAGTAAATTGTGCAAAAAGCTATGTGCAAAATTCTCACCTTTCTAGTTGGATGTCGTTCTGTTGTATTATTCCACTACTTTTCTCTACGTTCTACCAAGGAATTTTTCTCATGCCACTTTGACCTAGTGAGCTAACGCTTATTTTTAGGTGTTAGGTGACGAACCTAAGGCAGAGAACTCCTTATATCAAGCTTATCAAGCAGGTACATTTAATTTGGGATCGCTAGTGGGTGGACAGATGTTGATAAATTCAGCAGAATCCCAAATTTGTTTCTTCCTATTCTACTATCCACAGAACCCATTTATTGTAAATTGCCTACTTTAATTATTCTAACATAATTAACAAAACCTCACTCTTATTTATTTATTCATTCATTCATTCATTCATTCATTCATTGCTGTGGAAGCATTCCTTTCTCATATATGACTTTAGGATTATCTCTTTGGGAAGTGGTGGTGTATGAATCTGATTATGGGATAATCAGATTCCCTTGTTAAGCACACACTTTCTTCCTTCTATCTTGAAAACAAGGTCTAGAATATTTTCAGCCACAACCAGATTTGGTATTTCTTTTCACTCAGATTTTATTCTTATTTTGGAGACAGGGACAGACCTACAAAACAAATCTACTTCTGGGGTATTTTGTCCTATTGTAATTTGATCACACATTTGAGAATAAACTCTTGATTTAAATGCATGCTATTACAATATTGTATAATAAAGTTATACAATATGAAGATATGCAATTAGATATTCAAGATTATAGAAATATTGTGCATATATTTCTCTTTTAAAATTGTAGAATAAAGATCGTATCTTACCTTACCCTAGCAGAAATTACTGAAAAGAAACAAGGAAAATAAGAAAGGACATATATATGTCAACAAGAAAATTAAGAAATTCCTTAGGTTCAAATACAATATATGAATAAATAAAACAGCAAACATTAAAAAGGCTGCACCAGTATAGTCTAATCTAATGATAGGCTTGGAGAAAAACTCATCTTAAACATTTTTTTTAACGTTTATTCATTTTTGAGAGACAGAGAGAGACAGAGAGCAAGCAGTGGTGGAGCAGAGAGAGGGAGACAGAATCTGAAGCAGGTTCCAGACTCTGAGCTTTCAGCACAGCAGGGCTCACGAACCATGAGATCATGACCTGGAGCCAAAGTCAAATGCTTAACTGACTGAGCCACTTGGGGGCCCCAACACTCTTGTTTTATGTACACACACGTGTGTGGTATGTGCCTGTGAGAGAGAATCATTGTGCAGCCCACTCTTTTTCTTTTTCTCTTCTTGACGGTTGTGTGAAGGAGCTGTCTTCTGGGTTACTCAGAGAACATATTAGAAGACTGTGTGAGTGTGTATGTGTGTAACATACTAAGGAGAAGAAACACTCGTGATAAATTAGCATCATTTCTAAATCCCAAAATATTCTTATCATCAATGAATTTCTGCCACTTAAACCTACTTTAGCAAGGAAAATATTTAATCCATCTATTTCCAGGCTGCTTGCCTTTAAATTGTCATATATGACAGTATTCTAGAGCACTGATATCTTCTTTGGCTTCCCATTAAAAAGCCTGATGTAAAGGAAAGAAGTTAATTCTGATCAGTTAGATTTGTTCACATGTACATAATAAATTTCATGTTTAAATGTGACAGTCTTTCCTGGATATTTTTAGGAAACTCGCAGAAATCCATACACTTGAACTCAGTGAGACTCTCTTACCATCTACTCATAACCCCTGTCCCCGATCGCAAGGTGGATTTTAATAGTGGGAAACCTGAAAAACAAACAAACAACAACAACAACAACAAAAACGGAGTGTAGAAACAGAGATTCACAATAATGACACATTTTCATTTATTAAGTAGAACATTTACGGGTTGTAGAAAAATGAGCTGATAAATGTGCTTGATGGAAAGAAAAATGTGTACTACCTGTGTTCAAAAAGCCTGAAAGTATTTTAAAAATTAACTCAAAATGGATGAAAAATCTAAATGTGAAACATGAAACTCTAAAACTCATAGAAGATAACATAGGAAAAGAATCTAGATGAACTTAGACTTGGCAATGACTTCTTAGAAAAACACCAAAGGCAGAAACCATGAAAGAAATGATAAGTGAGCTTAATTAAAGTTAAAATCACTCTCAAGAGAATGAGAAAACAAGCCATAAACCAGGAGAAAAAAAGGTTTGCCAACTACACATCTGAAAAAGGACTGTTACCAAAAAATACGAAAGAAAAAAGGAAAAAAAATCTGTTCAAATGCAACAACAAAAAAACACTCTCATCTAAAAAATTGGCAAAAAATTTGAAAAAACAGTACTAAAAGAGACATACAAATGGCAAATAAGCATATGAAAAGATGTTCCACAGTATATGTCACTGGAGAATTGTGAATTAAAACACGGAGAAATCCTTGGAGGCCTGGGGGCTCAGTCGGTTAAGTGTCCGACTTCTGCTCAGGTCATGATCTCACAGCTCATGGGTTTGAGCCCCGTGCCGTGCTCTGTGCTGCTCACATCCTGGAGCCTCCTTCTGATTCTGTGTCTCCCTTTCATTCTGCCCCTCCCCTGCTAATTCTCTTTCTCTCTCTCTCTCTCATAAATAAACTTAACAAAAGAAAACAAAACAAAACAAGAAGAAACCTCTACATACGTCTTAGTATGGCAAAATTCCAAAGCAATGATAACACCAAATACTCCTGGAAATACAAAACAAAAGATTTCTCATCTGTTGCCCATGGGAATGCAAAAATTGACTAATTTGGGAAAGTTTGGCAGTTTCTTTTAAAACTACATTAAAGCATTAGTATAAGACCCAGCAATTGCATCTCTTAGTGTTTGCCAAAATGAGTAGAAACCTTGTTTCCACACAAAGACCTATACAATATACTTATACTGGTTTTATTGATCATTATGTAAACCTGGAAGGAAGAAGAAATCCTTCAGTAGGTGAATGGATGAATAAACTATAGTATATCCAGACAATGAGATATTATTCAGCACTAAAAAGAAATGAATTATCAAGACATAATAAGGCAGAGGAATCCTTTTTTTGAAAATTTTAAATTTATTTTTGACAGAGGGAGGGTTGGGGGGAAGGTGCAGAGAGAGACAGAGACACAGAATCCAAACTAGGCACCAGGTTCTGAGCTGTCAACACAGAACATGATGTGGGGCTCAAACCTACAAGCTGTGAGATCCTGACTGAGCCAGAGTCAGACACTTAACCAACTGAGCCACCCCAGTGCCCCAAGGCAGATGGACTAAATACACATTAGTAAGGAGAGAAGCCAGTCTGAAAGGCTACATAGTATCTGATTTCATTTATACGACGACGTTCTAACAAAGGCAAAACCATGGAGTCAATAAAACGTCAGTGGTAGCCATGGTTAATGGGACAGGGAGAGATAAATTAGCAGAGAGAGCACAGAGGGTTTTTAGGGCAGTGCAACTCTTCTATATGATACTCTAGTAGGAAACCTGTCATTACAAATTTATTAAAAACATGGAATATACAACTCTAAGAGCGAATCCTAAGTAAACTATGGACTTTGGGTAATAGTGCTACTTCGTTTTGGGTTCATACATGGTAACGCTTTCTTGGGGGATATTGATAGAGGGGAATATTATGTGTGTCTGGGACATGCATAACAGGGGATATGTCAGATCTCTGTGTATTTTCTGCTCGATGTTGCTGTGAACCTAAAATTGCTCTAAACATGTCTAATTTCAAAATAATACATTTAAAAAGGCTGAGAGTAGATAAACACACACACAGTCTCTTTGTTCCCTCTAGAAAAGTTTGGAGTTTGAAGAAAGATTAGGGTCATAGTAGGTACTCTGGAAATCATGAGCTTTTAATTCTTAAATAATATGTAAGTTACTTCTCTAAATTTATTGATCCTATACTAGGTATTCAATATTTCACACGGGAGATTCTTAAACCTTGAGTGCTTATAAATTGTGGTATAAATCTATATATATTCTCTTCTTTATTATTATGGTAAAAACAAAATACTACTACATTTTGAAAGGAGTGATATGCATGCATGAAATTTTTAGAAATACATAATAAATCATGTGCTGTAAAATTGTGTGATTCCATTACTGGTAATTCATAATTACTACTGCTATCATTTTGATTAGCTGCTTGCATTCAAGGCAGAAGCAGATGCTAAATTTCAGTTGGAAATAAATGGAAATACCACATTTTCTTTATCCATTCATCTCTGGATGAACATTGGGTTGTTTCCATATTTTGGCTTTTGTGAATAATGTTGCAACATGGGGGCAGAGATCTTTCTCTGAGATTCTGAATTCAATTCTTTTGGATATATACCCAGAAGTGGGATTCCTGGACTATATGAAAGATCTATTTTTAATTTTTTGAGGACCCTCCATATTTTTTCCCTTAGCTGAAGCACTATTTTGCATCTCCATTAATAGTGCACAAAGGGTCCAATCTCTCTACACCCTTGCCAACATGTACCTTTCTGTTTGCTTGTTTATTAATAGCCACCAGAGCACATGTAAGGCAATATCTAATTATAGTATTGAATTGCAGTGCACTGGTAATTAATAAGGTTAAGTGTCTTATCATATACCTCATGCCATTTGTATGTCTTCTTTGGGGAAACACCTATTCAAGTCCTTTGCCCGTTTTTAATTAGATTACTTGGGGATTTGTTTTTGTATATTTTGCTATTGAGTTGTTGGAGTTCCTTATATATTTCAGAAATTAAACTTTCATAGAATATGTAGTGTGCAAATATTTTCTCATTTCACAGGTTGCCTTTAAAATTTTTTTAATGTTTATTTATTTTTGAGAGAGACAGAATATGAGCAGGGGAGGGGCAGAGGGAGAGGGAGACACAGAATCTGAAGCAGGCTCCAGGTTCTGAGCTGTTAGCACAGAGTCCGACGTGGGGCTCGAACTCATAAGCTGTGAGATCATGACCTGAGCCGAAGTCGGACGGTCTGACGCTTAACTGACTGAGCCACCCAGGCACCCACAGGTTGCCTTTTCATTGTTGGCTTTTTCCGTTATTGTGCAGAAACTTTTCAGTTAGATGTGGTCACCCTTATCTTTTTTTGCTTTGTGGCCAGTGATTTGGTTCATATCCATGAAAAGATCAATGTCAAGAAACTTTTTCTCTACGTTTTCCTCTAATTTCTTTATGGTTGCAAGGCTCACATTTAAGTCTCTAATCCATTTTGGTTGATGTAAGATAGGTGACCAATTTCAGTTTCTCATTTCATTATACTAAGTGGAAAAGACAAATACTATATGATTCCATTTACATGCGATGTCACAGAAGCAGAGAGTAGAATAGTGGTTACCAAGGGCTGGGGTCCAGGGAGAATGGAGTATTGTTCAATAGATATAAAGTTTCAGTTATGCTACATGAAATAAGTGCTAGAGATCTGCTAAAGAACATAGTGCCTCTGGTTAACAATACAGTATTATACCTTTCAAAATTTATTGAGATTAAATCTCATATTAAGTAGTCTTACCCCACCCCCCAAAAATAAACTAAGAAAACATAAAGGGACACAAGAAAACTGTAGATTGGGCTATGGTGCTGGTATCAGGGGTATTTGCATATATGTTCAAGCTCATCAATTTGTACACAATAAATGCAGTTCTTATATATCAATTATATCTCACTGAAGCTGCTAAAAACAAAATAATAGAAAGAAAAAAAGAGATAAATGGAAATAAAATTGCATTTTAAGTTTAAGAGCTCCCCAAGTTCTATCCATGAACACCTTGGGGGGATCCCTGGACCCCAGGCTCAGAGCCCTGGCTTCATAATTAACTCTGTTGCACTTACTACATTCTGGACTTTGTACTGAATACTTTACAAACCATGAGCAGTGACATTTGCCTTATAGAGCTGTTGCTTCTATTAGTGATAATTCACTGGTTTGACTTATAACAGATAAACATGGGGAAAGTTTATTGGATAAAAATAATGAGGCTTTCTGTTCTTATCAAATATTCTTGGCTACATTTATCCTATATTGATTCCCTCCTGTTGTAAAATGTCCATATCTGCTAATGAATGCTTTCCCTCTTTTAAAAAAAAAGATTTATTAAGGTAGTGTCCAAAGTCAGATACTGAGCAAGATTTAAGGTAACAGGGGCATCTCCTTTCCGACAGTGGCCTGAAAAACCACTGAGCTAGAGGATGTATTATTATAGATTATCTGATATTCTGATTTACTTCAAAGCAATTGCACGTAATTTTTTAAAAGTATTTATTTTATTTATTTTGAGAGATAACGGGAGGGGGGAAAGGGCAGAGAAAGAGGGAGAGAATGAATCTCAAGCATGCTCAGTGCAGAGCCCAATGTGGGGCCTGAACCCGTGAACTATGAAGTCATGACCTGAGCTGAAATCAGGAGTCATTCACTCAACCCATGGAGCCACCCAGGTGCCCTGGCGATGGCACATAATTTGTATTAAAATCTCACACTTACTTTATAGAAGCCCAAAGAAAATTGAAGAATTACTTCATCAGATCTTGTCTATAGTATTATATTAAATTCTGGGTAATGTATCTTATGATAGATGTTTATAAATTATATGTGAGGAGCTTCAGAATGATAATAGGGGTCCATAATCAAACTCATTTAAGAAATTGATGATGGAAATAAAAACGTTTATTCAGAAAAAAGACATTTATGAATTTTGACATAATTCTTTTATTAATTAAATTTAATTTTTTATCTAATTCCAACTTAGTTAACATATAGTGTAATAATGGTTTCAGGACTAGGATTTAGTGATTCATCACCTACTTATAACACCCAGTGTTCATCCCAACAAGCGCCATCACACATTTAGCCCATCCCCCCTCCCAACTCCTTTCCAGCAACCCTCAGCTTATTCTCTGTATTTCAGAGTCTCTTATAGTTTGCCTCCCTCTCTGTTTTTATCTTATTTTTTCTTCCCTTGCCCTATACATTTTCCAAGTTAATTCAATTAATAAGAAATACGGTGCCCATTGAGCTACAGGAGTTTTTATATTTAAAAAAAAAGAAGTAATTTTGATATCTCCTCTGGCTCAGACTGAATCCTAGACCTGCTTGTCCAATTTGAATACAATACATGACAATTAGCCATTATGAACAATAGATTTATTAGCTTTCATGAAAAAAATAAGCTAGCATCTGCCATTTCCTTACATAGGGACAGAGTATGCTTTAAGGCATTATACTGTCATAACTATTAATATTACTGTTATATTTACTCATCAAGATTTACTTTTAATATTAGCACAGTATGACACAAAGATACAAAGACTAGGAAACCAATATATAGTACCTGAAAGAACACCATTTTATAGGTTTTCTGAAAGCATGTCTTATGATGTAATGATTGTAAACATTCTATTTTTTCAAGTTTATTTAAGAGGTTGACAAGTTTAATAGGTTTTTAAATAGCTGAAGGAACTTTCCATATGTATATAATCCTAAAAGGTCAAAAAGTGCATAAATTTGTGTCAATCATAGAAAACTAATTTACACCACACAGTTTTCCATAGTCTTGGGGTAGGTCGTAAAGAGACTATTCTACCAACTAAAGTATCAGTGGCTAAAAATACACTTAGTCTACAATATTATTTATATGATTTATATTGATTTTTATTTTGTGTATACTTTGCTTCTTCTCTGATGATCTACATAGGTACGGATCTCAATATTTTACAGACAAAGGTTCATAGCATATCAATAGAAACATGTCTTTATCAGGTAATTGAAAGTAAAAAAATCAAGCATGTGAAAAGGTAATTGATTTTAAGGGTAAATAAACATATATTCCTGTATTCTTTGTATGCTTTATCTGCAAATTTTGCCTTCTTTCTATTTCATTGATGCATAATAACTACAATTAGTGAAATTCAATCAATCCAAATTTCGGAATATACTTTGACTAAAATGCATATTTGGCTTCAAGTGTTAAGTCAAAATTTGGTTACAACTGACTTCTTGTAAGGTGAAGCTTTCTAAATGTATTTTGAAGCTGAAGTGAAAAGATTTTAAATAACAGCAAAATTCTTTAATTCAACAGATTAATTGTTAAAGTCTCATTAGTTAACCTCAACTATGTATAACAAGCAATGAAATAATATATAAAACCCCTAAATTAAAAAACCCACCAAATTACGAAGAAGTAACAGGGGAATTGTAATGTTGGATAGAAGTCCCAGAAGTTGTTATTCATGTTTATTCTGTAAAAATATGTATCACAAGAGTAATAGTGTAAGGCCACAAGTGTAAACGTCTAAACCAAACTGACTCCATGACAGGCTTTAAGTTTCCCCTCTAAACTAGAAGGCCTAAGTTTCAGCTTCCCTGAAACTACCAGGCAGTTACACATTGCCCAAGGCAGGAGAAACCACCCTTGCAACACCCAATCAGGAAAGGCCATCGACCACCCTCCACATTATTAAGGGAGAGGCCTGGAGATAGAAACTATAGATAGGACCCTGTTACCTGATGTTAAAGTTAACCCGTTAGTCCCCGAATAAGACCCTAGGCTCGTTCTGTGATTGGTTAAATTTCAAGGTACTCTAAACGCTGTAATTGGATCTCGCCAAAAGTAACGAATACTCTAGACAATGTGTATGGTCAAACCCGCTGTCAATGATGTTGAATAATTATGATTGGATCACTGTTCCCATGTCACAACTTCTTAACTCCCCCATCTCAAACCCTGTAAAAACCCTACTCTGCCCTTGTTCGGGGCTCTCAGCACGGACCCATACACTGGTGAGGTCTCGGAGCCCGAGCTTAAGCCCGTAATAAAGCCCTTTGCTTTTGCATAGATGACTCGGACTCCTTGGTGGTCTTGGGATTTGGGGGAGATCGCGATCTGGGCATAACAATAGATTGCCTTAAAACCTATCAAAATTTTAAATTCTGGAATGGACCAACAAAAGTGTTTTTGGAGCAGGGAAGTAACAATATGACATTTATGTTGATAAGATATAAAATGCGTGACACAGATTCAACATTGTAGTCATTTCTTTTCCCCAGAACATCTAGCATGAGCTTCCCTACACATGTAAATTGTTCCTTCACGTGTAAATTGTGCCTTCAAGCTGTAGCCAAACTTAGACTTTGATTATGATCTCTTTACTAGGTTTCACAATAAGGCTCTTTTCCCATAGTTTGCAAATTTTTACTCTATATTAGTTTGCACATGAATGTTGAATTCTCTTTTGCCCTTTTTAAAAAAATAGAAGAATAAACTACGAAGAGTGAACAGACGATCAAAGTGTACATTTTCACTTTTTCCACTTCTGTATTACTGTAGGAATGGCTGCCTTGAATTCTTACCAAGGCATATACAGTAGACCATATTCTAATGGTTTTCTGTTCCTTTCTACAGTTAACCAGAGTCAACACAACTTTATGTCTATATATACATACACCATTATTCCTTCTTTGGTTCTTAGTATTTCAGCATATAGAAATAAGATGATTCATTTAACATTTCTTGGTGACTATTAAGTTTTTCTTGTCTCTATTACAATTATAAAATGATGCAGAAATGATCATCTCTGTATATGTAATCCTGTGAAATATTTTTGTAAGATAACTAGGTAGAAGCTGCATCATTTTGTAGATGGTAATATATGTTGAAATTTTGTTTTCTCCACAACTTAATTCAAATGGCCTCTCCTGTGGGAATATATGAGAATATTTAAATCCCCAAAGCTTTGCCAAACTCTAGCAATCTGAATAACTGAAAACTTCTCACTATACTTTACATTTGCATTTACCTGATTACTAGTGAAGCTGAACTATATATATGAGTGAGTTATTTCTATTCTAAGTTGAAACTTGAATACACTGCCTATTTTGCTGTTGAATGGCTTATCTACTTTCCTTTTTTTGTTGATTTCTTGGATGTTTTTTCATTTGTGTGACAGTAATATAAAATACATTGCAAATATTTTCACTCTTGTATCAATGGCTTTTTAATTTTTAAAAATATTTTTAATCTTTCTGAGGTGTTCATGCTGGTATAGTGTTCAATACACAATATTTTGTTTAGTTATTTTTGTTTCTTGATGCTAAATATTATAGATTTACTACTTGTATGTGTGATTTTAATCAATCTGATATTGATTTAGTATCCAGCAAAAGATAGGACTCTTATACAGACAGTGGTACCATTAATATTATGTTTTCCATATGTTCCTCATATATGTCATACACCTTACTTTTTAGATTCTATTTTTACACCAAGTTAGCATCTTTTCTATCACCGATAAAATATTTTAAAAACATTTTAACTTTAGGGGCACCTGGGTGGCTCAGTCGGTTGAGCATCTGAGTCTTGATTTCCGCTCAGGTTCTGATATGATAGTTTGTGGGTTCGAGTCTTGAGTCAAGCTCCATGCTGATCGTGCAGAATTCTGCTTGGGATTCTCTTTCCTTTTCTCTCTGCCCCTCTCCTGCTCATGTGCACTCTCTCTCTCTCAAAATAAATAAATAAACTTAAAAAAAAAACCCACTGAAGATTGCCTGCTACAGGTTATACATACCTTCTCTGGTGATTCAGCTAAACACAATTGTGAAGAGGTTGTTCAGCAACTATGGTCCCAAACCATTCCACCTTAAGATTATTTTACTGTACCTGTCCTAATGACATAGCTGAATCTGAATTTGGGGACAGATAGAGAGAGAGTCAGGGATTCTAACCACAGTAAAGATTCACCCTGCAATTGCTGGATTGAAAATGAGGTGGGGCTAGGAAGGCTTGTGGAAAGGAGTGTAGAAGCCTCCCAGGAAATGAGAACCACTCCTTGCTGACAGCTAGCAAGGGAATGGGTACCTCAGTCCTACAATCACAAGGAACCGAATTTTGCCAGTATAAGAATGAGTCTGGAAGTGAAATCTTTCCTAAAAGCCCTGATGAGCCCTCGGCCTGGCTAATACATTGATTTGAGCCTTGGGATAGCCTGTGCATAGAAACAAGATGTGCTGTGCTGAAATCTGATGTTTACCTCACTGTGAGAAAATGAAGCGTTGGTTTCAAATTGGTAAGTTTGGGGGACTTTGGGTAATTTGGGGGAATCTGTTGTATACCAATAAAAAATGAACACAGGGATGGCTGGGTGGCTCAGTCAGTTAAACATCCAACTCTTGATTTCAACTCAGGTCATGATCTCAAGTGTCATGAGTTCCACCCCGTGTCGGTCTCTGCAGTGACAGCACAGAGCCTGCTTGGGATTCTCTCTCTTCTCTCTCTGTCCTCTCCAATTCTCTCTCTCTCTCTCAAAATAAATAAACGTAAAACACTGAATATAGTCCATCAGCTTCCAGTTTTGTTACTCTGTTTAGACTATTTTTTCAGACATTTATTGGCTATTTTCATTCATTTTGTCTATAACTGTCTTCATGCTGTGGAAAAAGTTCTATTTAGATTATATATTTTTCTGATGTCCTACTGAGGTTATTTACATTTCTTTAAAATCGTCGTTTTTCTAGGTTGGCATATTTATTTCCACAGACTGGAGGCATTCAACTTTTCATCCACCATCTCTTTTTCTGCTTTTCATATTTTGTTTTATTTTGCTTCTTCCCTTGTATTCTAGACTTTATTAGCTAATCATATTTGTTTGATTGTTGTTTTGTTTATTTCCAAATATTATTTATTATATTTAGCTTCTGTCATCATTTATCATTTTTGTAATTTATCAATATCTGATTTTACCTTTATTATTTTATTCTTTTCATAATTTGATATGTTTATTTGTACATTTGCATGTAGTTTTCTTTTCCCAGAGAGAGAGGGAGATTGAGAGAGAGAACAAGAGAGAGAGAGAAAGTAGGGGAGAGGGGAAGAGGAAGAGAGAGAGAGAACCCCAAGCAGACTCCATATTCAGTACAAAGCCCAACTTGGGGCTTGATCCCAGGACCTGGGATCACTAACTGGGCCGAAATCAAGTCAGATTTTCAACTGACCTAGTCACCCAAGCACCTCTCGTGTAGTTTTAAAATCTTTACAAAAAAAGGGGGGGGTGCCTTGGTGGCTCAGCTGGTTAAGCGTCCAACTTCGGCTCAGGTTGTGATCTCATGGTTCATGAGTTCCAAGCCCCATATCAGGCTCTGTACTGACAGCTCAGAGCCTGGAGCCTGCTTTAGATTCTGTGTGTCTCTCTCTCTGCCCCTCCCCACTCCCACTCTGTCTCTCTCTCTCTCAAAAATAAACATTAAAAATAAAATAATAAAATAAAATAAAAAGTTATTTCATCGAGTTTTATTCTGTCATCAATAAGAATATTTATGTCTCTCTCTCTCTACATATATATATCACTTATTTGTTCCATATAAGCTGATATACAGTAATTTCATCATTATTTTCAAAATATTCTGCATTTCAATTGTTATTTTGTTCTTGTTTGAAGATTGTGTTTTGAAGGACTTGGATTTTGTACTTCAACACTTCTGAGGGGACTGTATATGTATGTGCTTTTTAAATATTATAAAAAACATTAGCATGCTAGTAAAGGAGGAGAGTGAGAGAGAATTTCAAGCAGGTTCCATGCCCAGGGGGGGTCCCAACATGAAGCTTGATCTTGACCATGAAATCTTGTCCTGAGTGGAAATCAAGAGTTGGACACTTAACTGACTGAGGCACCCAGGCGCCCTGAGACTGTTTCTAATAACAGATGTGTCGGGATTGGTATGAGAAACACATTCAGTTTCATAACTAATTTTAAAATATTTTAATATTTTAAATTTAATAATTTATCTATAGCTTATTATTTGAATATGTTTCACTATATGAACTATTTTTATTTTTCAGACAGATATTTTACAAGCTTGTATTGTTTTCCTTTGCTTCAAGTTTATATCTTAGGTTTTTTTTCTTAGTTAGTAGAAAGCCTATTATTTTTCTTCTTAGAAAAATAGAAAAACCCAATAATATTGGGTTTAGTTGTTTTTTCTCATTCATCTTTCTACTTTCTCTGCAGCATTAATTTTGGCTACAACTTTATTAAACGCATGTTTTTAAATCCTTTTTTAGTCACAATTTCACCTACCTACAGACCAAATATATGTCTTGTGTTCATTATTTGTTTTCAGGATGCACTTTTTTATTTTTCCAATATTTTGAATGCTGATCCAATTTTCCTCTGTGTGCCTACCTGTCTTCCTGAACCATCTATTTGCCCCAAGACAATTTAGAAAGGAGATAGTGAGTGATTCAGGTTATTTAGACATCATATTGACTTACTCTAAAGCTCTTTTGACAAGGAGTGTGTGTGTGTGTGTGTGCGCGCGCGCACATGCATGTGTATGTACGTGTGTATATGCATGTGTGGGTATGTATCCCTTAGAAATTCACTGGCAGCTGTTTTTTTCTTTCTCTATTTTTTCTTTAAGTGTCGCTGATGCAGTGTTACTTTAGTTTCAGGTTTGCAACACAATGTATCCGTAACTTTATACATTATGCTTTGATGGAAGAGTAGGCTGAAATTTGCAGAATAATCCCATTAGTCATCTCCAGGAATGGTCTGTTCCACAATTTCAAATGTCACTCAGGGAGGCTCCTAGAGTAGTACAATTACATATATATCAAGCATAGATTTTGCTTCCCGGAGTGTGCTTCTTTATTTAGAAGCTCCTGTGTCTGCAAGCTCTGCCTACATTGTGGGTGCTCTGTTGCGTCCATTCTCAGCCTCATCTAATATTCATTGAAGTTGGCAGCCCCTCTTAATTTATACTGTATTTGGAGAATAAAGGAGTTTTTAAAATCATTAAAAACTGTAATTATCATTTCTGTTCTTCATTTGCTTCACTTTCCTTGTCTTTCATATTGGTTTAGAGAGCAGAAGGAAGGAGAGACACATTTTCTAGGTTACAGCATCAAAGAAAGGATTTTCTAAAAATAATTAACATATAACATAAAGTTGTACATTCCTCTTTTAGAACAAAATCATCACAAACTTGCTTTTAAAAATCCTTTTAAATCATGTCTTTTAATTGTGCATGCATTCATAAGTAATAAATAGTTACAGGATCTATATTGAAATAGTGAATAAATTATTTCATGAAATATGTATTTTGCAACTTGCATTTTATTCAATATTTTATATTTTATTTTATTATATAAAATTTATTGGTTGCAAAAAACACCCAGTGATGGGCCAATTTTTATAATTTTGCTACATTTTCTTTTTCATTTATTCTTTTCTACACGTACACAAACATATATAATTTATTTTCTGAATAATTTGGTATACAGATAAAGATACTGTGACAGTATTCTCTAAATAATTCAGTATACATATCCCAAGAACAAGGTTATTTCTTGCATACCACAGTTGAATTGTCAAAATTAGGAAAGTCTCTGTTAATGCAAGATGATGATCTCATCCACAATACATAGTCCAATTTTTCCCATGTTCTCGCTTATGTCCCTTATAGCAGTATTCTTTATTCTATTACCAACCCAGGTGACTGCGTTGCATTTAATTATCAGATAACATAAAAAAATACTTTGAGGGGCACACGGATGGCTCAGTTGGTTAATCATCGACTTCAGCTCAAGTTGTAATCTCGCAGCTTGTGAGTTCAAGCCCCACATGGGGCTCTGTGTTGACAGCTTGGAGCCTGGAGCCTGCTTCAGATTTTATGTCTACCTCTCTCTCTGTGCCTCCCCTGCTCACATTCTCTCTCTCTCTCTTGCCCTCTCTTTCTTTTTCTCTTTCTATCTCTCTCTCTCCCCTTCTCTCTCAAAAGTGATTAAGCATTAAAAATTAAAAAAAAATAATTTGACAATCTATTTTGATCTATGTTGTTAATTTCACTTTACTACCTTTGTAAATCCATTGTTAGATTATAACAGAATGTATTTACATTTTGTTTTCATGTTTTTGGTAGTATTACAATGAAAATATTCCCACAAAGGTCTTTTATTTTAATGCATAGCATCACATGAAACATGAGGAATTTGAAGTGCTTATATTATATACACATAGTCAGGTTCTTATATATCACATAGTTCCCTCTGAAATTTTGGTACCCACTGAAAGTTGTTTGACATTCATCTTTCTCCATTTTATTTCTAACTCTTTATGCTTACAGATTTTTAAATTTTTGCCAATGTTATGTTGTCAAATACTCTCTTCATTGCCTTAATTATCAGAGCTGTGCTGTTTTGCTCTGCTTTAAAAATTTTCCTATTTGTTTTTGCTTCCTTCCCCTCTGTTCATCTGTTTTGTTTCCTAAATTCCACATATGAATGTAATCATATGGTATTTGCATCTTGTTAATTTATATTTTATTTCTTTTCTATGGATTGAAGGATTGAAAAAGTATTGAAGTATTGGATTGAAAAACTATTAACCCTAATGTGTATTGAAAACCATTTTTTAAATTCTGGACTTATTACATCACTTTTTATGATAGATTTGTCATGTAAATTTGTTGTTTAATGTATATATAGTCAGACTTAATGAAAGATATTTTCCAGTTCACAGAATGTTAACCTAAATATGTGTGATGTATTGTAAAGATTTAGGCTTTTCTGTTGATGTTTACATCTTTGATTCTGGAAATTTATGTTGCATATGGGAGGAGGTAAGGATCTAATTCTTTTTCTAAGTGGATAGAAAATTATAATGCTCATTATGTTATCCATATTTCTCTATAGATTTATAATTCTATTTGTGTCAAATGTAAAATATTCACATCTATAATGTTGTTATGGTCACACTATTCTGATTTAATGCTATATTTGTATATTTGTATAGTAACTATAAAAGCATTTTTAAAAAATGGTGCCTGGGTGGCTTTTTAGGTTAAGTGGTAGACCTTGGCTTGGGTCATGATCTTATGGCTCATGAGTTTGAGCCACATGTTGGACTCTGTGTTAATGGTACAGAGCTTACTTGGGATTCTCACTCTGTGAACTCTCTCTGCCCCTCCCATACTCATGCTTTCTCTCTCTCTCTCTCAAAATAAATAAACTTAAAAAAAGCATTTTATATAAAGCAACAAGACATATTTATCTACAGATAGATTGATAGTTAGATAGATATCTGCATTATATGAGAATTTTACAATTGGTATTATTTTTCAATGAGTAATTTCAAATTTAATTTTGAATATATATTATCTGATAAAAAATAAATTTAAATATCTTCTAGCTGTCTTTATCACTATACTAGTTGCTCTAGTATTGGTAAGTTGCCTCATTATTAATTCCAATGAATCTGCTCCCTCAAAGGCAAACAGTGCCTTATTTTCATCATCTAAGATTAGCTTTACCTCCTGTCGGATTTTATATGAATAGATTCATTCAGTATGCATTCATTTGTGTCTAGTGTTGATCCTCAGTAAGACACTTTGAGAATCACCCATAGTTTGTGTCTATAAGTGCTTCATTTCTTCCCATACTGAGTAGTGTAGACACACAACAGCTTATTTATCCATTCACCTGTTGATGGTCACTGGATTTTAGCATTATGAGAGATGGTGTTCCTATAAGTCCTTTTTGTTAGAAGATGTTTTCACTTATAAAATACCAGAGAATGGGATTGCCTTCTGTAAAGTAGTTGTTAGCTTTACTATTACCTGCCAGATAGTTCTACAAAGTGTTGGCAATATTTTAAACTTCCATTAGACACATGTTCCTTCTTGAGGTGTTCCCGTTTTACATCAACATTTCAAACCATCAGTAGTTTTGAATTCAGCAATTCTAATCTCTACAAAATGATATCAAGTACAAAAGAGTGTAGGAGTTTCCTACTATAATTGTGGGTTTGTCTATTCTTTTGGTTCTATTAGTATTTGCATCAGATATTTTGAAGATTGTTTTTCAGTGTATATACATGTGTGGCCATCATGTCTTGTTGTTTAATTATCCTTCTTATTATTATGTCATGCCCTTCTTTGTCCTTGACAATATTACTTGTTCTGAACTCTACATTTTTAGTTTTACTATGGTCACTTCAATATTCTTTGGCTGAGTGTCTGCATGGTATATAGTTTGTTACCCTTTCACTTTTAATCTATCTTTTCCTTTGAATGTAAAGAAAGTTTCTTATAGACACCTTCTAATGAGGTGTTTTTTAATGAAATTAAAGAAGTCTGTTCTTTAAAGGGATTTATTCAGAACATTTTAATTTATGTAATTATGTATATGACTGGACAAAATTTACCATCTTGATAGTCATCTTTCTTATATCTGTTCTTATGTTATGTTCTTTTTTCATTCTGCCTGCTCGATTGTTATTTGTGTTTGTAGCTCCATCTTATCTCCACTATTGGCTCATCATTATACTTACTTTTTCTATACTTTTGGGTGGCTGCTCTAGAATTTACAATATACATGGGTAATAAGTCACAGTCTAACTTCAAATACCATTAGGCCATTTCATGTATGGCTTAAAACTTTAAAAAATTCTACTTATCACTCCTCCTTCCCATCTTCTGTCCTGTGTTATCAAATACTTTATTTTTATACTTGCCATATGTCATAGTCAGTTCAGGCTGCTAACACATATTTCCATAACTCAGATGGCTTTAACAACAAAACATTTTTGTTTCTCACAGTTTGGGAGGCTCTGGGAAGTCTATGATCAAAGGGTCTGTAGACTTGGTATTTAGTGAGAATTTACTTCCTGGCTAATACTTAGCTGTCTTATAGTCCATGTGTAGAGACCAGAGATAAGAAGGACACCAATCCCATGTATGAAAGTTCCACTGACATGTCCTAATTGCCTCCCAAAGGCTCATCTCCTAGTACCATCACAATAGGGCTTAGTATTTCAGTATATGAATTTGGGGGGGCCATGCTCAGTCCACAGCACCAGAAACCAAAATTGCTACCAGTTTTACATTGAGCAGACAAGTATATTTTATTTCATTTTATTTTATTTTATTATTTTATTTTTTAATAGTTTATTGTCAAGTTGGTTTCCATATAACACTCAGTGCTCATCCCCACAAGTGCCCTCCTCCATGCCCATGGCCTCTACCCCCCTTCCCCTCACCCACCCCCATCAGTCCTCAGTTTGTTCTCAGCATTCAAGAGTCTCTCATGGTTTGCCTCCCTCCATCTCCCCCCGTTTCCCCCCTTCTTCTCCCCCATGGTCCTCCGTTAAGTTCCTCCTAATCCTCCTATACATGCAAACATATGTATCTGTCCTTCTCTGCCTGACTTATTTCGCTCAGCATAACACCCTCAAGTTCCATCCACATTGCTGCACAAGGTCAGATTTCATTCTTTCTCATCGCCATGTAGTATTCCATTGTGTAGATAAACCACATCTTCTTGATCCATTCGTCCATTGATGAACACTTAGGCTCTTTTCATGTTTTGGCTATTGTTGAGAGTGCTGCTATGAACATTGGGGTCCATGTGCCCCTATGCATCAGTACTCCTCAGACAAGTATATTTTAAAACAATGAAAAATGAAACAAAGTATGTCTTATATTTACAATTATTTTAACCATTTCAGCATATCTTCTTTTGTTTATGTAGATGCCTGCTTCCATCTTATATCCCTTCTTTACAAGGAACACTCTTTACAATTTTTTGTTGGGGATGTCAGCTCTCAGTGAATTTTCTCAGACTATTTTATGAAATATATTATTTATCCTTTATTTTGAATGTTCATTGTGCTGTATTCAGACATGTAAATGGGAGTGTTTATCTTTTAGAATGTAAAGCCTTGCCTCATTGTCTCTAGATTTCCTAGTGTCAGAAAATCTGCTCGAAGTCTCATCTTTATTCCTCTGCATGTAGAATGTCTCCATTCTCTGGGTACATTCATGATTTTTGTTAATCTTTGGTTTTGAAGAATTTACTTTTTTTAATGTTTATTTATTTTTGAGAGAGAGAGAGACAGAGTGCAAGTGGGGGAGGGGCAGAGAGAGAGAGAGGGACACACAGAATCTGAAGCAGACTCCAGGCTCTGAGCTGTCCGCACCGAACCTGATGCAGGGCTTCAACTCATGAATGGTGAGATCAGACCTGAGTCAAAGTCAGATGCTTAAACAACTGAGCCACCTAGGCACCCTGATTTTGAGGAGTTTAAAAATTATGTATACAAATTTGTTTCCCTCTGGGTTTTAATTATTTGTTCATTTTTTATTTTTCTTGCTTAAGTTTTCTGAGAATATTGTATTTGTAGCTTGTTATTTTCCAATTTTTTGAGAATTATCAACAATTATCTCTTCATCTTATTTCTTTGAAACCCTTTATATCTTCTTTTTCTGGAAGTAGCTTAATGTATGTTGGAAAGTTTGGCATTGTCTTACATCTGTCATAGTGTTTGCTTTAAATCTTTATATAACTTTTTTATGTAATTTATATAATTTTTAACTTTTTAAAGCATTTTATTTTGGATAATTTTCATTGACCTGTCTTGATATCAACCGATTGTTTCCTCACTTTAAGGTCAACTGATGAGCCCATCAATGCATTATTCACCTCTATTCAAACTTTAGGTTGGGAGTTTGTATTGTTTTTTAGTAGCATGTTCAATTAATTATTCCTTGTAATTTTGATATATTTGATGAAACCCTTCATATTTTCATACATATCTCCCCTTATTACTAGAGTATTTAACAAGTTAATTATAATTATTTTACCTTCTCTGTGTAAAAATGTCATTTCTAAGCCATCTGAGTCTACTTCTATTGATTTTTTTCTTCTCTTCACCATGGATTCGTTGTTGCTTTCCCCATGCTTTTTTATGTGTCACTTAATTTTTTATTGAAGGCTAGACATCGTGTATAAGAGTAGAGATTGATGTAAATAGTATTTATGTCCTGAATATTATTTATCTTCATTCCAAGTTTCTCTTGTACTGGGTGGCAAGCCCTGAGTACGGGAGGTTGACTCAATCTAGTCAGGAGCAGAGCTGGATTTGGGTTTGGCAATGGCTTTCGTCATGTTGAATGCTCTTCCTGGGCACAATCCTCCAGCCTACCTTGCGTGTAGTGTGGCAGCCTGAAGTACATAAGAGATTTCTCAGCATTCCTGCTCTCCCAGCAACCGTCGGCCTTGACTGCACACTTACAGATCAGTGGAATCTCTATTCATGTGTTTGTTCCTCTTTTAATGGCAATCCGTTGTTTGTACCTCAGTATTTTCTGCATTGGTCCCTCCTTGAAAGGCCCTTTCATTCCTTAGAACCTATACAATTCAAAATGGCCTCTTTGGTGACATAACAAAAATTATGATTATTTAGATTATCTGACTTTTTCTTGTTGTCACAGGGGCAGCAATGCTCTTTCCTCCAGCTTTCTTCCTTCAAAGTGTACATACGATCTCACATAATTGAAATACAAATAGGATGCTACATAGATTAATAAAAGCAAGGTTTTATCACAAGTAGTGTATTTAGGATTGACTTTTATAAGCAAACTTCTGAAAGAACAGGAAGATGAAAATGATACCTTTTCCCCTGGCTCATTAAAGAGTACACATTCCTGACAGGGTGAATGTATGTGGATAATTGTCCTGTCAGTAGGTGAGGAAAGGAAAAACAATGCACATTTCTAAAGAAACAACACACTTGTACACGCCTCTCATACTGTCCTGTTTGCAACCAAGTGATCTAAATGCTAAATGGAAATGTAACTTTCATAGTAAGGAAACATATTATTATGAAAGGTTTAGATTAAATATCCACAGTTAAAATTATTCTTCTCCTCTGGGGAGGACTTTTTACTAAAAATCTCCAGATGGCATATGTATAATAGGAAAATGTTCAAGCTTTAGTTACATCTTCTACTTTCCTTAAACATCATCAGATGTAAGGGCACCTGGGTGGCTCAGTCAGTTGAGCATTTGATTTTGGCTCAGGTCATGATCTCACAGTGTCAGTTTGAGCCCCACAGCAAGGGCTTATTTTGAGGGCATAGAGCCCACTTTGGATCCTCTGTCCCCATCTCTCTGCCCCTCTCCTGCTGTGCTCTCCCAAAATTAATTTTTTTAAAAAATCATCAACTATAGTCTCAACATAGCTCTCTAGGATCTGAAGTCCCATAAGAAAAAGAGACCCCTTGATGATACCCTTTTAGGTACTCATGTAATATTCCATTCTAAATAAATATTCTGTAGATTTGTTGGAGGTTATTTACCAACTTCTTAAAATATAGTTTCTGTGAAAAAGGGAGAAAGCTTCTATTTAGTAGTTGTCATAACACAGAAAAATGGCCAAAAGTCTTTTGGATTTTTGACTATATTTGGTTGATACATTTATTATTATTAGAAATTTATATCAATGATATTCACTAATGAGGAAGACAAGGATGTGACTCTAAGATACAGGTAACCATCTCTCAGATCACCCAGTCCATGTAAGAATTAACTGGGAACTGACATCAGATATATGAACATGCCACATAGAAATATAGTCCAGTAAGTATCAGAAATTTGAAAGTTCTAGACAAAATTCTGCAAACATTATATACTGATTTGCAATAAACCTGCTTCTTTCAAGGTCATGTCTATAAAGAGTGCTTTAGGTATATAGACATAATAAAAAATGGATAAAGATGCTCAAATATTGCCGACTTGAACATTTATAGGTTAATTCATATGGTCAGTTGTGTAAGAGTTTTACAGGAAATAGAAAAAAGGCAAAAGTGAGTTTGGGATATTTATCTTTCTGGATACTTCCTCCTTTCTTCCCTTTGTTTACTAACCTTCCACCCAAGTAGTCCCGCTACTGCTATACTTGGAAGAACAATTGTTAATTTTGTAATTCACAAATATTAAGGGTAGACATATTGTAGTCACTTTCTAAAAATATCATGTCACAACATCAAATATGAAAGATAAACCAATCACAAGGGTGAGATTTGTTGATTGTAAATAGAAGTTTCACATCTATAAAAATATATCTCTTTAAAAAATTTTTTTAATGTTTATTCGTTTTCGAGAGACAAAGAGAGACAGAGGGTGAGTGGGGGAGGGGCAGAGAGAGAGGGAGACACAGGACCTGAAGCAGGATTCAGGCACAGAGCCGCATGCAGGGTCTAACCCACAAACTGTGAGATCATGACCTGAGCTCAAGTAAGATGCTTAACTGGCTGAGCCCTCCAGGTGCCCCTAAAAATAGATCTCTTGGTTCTGTGCAATGATGGTGACATTGACAAATAATATTTATACCCCTTTCTAAATGCCACTTAAATCTGAATTTAAAATTAAATTAAATTAAATTATAGTATCGTATCATATCGTATAGTATAAGAAAAACAATATAAATAATATAAGGGTGAACACAAATCACAAGTAAAAAAAATTATACCTGAATCAAGAAAGGGATAGCCTCTTTGAAAGCATTTACTTTAGAAAAAACTTATAATTGTGAATTCTTTTTCTGTCCCTTTTTGATATATATAAACCTTCTAAAAGCTAGAAAAGCAATTGCTAGTTTTATAACCCTAGGATGCTATGTTTTAAGGACCTGGAAGCCATCTCTTTGAAATGAATAGAAGATAAAGCCCTTATTTTCTAGTTTCCATATGAGGGTAGGAAGCTCACTTCTGGGAGTCCGGCTCCAAGCTGCAAACCTACATATTCTCACAAATATCTAGGAAATAAATTTTCCCTTCATGGAAAGGCAGTTAGCAAGCACAAACGGTCATCTGATTACTGGGTGAATTTAGAAAAAAACTGTGAGATAGATGATGCTGTCAAGTTCTCTCCTACTTGCGGACTAATTATTGTTTATACTGAGAACATGCATGTCATGGGCTGCTCGGGCTGGCTGTGGAAGAGCGAGCTTTCTCTCTGCCTTTGTGTCTTTAGTGAACTGTCTATGATGAGCATCATGTTCTGGTTGACTGATTTTTCAGCAATAAAGCCTTTTTGTTCTCTTCTGCTTTTATGGAGAGATTTCTTGAGTTGGCAGGAGTTTTTGCTTTTAATTACATTGTCTCAACAATAATGATCCATTTGTAAGGAATTGTTATGAATAGAAAGTAAAAATATCCAAAGCCATTCTTTCTTCCCAAGTCCCCTCCCCACATGTAGCCCCCTGTTTCTAATAATACACCTGCTTCTTTACCACTACATTTTCCATTTGGAACAGTATATTATGACTCCGGACTAGAAATGATGAGGAATTTATGACATTTACACTCTCTGCAATCCTACCTCCCACCTGTATAATTCACTGTGTTTTTCTCTTTTACTTTTTACTCTTAAAGTTTCCATTTTAACTTAGAATTTAAGCCACAATGGACTTATCATAGTAAATTTTCTGCTTCTTCACTACGTCCAACAAGGGAGCTCATGGTATTGCATTACTTTCTAACCCTCACTGCCAACATTCTCACCTCTTGACTTCCGTCCAATGATGTTCTTTTACTATCTTTGTCTTGTCAACTTGACGATGGTCAAATCTTCACAGCTCTCACACTGGTTTATTCCTGAAGAAATGTAAAGATGCATAGTATATTTATGATGTGATGGTGTGATGGCCCTGCACATGTTACCTCTGTCTCTGTGTGTCAATGTGTTTCCCATGATTTACCCACCTGATCTTTATGGTAATTATGTCCAACCAAGTTTGCACACTTCCCGTGTTTATTTGGCTCCAACTTCCTCTGAGCCTTCAGACATTTGCACAAAGGAAAGTGAAGCCACTCTATACTCTGTTGTCCTAATAGTGACAAAATCTCAGCCTTTTCAAGTTGGGCTCGGGCCTGGCCTCCTCTGTCTACACCTGAGAGCAAACCTGGACAACACGTCTCTCAGGCCCCTCCTGCCCAGACTCCAGCAGGCTATGGTCACTTCCACCACATCAGGACTAAGAGGTACATGACTGATACCACCAGCTGTTTTCAACTACTGCTCAGAAGAGCCTGGTGGCAGCTCAGAAGTTTGGGAACATCAATGTTTTAAGAGAAATATTTTGACAGGAGACACGAGATGAGAAGGAGCTGACCAAATACAGTCTTTTCTTTCTTTCTTTCTTTCTTTCTTTCTTTCTTTCTTTCTTTCTTTCTTTCTTTCTTTCTTTCTTTCTTTCTTTCTTTAAATTTTTAATGTTTTGTTTATTTCTGAGAGAGACAGTGTGAACAGGGGAGGGTCAGAGAGAGAGGGAGACACAGAATCTGAAACAGGCTCCAGGCTCCCAGCCGTCAGCATGGAGCCCGACGCGGGGCTCGAACCCATGAACAATGAGATCATGACTTGAGCCAAAGTCGGCCCCTTGACCGACTGAGCCACCCAGATGCCCCGTCTTTTTTCCCCTTGTCCCTACCAACTATTCAGAAGCAAGACACTTCCATGGAACTTTTCTGCAAGTTCTTTCACATTAGTAGGATAAGTAAAGGGACAAGAAGAATGCCCAGTTGAATTTGAATTTCAGATAAACGACAAATTATGTTTTACATATATTTTACCTATTTATTTTTTAAATTTTTATTAGCAGTCACCCTAGCATTTGCAATACACATCCATAATTAATCCAAGCCCACTTTTATGTAACACTGTATCACTTCATACATAGTGCAAGCACCTTATAATAACAAAATATTCCTAATTCTTCCCTCCTGTCTCTTATATCATCGTTACCATTCCTTTAACTTATGCATAATCATTATAAGCATGCACACACAGGTTTATGTACAACCACATGCATAATCAAATACATTATTGCTATTACTATTTTGAAATGTTATCTATTAAATCAATTATGAATAACAAAAAAATTTTAGCTTACCTTGCCGTAAATTTGTCTCCAATGATCTTCCTTTCTTCATGTAGATCCATGTTTCTAATGTACGTTATTTTGTTTCTTTGTAAATTGTTTATTTATTTTGAGGGAGAGAGAAAGCATGTGCAAATGGGTGAGGAGCAGAGAGAGAGAGAGACAGAGGGAAACAAACAATCCCAAGCAGGCTGTGTTCTGTCAGTTCAGAGACCAAAGTGGGGCTTGAACCCACAAACTGTGAGATCATGACCTGAGCTGAAGTCAAGAGTCAGATGCTTAACCAACTGAGCTACCCAGGTGCCTCTGTTTTCCTTTTTTTAAGAGGCTTGTTAACATTTCTTGCAGGGCAGGTCTCCTGGCATCTCTTAATTTTTGTTTGTCTGGGAAAGTTTTTATTTCTCTTTCACCTCTGAAGTATAATTTCACAGGATAAGAATTCTAGGTTGGTGAGGTTTTCTTTCTATACTTTAAATATTTCCCCTTGCTCTGTGTTTGCTTGCCTGGTTTCTGAGAAGTCAGGTGTAATTCTTTATCACTGATACTCTATAGGCAAGGTACTTTTTCCTCTGGCGTTTTTGAAGATTTTTTCCTTATTTTTGATTTTCTGCAGTTTGAATGTGGTATGCCTAGGTGTTTGTATGTATACATGTTTGTATACATCTTATGTAATTGTATTTAGCACAATTTATTCTGCCTGGTGTTTTCTGGCTTCCTGTAGTTTGGTGTAAGACATTAAATTGGGGAATTCTCAGTCAATCTTGATTCAATTATTGATTCTGTCCTTTCTTTCATTTCTTTCTGGTTATTTCCATCTGTATATGTCTCGCCTTTTGCAGTTGTTCACAGTGCTTGCATATTTTGTTCTTTTTTTTTTCTTTCAATTTTTTTTTTCTCTTTGATTTTCAGTTTTGGAAGTTTTTCTTAACATGTCCTGAAGCTCAGGGATTCTTTCCTCAGTGGTGGAAAGTTTATCAAAGGCATTCTTCATATGTGTTACAGTGTTTTCAATCTCTAGCATTATTCTTTTTTTTCTTTTCTTCTTTGCTTCCTCTTCATCTCTTCTTTTTTTCTTTTCTTTCATTTCTTTCTCTCTTCTTTTTTGAGTGTAGTTAACACCCAATGTTACATTATTTTCAGGTGCACAATGCAATGATTCAACTTCTCTGTATGCTATGTTCCTGTTCACCACAAGTGTAACTGTCAGCCTTCCCTGTACAACACTACTACAATAACATTGACCTGTATTCCCTATCTAGCTTGTCTTTTTATCTCTGCTGACATGACTCATCTGTTCTTGCATACTGTCTACCTTTTTCCATTACAGATGTTAGCACATCAATCATAGGTGTTTTAAATTCCTGGCCTGATAATTTCAGAATCCCTATGTCTGAGTCTGGTACTGATGTTTGTTCTGTCTCTGTGAATCTTATTTGTTGTCTTTTAGTATGCCTTTTAATGTTTTGTTAGAAGCTGGACAGGATGTACTAAGTAAATTCTGGTAAATAGGCCTTTAGTGATGGGTTGATAAGATGTGGGGATAGAGAAAGTGTTCTATGGTCTTACAATTAGATCTTAAGACTTTTAGTGAGCCTGAGCCTTTAGCGAGATTATGAACTTGACATGTACCTCTCAGGACCTGCTCCAACCCTTAGGGGGTTTCTCCTCAAAATAATTTTCTCTCAAAATTAAGAAAAAAATTTTTGAACTTATTTTAAAGTTCTGTGCCACTGATAAGAATATTTGGAGCACCTGGGTGGCTAATCAGTTAAGTATCTGACTTCAGCTCAGGTCATGATCTCTCAGTCTGTGAGTTCCAGCCCCACATAGGGCTCTGTGCTGACAGCAGGNNNTGTGCTGGAGCCTGCTTTGGATACTGTGTGTCTCTCTCTCTTTCCCTCTGCCCCTCCCCCCATTTGTGCTGTCTCTGTCTCTGTCTCTGTCTCTCTCTCAAAAATAAACATTAAAAAAGAAATCTTCCATCATTCTGATTTTTAATTTGTAATCTCTCTAGACTCTATTGAAGTGCTTACGTTTATGTGCCAGAAATCATTAATTAAATCACTCAATTCATGAATCAAAAGTTCAGTTATGTTCTTGCCGTTCCCAGCGCTGTGGTTGATAAACAAGCCCCTATTTTCCTTTCCATGTATAAAATGAAGAAAATGACAGCTATACCTGGTTGTACGCAAGTTTGTTTGAAGGACTCCCGGATGAGAATTTTTTTTTAAAGAAAAATGAATGGCATAAATGTGTTGTTAAAAGCTTTAAGTTTGTATTTACATTAAAAATAGATAATGTCTACATATTTATAGCTCATTACCCTTGGGTATCCTCATATCCAGCCTGCTTCAGGAGAGCATTTAGCTGACATAGCATTGTGAACCATACATTCGCATTCTGCGTATGTTCGTTTGACAAAGGACCCTTGCTTTCACAGTTTTAAACAGTACTTAGATCTCCACATTTCAGGATATAATATCTGGTTGTTGCAAAAGCACTTTCATTGTGATCGATTTTCCTAATGCCATCTATATCTAAAGAAGGTAAACAAAAAAGCTTCCACACCTGCATCCTTTTTGACTCAAACTGTGGTATGGCTCTTGCTGGAACATTTTTCCATTTCCACTTTTCTTCACTTGGCCTCATTTCCTCCATTAAATTCTTTACCTCAGTATTGCTGCCACATACACTTCAAAAGATAATTCCCAGGAGGACCACGGAGACTGCCGGCTTCTCTAAAAGACAATGCCTTGTTTAGAAATCCGGTCAGATGCTTCAGCCCCCGCACAATTGATTGCAAGGCTGCCCCTGGTAGAAAAGGTCTGAATTAAGTTCCGTGAGCTTAAGCAAGGTACTTGTCACAAATCAAGCCGATCACACTCACTAAATACATTTCTAGAATTAGTACTTAGACTGGTTTCCTTTGATTTTTTTTTCCTAGTAAGTAGAAGCCAGAATTACATGAGTGTAATCCACTGAACAAGAGTGTTTCTTTGCTAAAAGTTCAAAGTTTTTGAATAAAAATTTTTTAAAACCAGGCAACAGGGAATGTCAAAGTACTTCAAATTTGTTATAACAAATAATATTTTTAATGCAAATGGAATAGGGTCACATGTACAATAAAATAGGACGTTTTCTGCCACTAAAAATCTGGCAGTGATATGAACAAGTAATTGATTAGTAACAGTTTTGTTCAAAATAAAAGACAAATTTAAGGATGTCTAAAATATTTTTTTTCCTAAATACAAAACTATTCCCAACTAAACCCAAATAGTTTTGGATTTATGGAATGTTTGAACAGAAGGTACAAATTTCCCGTGTCACCCCTGCCCACACTTTCACCTATCATTAACATCTTGCATTATTATAGTATATTTGTTACAATTAATGAACGAATATTGACGTGTTATTATTAACTAAGGTTCACAGATTGTAGTAAAGTCCATTTTTTTGTGTTGGATAGCTATGAGTTTTGACAAGTGCATAACATCATATATCCACCATTATAGTACCATATGGAATAGTTTAAGTCTTTCTTCTTTTTGAGTTGTGTTTATGTGTTTTAAGAAATTGATCCATTTTGTTAAAGTTATCAAATTGGTAGCCATAGGGCTTTTCATAATATTCCTTTAGTATCCCTTTAATATCCATGGGATCAGTAATGAGGCCCTCTTTCATGTCTGGAATTAGTCATTTGTGTCTTTTCTCTCTCTCGGTTATCTTAACTCGGTTATCTTAGCTATTTATAGATTATAAATGTTATTGATCTTTTCAAAGAAGTAGATTTTGGATTTATTGATTTTTCTCAATTTTTTATCTGTTTTCAATTATAATTGTTTTATGCTCTTATTTTAAACATTTTATTTCTTCTACCTGCTTTATTTTTTCACATTGTGGTTTCCTAAGGTGGAAGAATGTATTATTGATTTTAGATAATCTTCTGTGTGTGTGTGTGTGTGTGTGTGTGTGTGTGTGGCTAGAAGTCCTGGGGATGTGACCTATCAAAGTGTTTCTTGGACTGTTTTCCCCCCTATTTGGGACAGGAAGTCTGGTGTTCAGGTGGTGACAAATTGCCCCTCTTCTTGGTCCAATAATCCTCTGGTAAAGTAGTTTCTCTTCCAGGGCAGACCATTGTTATGAAGAATGTTCTGGGCATATTTCAAAATCTTTATTTTCTCCTCCCCTGCTTGAAATTGGAGAAGATTTTTCTCTAACCTTTATTGTGAGAACTCAGTGGGACTCTTGTAGGTGAAGTTCGTGATCCTACAGAGGCCTCCTAGGGCAAGAACCCAGGAGCTTTTAATTCTCAAATTAATGTACCCTAGCCTCCAGCAGCTCATCAAAATTTATTCATCTTTGTTCTTATTGTTAGGATAAAAGCGATGACTTCTAAGCTTTTTTCATGTCAGAGCTGAAACTGGAAGTCCAAGAACATATTATTATAAAAGAGTTTTCCCACATCCAAGGCAACTTATAATTATGTCTCTCTAATTTTGAAATTAGGCTCTCTGATTTCAGTTAAAAGATTAAATTGTATTAGTTTCTGATACTGCTCTAACAAATTACCAAAGTTTAGTGGCTTGAAACAATACAGGGAGCAAGAATTCCTGTCCCCTCAAAGGCTGTTCTAGCTGGACTAAGAATCAAATTGACCTGAGAGGAATTAATAAGAGAAAACCAAATTTAGTAAGTATATGTACGGGGAACCCACACAGACATGGAATCAAAAACAGAGGCAACATGAAGCATATATGTCATCCCGATCTAAGGAGAAGGGTAGGGTCTGGAACTTGAAAAGAAAGGAATGTGCTTCACAGGGTGATAAAAAGAGCAGATGTTTGGTAATGAGATGTTTGCCCCGACATACAGATGGGTCACTCAGATAACTTTTATCACTGCTAATAACCCTTATTCTGGGAAAGACCCCTCAATTTACATTCTTCTGTGTGGTTAAGAGGGAAAAAAAGGTTTCTCTTGAGCCTGCAGGGTCTCAAATACCTTCAGCTCAAAATAATCCACATGCCACAGTGATACATTCTCAGGCTGGTCTGTCCTGAACCGCTTTGGATCAAAGGTCCAAAATCATCTTTCCTAGGCTAAGGTCAATGTGTTGGCAAGATTAGTTCTTTCTGGAAATTCTGAGATGAGGCTCACATCCTTCCCAGGTTTGGGAGACCACACAGTCCCTCTCTTCATGTTCAGAGCCAATAGTGCAGCATCTCTCCTTTACGACTGCTGCCTCCATCCTCCTGTGTTCCATGATTGTGGCCCTCCCTCTCTCTCTTATGAGGATGTTTAGGGATTTTATTGAACCCACTTGGATGATCCAGAAGAATCTCCTAATCTCAAGATCCTTAATATCTCATCTTGAGGAGCTCTTCTGTCTCTTAAAGCAACATATTCACATGTTCTGGCATCTGGACATGAACATCTTTGGGGGCTATTTATTATTCAGTCTACGATAATGGCTAAGTGCAAATATAATTTCAAATAAAATACATGTTTCTTATTGTTGCTTTTAACTACTTTTCATCTGTAGCAACGTTATTTCACCTATTTGCTTCTGTCAGGATTTTGAAAATCATGTAGCCTGTGCCTACATATTCCCATTGTTATAAAGGGTGCAGTTGTTGACAAAAAATTCCAAATTAGAGGTGCCTGGGTGGGTCAGTCAGTTGGGCAGCCAACTTCAGCTGGGGTCATGATCCTGGCATTTTGCGAGTTTGAGCCCCACATTGGGCTCCGTGCTAAGCTCACTTAGGATTCTTTCTCTCTTTCAAAGAAATAAATAAACTTTAAAAAATTCCAAATTAAATGTAGTATACTATTTTCTACATTGTTTTTTCGGTGTATATATCTTAGTTCTATAACCATTAGTTTTGTTAAACAAGTGGAAAGTATTTTCTTCTTTTGTGAAATATCTTTTTATGTGAACTGTGCCCAATTTTATACCGGAAGATATTGGTGTTTTAAAATTATTTGTAAGTGATTCCTTAGATATTAACTACATCAACATGTTTGTTCACATATTGTGGTTTATGTCTTTAATTTGTCATTTGTCTTTTATTTCTATGTGTTTTTATCGTGTAAATGTCATCAACTTTTATTTGGTCAAACTCATCAAGCTTTCTCTTTTGCATTTGATTATTGAAAGAATTATTTCCACTAAATGTAGGTTGACATTCATTTATGTTTTTACTTTTTGCAAGATCTTATTTCTTGATCTTCAAAAAATTTAAAATTTAATGCAACAACTTTTTTGTTTTATGTAAGTAAAGAGTTTTGTTTACAGTTTGAACATATTTAAATAATTGTTGCAGCATAATTTAATGAATAACATGTATATATTTTGGAATGCATGTATACATTTTTTCTTAATGTGCTGAGAACAAGTCCAAAGCCAGCTTCTTTTTCTTTTCTTTTTGGATAAACTTATTTTTTATCTTCTCCGTATATTCACATATTTACATTTTTATTTTTAATTTATTTTTAATTTTATAATGTTTTTATTTATTTTTGAGAGAAAGAAAGACAGAGTGACAGCAGAGGAGAGGCAGAGAATGAGGGAGAGACAGAATCTGAAGCAGGCTCCAGGCTATGAGCTGTCAGCACAGAGCCCAACACAGGGCTCGAACTCGCAAACCATGAGATTATGACTTGAGCAGATTTCAGATGCTTAACTGACTGAGCCACCCAGGTGACCCATGTTTTTAAAGTTCAAGGTTTCAATCTGGATATTTATAAGGATTAGTCATTTACATTAATAGTATCTGGGTCCTGGTATGCCTTTCAAAATAGAAATGACATTTTTCTGGTATTGCCCTGAAATAGTCATTGAAGTACTGACTCTGGGTCCCTTATTTTAAATACTAATATCCTTTTACTATATTATGAAAATAGTACAGAAATATAAGAAAAAAGTATTATTTTAAAAGGAAGCTTTTGTTTTCATAGGTAAATGAAAATTAGCCATTGGAGTTGGGGAAAGACTATATTCTCTAGATGAAGGGAATAGAAAATAAAAATAGCAATAAAAGAGCACTTTTCAGAATTACAGGAAGGTCGATTTCCTAAGAATGAAGGTGAACTAGAGAGGGACATTACCTGAGACATAAGAGATTGGACCCGTGTCACAAGGGACAATGTATACCAAACAAAATAATTTATTTGATATAGTTTATTTATATGTAATTATTACTAACATATAAATTAGGTCAGATATTTTATGTCATATATGTTAATATATTTGTGTATAAATATATTGTGTAAATTGGGGCAACTGGGTAGGCTCAGTCATTTAAACATCTGACTTCAGCTCATGTCATGACCTCACTGTTCATGGGTTCAAGCCCCACATTGGGCTCTGAGCTGACAACACAGAACCTGCTTGGGATTCTGTCTTTCTCCCTTTCTCTGTACCTCCCCTGCTTGCATGCTGTGTTTATCAAAATAAATAAATAAACACTTTTTAAAAATTTTTGAAAATTCTAACATATTAATTTGATACATTTATATATTGTAATATAATTGCCATTATAGCAATTAGTATCTCCACCATGCTACATAATCGTCATTTCTTTTTAGTGGTTGGGATAATTAAGTCCTAGTTTCTTAGCAAGTTGGATAATTATAATGCTATATTGTTGTCTGTATTCAATATACTGTGCATTAGATCTCCCTCTATAAATACCATAATTTCCTATCCATTCTTCCATCGGTGGACATGTAGATTATTTCCATATCTTTGTTATTGTGAATAATGTTTCAATGGACAGGGGAATGAAGATACATCCTTGCAGTACTGATTTCATTTCCTTCGGATGCATACCCAGAAAAGAGATTGCTGGATGATATGTTAGTTATATTTTTAATATTTGAAGAACCTCTATACAGTTTCCAATAATGGCTGCATCAATTTACACTCCCACCTGTAGTGTACAAGGGTTCTTTTTCCCCCCATCCTTGCCAACACTTGGAATCTTCTGTCATTTTGATAATGACCATGCTAATAGATATGATGTATAGCTTGTTACAGTTTCAATTTTCACTTCCCTGATGATTAGTAATTTGAACACCTTTTGATTTATCTGTTGGCCATTTCACTTCTTATTTTGATTACCTGCTAGAAATAAGATTCTAGAACTAATAGAAGATATCGGAAGAAATATGCCACTTAGGTATTTAAATAAGCTTATGGATCAGTTAAGTCTGAATACTTCAAGTGAGTATATACACAGTGAAGAAATAAGACAGAGAAGGCACACTAGGGAACATTTGTGTTTAAGGGATGGGGACAGGAGAAGAGACTAGAAAAATAATGAGACTAGAAAATAATGAGAAAAAAAACTATCAGAAAGAAAGACGGAAAAGTAGAGACAAATGATTATCACGCAAAGGATTAGAAGATACAAGGCAGTCAATGTGATGAAATATGCAAAATGGTCAGAAAATATAGGGAGTGAACATTTCCCCATGGATTTTGAGATTTAGGAGATACTAGGTTACTTAGGACAACCCAATGAGCCAGTAGGCTGGAAAACAAATGCAGTGGAATGGTGAATGATGCACAAAAAGAATCAATATTTCTATATTGATATATCTTCTATATTTAGAAGCTTTGTTATGAAGAGATGATTTAGCTCTGGGGAACGTGGAGAAGTCTCAGCGAAGATTGCAGTGAGCTGATCATGTTAACACTGGACTACGTTGAAGGACCGACTGTTAAACTGAAGGACATAAGCAGGTCCTTAAGCAAATGGTACAGGGAAGGAATGCAGGACACAACAGGGTCCTTGGCCTTCGGAGAAAACGTCCATCTTCCCTTTAGATCACAAAGGTTCCAGTAAGACTGACTAACTGATAATGGATGCTTCTTTATGTGTGGAGATAAGGAAGATTAAATTATTAATCTTGGGTGGTAGTCTCCTCCAACAGTGCCAAACAATGAGGGATGTCTGTCATATAAAAGTGAGCTTGAAGTGACACCAGACTTTCATAGACAGTCTTATGAAAGAAGAGGGAAGCAAAAGTACTAGGTGTATGATTTTCAACACCTTTCCTGACCAGGGTAAGTAAGATAAACAGCTGGCTTTCCTCCTCTCTTATGTCATTTAAATATTAGCTCCATATACATTAAGTGGTGACAGGGGAGGTGAAAATAAGTGACTCTTTTAGGTGTAATCAATTAAAAGCCAAGTTAACTGGCACCTCATTTGCCTTCTGTAAATTGCTCCCTTCCCAAGAGACCCACCGTTTAATCTGGCCTGGATTGTGATGTTCAAAATTAAAATTTGTTTAATGTTTGCAGGTTCTTTCATATTTCATCAGGAAAGGATATTTTATAAGCTCTAATGGTGCATTTATGATTCCTCTGCTTTCAAATTATATTTTTTGTGAATTAAGCAGACTTTAAACCATCTAATATTCTCTCATTTGACACAGAGAAAAAAGTTAGACCCTTTAGTCACTCAAAGGCCCTGCATGAGCTGATCCCCTGCTTGCATTTGAGCTCAGATCCCGGCTCTCTCTTCCAGTGGTGGCCAGGGGCCACTCCTGCAGACTCAGAAGAACCTGGTTAGCACTTCTCATCACACCTCCCCCCGCCCCCTCCCCCATCGTGCCAGTAGCTTGAAATCAATCATGGTGCTTGTATTTACAACAGAAATTGACAAAGTCTAAAAAACGTGACTTGCTTTCTCTACCTTTCCTTCCTTTCCTTTTCCTCTTCCTTCCTTCAAGTCAGTTTAAAAGCCCATCATTGCTTTCTCCTTCCCTTACCCTGTTCAAACCATGCAGGCTTTTTCTTACTGTTTCTTGCTTTCTTCTTCTTCTTCTTCTTCTTCTTCTTCTTCTTCTTCTTCTTCTTCTTCTTCTTCTTCTTCTTCTTCTTCTTTTTCCTCTTCTTTTTCTTCTTTAATGTTTATTTATTCTTTGAGAGAGAGAGATATAGAGAGAGAGAGACTGACAGAGAGAACAAGCAGGGGAGGGGTAAAGAGAGAGAGAGAAAGAATCTGATGCAGGCTCCAGGCTCTGAGCTGCCAGCACAGAGCCTGACATGGGTGCCGGAGTCCAGCTCCAGCAGGTCCAGGGGTCCCTGAAGGATGGACGGTGTCGGCGAGAGAGAGAGTGAGAGAGACTCAAGGTTCTTTCTGGTCACCAGGCAGGCATCTCTGCCCTGTCGGTTTTGGTGTCTTTATTTACAGGTCAAACGTTAACATGGCATCAGAAAATGGAATTTTTACAATGGATAGCTCTCTGTGACAAGATGTTTTTGGAAAATGTACAGAAACAGGTTTTACAGAAGTCTTCTTGCAGAACTGCCCCAATTATAGTGAGGTTGAGTAACTAAGAAAATAACAGGGTGTTCACATTTTAACAACACTAAGATTAAGGCATAGGCTTGTAGATACTCTTATCCATCCTCATCACAGCTGCCAGGGGAAGGGAAGGTGTTTGTGCAATGTAGGCCTTAGGGAAGGGGCTGCTATACATCATCAGTTAGCAAAGGTATATGTGGTAACTTATGTTCTGCCCTGATCTGTTCCTTCTCTCTAAGTTAGGCTCTTTGTCTCCGGGCAAGACTTGGTTTTCCAGTTATATGCTTTATGGCACCAGAGAGCCAGCCATACCTTCAAAGAGTTTAGCTCATTTCCAATACATAGAATAGCCTCTTCGAGTGCATTTACCTTTGTGTCTACTTTTATGATTTCTTGAATAGCTAGGGTATGAGAGACATTTTCGGTTAGTTGATTTACATGTTGAGCTGTATGAACCTCTTGGACTAACGGGAAGGTAGAAACAGAATTGTACATGTAAAGGTCAATCTTTTATGAGTAAGTGTCATTAGCCTGTTCATAGCTCAAGGGAATGTATGGAGGGAAACAGGACTTGCTGGAGACATGATGTCTATTCCCATAATCAAAAGAAGAAGTCCCCACAATAAGTTCCTTCACAAGGTGCAATCATCATACCAGGGCCGGAATAAGGGGACAATTCACTCCCGATATTGATCAACAAGGTACCTTTGGGCTCAGTGCTCAAGCAGAAATAATTGAGTGGGGGTGGATATTGGTCGTCACCTGATTGGCAAGAGACCGTGCAAACTTGCTTTAACCTCACGAGGAGTTTTCTCGACTAATGGGCTCAGAATGGCTCCCAACACATGGGGAACCATGAGATCATGATCCAAGCCTAAGTCAGACACTTAACCAGCTGAGTCACCCAGATGCCCCTACCATTTCTTGCTTTCAGTATGCAACCTCTCATTTTAGGACCTTTGCATTTTGCTCTTCCTCTTCCTGAAATGCTCTTTTCCAGAATTTCATAGTCCACTTCATACTTTTGGGTCTTACTCATGGGTCACTACTTCAGTAAAACCTTCCTAATTATAGAACAAATGTCCTGTGCTCTCTCCCACTGAAACACACACACACACACACACACACACACACACACACACACACACACACACACACACACAGCATATCCTATTCTCCTACGTTCTCTTTCAATATCTCTGTGGTACTTATGATCATCTATTAAACTCTGATCTTTTATTAATCAGTTTATTGCTTGCTCTGACCCACCTAATATATATTTCCATGGTTTTGAACAATACTGAATGCTCAGTTCCAGAAGAATACTACTCAATAGTAGCTTGTTGAATAAATAAAGTAATAATACCATTGATGCCTTTAAATATATTTAACAAGCTTTAACATTTCTTCTTGTTTTTATTACAATATTTATTAAGAATACCAAGATCCTATTGTACTTTTTCTCTATATTTTTAAATTGTTATTATCACTTGACAATAAAATAATAAATATCTTATAATCAGTAAGATGGCTTAGGTATCATGTAAGAAATTAGAACAGCCCAAAGATGGCACCTAGTTGTTTAAATAAAAGCATAATAATTCAAAATTAATTTAAGTCAAATAAATGTAAAAAAGTTATATTTTGTAAAAGATGATCTCTTATTCTTTTGCTGCTCATAAGTGAGGCTCTCTGCAGTTTTCTTAATAGCATGTGGAATGGGGCCATGGGCTAGGACTGTGTCTATTGCTCTACTTCTGTGAAAGGTACATGATGCAAGCAGTGATCAGTGCAGTCCTATCATCCAAGAACTCCCCACATAAATTTATAGCAGGTGGGTATTGCCATGAATCCATATAAAATAATTTCCTTGGAGAACTATTTCAATTGTGAACACACAACATGTATTTAAAATGTGTTACTTTACTTGTATCCATTTTCCTGAACTGTATGATTATTTTTTCCTCCCATGACCATAGACCAAAATTGACTTCATGGCAAGCTTCTGCTTGCTTCAGTAATAATGAATTGAATCAGTGCCATTCAGCATTTGAATAAATTTTTGATACTGCGATATAATAGAGAAAAAGTCTGTGCATAACTGGATTATTTTCCAAAATCTGGTACTGTTAACATAAATAAATAAACAGAAAAAAGACTAAAATATGAAAGCAGTAAATTTGCACAGTCAATATGAGCAAGAGAAAGGAAAGCGACAGTATGGAGAAAAAGAAACCAGTCTGATTGCATATTAAGCTCTCTCTCCAAAGAATCAATTGGATNAGAAAACCCCAAGCAGGCTCCGGGCTAGCAGCGCATGGAACCTGACATGGAGCTCAAGCTCATAAAACCGTGAGATCATGACCTGAGCCAAAATGCCAAAATTAAGAGTTGGACACTTAACTGACTGAGCAACCCAGGTGCCCCTTGGATTCCATTTTAATCTACTTTTTATTTATGAAACTCACAAGTAAAAATAAATGGAACCATCTTAACATGTGAACTTTAACTTGGAACATTCTGTTGATAATATACCTAAAATTATATATATATATATATATAAAATTCTCAATCTCTCAGCTTTATCCAGTCTATACAGCACAAAATTACTCATTTATCCAGTCTATACAGCACAGATCTACCAGTATTACTGTAAACACACAACATAATTCTGGATTTTTAGATTTAGGCCTCCATTGCTTTCTCTTGGTCTTTTAGCAACGATATTCCAGACATTTACAGATCTGTTTCAATCTATGTTTACAGTCCCATTTCTTTCCTCTCTCACTTTTTCCACTCTTTACTTTAACCTCGCTAAGAGCTCCTTATCTCCTACCACTTTCCAAACATTCTGTGTTTTTTCATGACTCCTAGCTCTGCACCTACTTCTTCCTGGAAACTTCGTTCTACGTTTTTCCACCCTTTGACCTACATATACCGGTGAGAAAAATCAGATCCTATTTCCTCTGTAAAGAGTTTCTTCTCTCTGGTCCTTTTAATGAGTAAGCCATCATATCACTAGTTCCATAGAACTCTGTCTGTACCTCTGTCATTGACATCCATACACAAGTGTTTTTATGGCACATTTTATTTTAAAGATTGTTTATGTGTGTCTCTGCATGTCTGCACTGCTTATTATTTAAAATAGAGAATTTGAGCTTATTCATTTTTTTTTTATCATGACACGAATCCCATTTTCTGGCCCTTTGTAATTTACCAATTTGTTGTTAATTATGGAATTAAAAAAATGAGTAGATTGTGTTATAGAAAATTCTAGAAATGCCCTCCTCCCAAGATTCCTATACTATGGTTTTTCAATCAAACTTGCATCCGGGTACCGCTGTGAGGGATGTTGAAGGTAGAATTAAGGTACTAGTTGAATGTCTCTAAATTAGGGAGAATATCCGAAATTATCTATTTGGATCAAGGTAGTCGTGTGACCATTAAAAGCAGCAGAATGCTAAGGGACCTACTGGAGCCGTGCAGCTCGCGCACGGGGATGGATGGAGAAGAGGCAGACGGAAAGATAAGAGGCATTTGGAACATGAAAAGGACTTAATGCTGATGCCTTTGAGAGAGGAAGGAAGAGGGCTGTGAGCCAAGAAGTGTGGTTGGCTTGTGGAAGCTGCGGATGACCCTTGACTGACAAGCAGCAAGAAAACAAAAATCTGGGAGCTACGACCTCCTGGAACTGAATTCTGCCAGCAACTTGAATAAGCCTGGAGCCCATTCATCTCAGAACATCAGAAAGGAACACAATCTTGCTGGCACCTCGATTTCAGCTTTGTAACACCTTTGTCGGGATTCTGACTTCCAGCACTGTAAGATAATAGATAAAATCATGGTGACTTATAGCGGTGGTAGAGAAGAAATATAAAAACAATGACTTGTATTCTTTCTTCAGAAAAAAAAATACGTTTATTCAGTGTTCCGCTTAAGGTTCATCACCCTAGGCGCTGTTCCATGGGCTAAAAACAAAATGGTGAACAGGAAAAAGCCTCAACTCTCATGGAGCTTAATTCAATTCAGCTTGCCATTGTGCTAACAGTATAAAACTTTTTAAAATCATTAATTATTTGCATGACTGTAAATAATTCAGTGACTAATCAGTGTGGAGAATTAAGGTTACCACAGTGAGAACAGATTCACTGTCTCCTACCACCTTTCATTTAGGATTTACGTTCATATACCTACCCTAGTGGAGATTCTCTGGAATTCTTTTTTCCTTGTTGAATTGATTGCATACAATTTTTGTCTAATATAATGTGGTTTTTCTTCAGTTCTTTTGAGAAGTTAGATTGCCTCATGGTAAGAGGCACAATTTAATCCTGTTATTGAGATTTTATTTTCTTAATATTTAATTTTCTAAGTGATTTTGCAAAAACCACCACATGTACAGATATGGAAAGTGATTTTCATAAAGGTCCCTCAAATTCCATATCATTTCAGCTTTTTTCACCAAAATTGTATGCATATTTTTACTTGCTAGGATGCATAATAGTGGAGTCAGTTCCCTTTAGGACAAAATGTTTTAAAAAATATGAATATGTTTGGGGCGCCTGGGTGGCTCAGTCAGGCATTCAACTCTTGGTTTCTGCTCAGGTCTTTATCTCACAGTTTGTGAGTTCGAGCCTTGGATCGAGCTCCACACTGTCAGTGTGGATTCTGGTGGAGATTCTCTGTGTCCCTCTCTCTCTGCCCCTCCCCTTCATGTGCTCTCTCTCTCTCTCAAAAAAAAAAAAATAATTAAAAAAAATAAATACATCAATTTAAACAAATTAATGTGCTTTTCTTTTTTTGCCTTTTTGATGAGTTTCATTCTGTTGGGCTTGGATGGCTGTGTTCTATGTATTCCCTCTTGGATGGAGAAATGGGAATGGGTTGAAGATTAGGGTATTACTGTATCCATGTAAAGAGAAGGAGGAACACAAAGACTGTATAAGGTTGGGGCTTAGAAAAAATTATAGAAATAACATAAAGGGTTTTGAAATTAAAAATGCGGTGATTTGAAGGCCTTCTTTTAAGCTCTGAGAAAAGATTTTCTAGCATCATTTTGCTTCAGTTAGGACATCAAAAGCCTGACCTATGGATTCAGCTCACAGTTAACCCCTCCCATGGAGAAGACTCCCCTCATCTCTGTCATCAGAGCCGGCAGATTTGCTCATGAGAGTGTCCGAAGAGAAGGAAACAGGACTCACTCATAGATAACTGTGAAATGGTAAGTAAAGAGAAGAAATAGGGAAGCTTAACTGTCACATTGTTGTTCAGATTTGCCCCTTACATACCTTGGCCTAGAGGTGGGAAATTTTATTACATGAGAGAAGCAGGTGTGGAATCTTGCTTTGGACTCCTGTTTGGTGCTCTTAGAGGGAATCACTGCTGTGCAGAGATGGCTTGTAGGTATGCATAGTCTAGCATAGTGGAGAAGGTACAGAGGACTGCATGGAGGAAGAGGAGGCTAGGTCCCTATAATGGCTTAGACCCATGAGGCATGGCACCAAGTTGGGCAAGATTAGGCACAGCAAGCCTCAGGTTGTCTTCCCAGGTCAGGGGCTCCAAGAATAGAATAGGGTCTGAAGCCAGAGAAATTATTGAGGAAAAACAGAGTCTTCAAGGGTATAGGTCAATGATCTCCAAGAGTCTTACTTGATCCCAAAAGACAGACTGTATTTAACAGCTATAAATGCTGCTTTCTGTAGGAAGAAGTGAGACGTTGCCCTGGAAGCCAAGAGAGTCATAAATACACTTCATTAAGTCCCCTGCTCCCAGTTCACAAGGAGCGCACAGACTTCCACACGCATGTCCCTGTGGAAGGGGCAGGGAAGGGAGATGGAAAACAGAACAGTCCGAGCCTGAAAATGTTACCAAATCCCAAGTGTGGCTGCTTGTCATGCGAAGTGCCAATACTCAAGAGACCAGTGTTGATTGGAAAGGGACATGAGATTCATGCAGGAGGCCAGCTACCTGGCGAGAAGGCTGACTCTTGTCCAGTAACCAACGCCATGGTTCCTGTCCAGCCAAGAAGTTTTCAAATGGACAAAAGGTAGTTAATCAATGGGCAGGGGCCGGGGTCAGTGCCTATAACTGTAACTTTTCCTGATTCCATGTAGATGTAGGTAAATATTTACAGCTTTCACTGCTTCGGGGTTGTGCCTGAAGTCCAGTTCTGTGACCTGTGAGGGCTTTCAACGCTTCTTCTAGAAAAGGATGTAAGATATATAGATACACAAGGAGGGTTAGTATATCAATCATATGAACTAAAGAACATCAATTAAAAATCACCAAGCTAGTTATGAAGATCAAGGCAGCCTCAAAGATTCTTACTGTTTTTTTAAGAAGAAATAGAATGATGGAATTTTGGGAACTGACAGAGTAAAATCAGCTTCAACTAAAAGTCACATAAAATTATTATTATTCTTTATTAGCATAAACTAGGATAAGGATAAGTCTTGTTGAAGACCAGTCCAAGGCATATTTTCTTGGCACATTCAAACGTCAGTGCAATAGCATTTGCTAGCCCCATCATATATGTTTTGGAAGTTCCTTTCTCATTTTGAGTTTTTGAGTTTTCTACAGCTAGGTTACAATTTTCCCCATTTAACATGATTTTGATTTCGTGTATTCTCTGGAGGCATATGAAAATATGTATTTATAATCCCAGCACCTTGTATTCATATCACTTTTTATAGATTCAATGTGCTTTCCCTTGCATTATCCTTCCTGATCTTGTGACTGGGGGGTGGGGGTGGGGGGGCACAGTATACAAGTTCTCCAGCAGCATGAAATGGCATAAATTACTTAGGTCTACCATCACTGCAACTCCCGAGGGGAAATCACTAGGCTGTAGAAGCTGAAGACTGGCAGGTTTAATTATAACAGTAATACTAATGGAAGTTAACAACTGTTAAGCCTTATTTGCCACACACCTTTTTTACATGGTTTATAATGATTCCTCCATTTAATTTTTACACAAACAATTTTCAGGGAGGCCATCTCAGACTTAAGAAACTAAAATAGACAAGACTTCTGTGTCAGGTTCTGAAAAGTTTCTACGAAGTTCTATACTTGATTTTACTTTAAACATGTGGGGATTTAAGGAGTTGAAAGTCCAGAGGCTTTATAGTTAAAGAAATTGCTTTATGATATATAACCCTAGATCCCAGGGACTATTTTCTTAAAAAAAAAATTCTTTAATGTGTATTTATTTTTGAGACAGAGAGAGACAGAGTACAAGCAGGGAAGTGCCAGAGAGAAGAGACAGGGAGACACAGAATCTGAAGCAGGCTCCAGGCTCTGACCTGTCATCACATAGCCAAATGCTAGGGTCAAACTCACAGACTGAGAGATCATGACCTGAGCCAAAGTCAGAGGCTCAAACGAATGAGCCACCCAGGTACCCCTCTCAGGGACTATTTCCAGTACCACTCATTTTTGGCAGCTCTTTGTCATTCAGCTTTTAAAAGATTCATCAAAGGAGGATATCATTTTTGACTAGAAACTTTTGTTTTCTCTAGTAATTTTATATAAGTCAAATTTTTCCTCTAAGATATTCTCAGTTTGTTGAGTAATTTTTGTATATTTTTTCCTTGGATACTGAGTGACTAATGAATTTAAATATTTTCAATGCAATATGTTTTTCTTGGAACATGCTTACTGTAGGAGCAGAAATTATTTTCCTTTCTTCCCTCCTGTGTACTTTGACTGTTCTAATAATTAAATTGATATAAGACAGATTGATGGATGAAAAACAAATTTTGTACATATGGGAGCCCCATATAAATATGAGCCCCAAAGGACAGCCAGTTAACAGGCTTGTGTAACATTCTAAACTAAGGACAGGGTAGAGGTCTGGGGATTCAGAGGGGAGGAGAACCATTCAAAGGAAGGCAGGGATGTTTGGAAAAGAAAGGTTGCCCTGTTATGCAATATGTTTCTTAGGTAAAAAGGTGTCTCTATTAATAGCTTTCTTTCTGGTACACGCCCCCTTTCCAATGTAAATTTGTGCAGTTGAGGGGGAGGTAAAGAGCTTTTCCTGATCTGTTTGGGTTTTGATTGCCTTTAGTTCAAAATAATCATTCTGCCAAGGAGACATATTTTGGGGTGGCAAATTCTGTTCCCTTTCATGGCTAACTAAGGATTCTGTGGTTGTTAACAAAAGATTTAGAATACCACTTGTTAAACATGGTTTTAAAAAATATCAAACCAGTGTAACAGCTTTTTTGGGGGTAGACAAAGATCCTTAATCAAACTTTAGTTGTTGTTTTCATTCTGTTCAGAACTCTTTGATTTATAAATATGTTTTTGGCATTTTCTCCTAACTAAAATTGTCTCATGTTAACTAGTTTAATTTAAAAAGATAATATTTAAGACTGAATTAATGTAAATTATTTATTTTATTCATGATTCCACCATATCATTAGCACAAAATATAAATGTTTTGTTCAGAATTAAAGATTATTCTAATAATATATGAAGACTAAAGAAACTCAATCAGAAAATACATTTTATTATAGGGACCTAGGTTACCTTTGATACTGTGATGTATTAATACATTTATGTCATAGATATTATCTAAATTAATTATCACAGTGTTACAAGTAGAGATATAACTTGTGTTCAAACAAATAGGAAAACGATTAAATTTAGGAATATCAAATGTTTTAATGTAGAGGATCTGTTATTTGTGTATCCATCATTGTGAGATATTTATTGTTCTAGGCTACAGAGTTGTCTTAACTCTAAAATAGCAAAATAACCAATTTGATCATTTAAAAAAATTTTTTTAAGTTTATTTGAGAGAGACAGAGGCAACACGATTAGGGAAGGGTCACAGAGGTGGGGGAGAGAAAATCCGAAGCAGGCTCCCTGCTGCCAATGCAGATCCTGACATCAGGCGAACTCATGACTATGAGTTCACGGCCTGATGAAACCAGAGTTCGTGACCTGAGCCAAAAGTAAGAGTCAAATGCTTAGTTGACTGAGCCACCCAGGTGCCCTTGATCATTTATTCTTCTTTGGATAAGTTAGCTGTTCTGGTACAAATCTTGGAACAAAATACATGCAAAATATATTTATTTGATCTCTGGATTTATTAAATAAAATAAATTTATTTATTTGAAATTACTGAAAGGAATTAGCAAAATAATGGTGCCTGTCAATACTGGAAAGAAGTACAGGGAATGAAGACTTAAATTATGATTGGACTAACGGTACACCCGGAATTCAGAAAAATAGACCCAGCCCTCATTAGGTCTATGACCCCAGAGAAGCAAAAAGACCTCTCTTAGCACGATGTTTGCTTCTGCAGTATAAAAGGATGTGACCAGAAGTTACCAAGTATATTAATGAGAGTTCTGAAGGCCAGGAGAAGACTGAGCCTTGGCTCCAAGAGAGTTAGGCAGAGAGCAAAGTCTCTCCCACTCAGCCTTTTTTTGTTATATTCAGGTTTCCAAAGAACTGAATGAGGTCCACCTACATTGGAAAGCACCAAGTACTTGAAGTTTCATCCAGAAACTTCATCACTGCAGCATCCAGATGAATGTTTAACCAAATATCATGGGTCCCCATAGTCCAGTTAAGGTGACACGTAAAATTCACTATCACAACAAACTCTATTCCAGATATTCTCTGTTCTGGTTTACTAACCTTTTGCTAAATCAGATCCTCCACTCTTTTCATCTTACTTTGCCTACAAACCGCACCATTTCCTTTAGTTAAAACATGTCCTATATTTTACCGTTTTCTTTTGTACACTCTAATTGTACTAGCATTATGAGTGATGACGCATTACGCCATATGCTGTCTGTCTCTTCAGCAATTATGTTCTCTATTCTTCCCCTCCCGATCCCAGGACCATATCCTCGGACTTTTATCTCTCTGAGATAAATTCAGACGATCCAAAGGAATCACCATTTTGCAGAATGAAAATAGAGAAATATTGGCAGTTTTTCTGCTTCAATGTCAATTACCAGTATATCTGCTTTGGAACAAACCAAGACATTCAGTTCATTAATTTTTTTCCTTATTTCTCTAATGTTTTTAGTCTCCTATACTATGTTTTTCTCCTTGCTTAGATTCTATAATCTACTATCTAACATTCTTTGAATAGTATTCTTATCTAGTATCTTTCAGCAAAGTAAATCTAGCAACTGGATTACTGATCAATTTTAGAGAAAAATTGCAAGTGAGCAGACCAGATTTACTCTGATTTGTAACATCAGTAAGACCTCTAATTTCACCCACCAATCTGACTCAGTTTTCCTGTTCAGTGCTCATTCCAGTTTTCAAAAAACAAACATTTCAATATTTGCCTTTGACATCTTCCTTTTGTTCTCAGCAATTAACTTTATATTCTGTATCACAGCAAATATAAAAATCGTAAATGAGAGTTTTCTAGAACTTTCTATCATTAACGAAAACAACAAACAGCAGATATGCACACATTTTCATTATACTATCTAGTTAAATTTTAAAACTTGCCCTTTCTACTATGTTGCTCTATACTGACGCGATTTTAAATTCACTTGTTGATATAAAAAAAAGAGAAAAAATGTTTTTAGAAGTAAAGTTGTTTTGGGGTATTCTGAGTGTTATATGTAGGTGATAAATCATTGGATTCTATTCCTAAAATCATTATTGCACTATATGCTAACTAACTTGGATGAAAATTAAAAATTAAAAAATTAAAACAAAGAAATACTAAAAGAAGGGAAAAACAAAAAAAAACCCCCGCATAAGTATTCATGCTAAGGACTTAGCTGGGGCAAATGTCCAAAGACAGGAAACATGTACAGATTCTAATAAAATATGACACTTTGATCTCTGCTCTCCCCCCAAAATTGGCATCTCCAAATGATCACAAAATTTGGTTCTTTACTAATATGGTGAACTACACTGTTTAATTTTCAAAAATTAAACTAATCTTGTTTAATGAGGATAAACTCTTCCTGGCCATTGTCCAGGATTGTATTCTCTATTGTTTAATTCAACTTGCTAATATTTTAAGACTTTTGCATCTATACTCATGAATGATATTGTTCTTTGGGGTTTGCTTGCTTTCTTCCCTGTTTTCAATATCTTTCACAGATTATGCTTTTATGGTTATACTGGTCTTATGAAACAGGTTAGTAGCTCTTCCTTCCCTTTTTATTTTCTGAAAGTCTTTGGGAAAGATTAGGTCCATATCTTCCTTCCCTGTTTGACAGAATTCAGCATTAAACCCATCTGAGGTTGGGTTTTCTTGAAGAAAGTTTGTTGAATATAAATTCAATGCTTTTCATAGAAATGGAGCTACTTACATTTTATGTTCCATCTTTGTAATTTGTGTCAAACTGAATTTTTTCAAGGAATATGTGTACTTTATATAAGTCAAGTTGTCAATTGTTTTTGGTGTAGGTTGTGTATAATATTCTCTTATTATTTGTTCACTGTCTCTATGATCAAAAGTGATAAGCTTTCTCTTATTCCTAGTATTGGTAATATGGGCCTTTCTTTCTTTCTTTTTTTTTTTTTTTAATGTTTTATCTATTTCTGAGAGACACAGCATCATCTCGGGAGGGTCAGAGAGAGAGGGAGATACAGAATCTGAAACAGGCTCCAGTCTCTGAGCTAGCTGTCAGCACAGAGCCAGACGCGGGGCTTGAACCCACCACACATGAGATCATGCCCCGAGCTGCGGAAGTCGGATGCTTAACCGACTGAGCCACCCAGGCGCCCCATATGTGCCTGTCTGATTAGTCTATTCAAGGTTTATAAATTTTACCAACTTTCTCAAAAATCAATTTTTAGCTTTATTAATTTTCCGTTTGAATATTCAACATTTTGTTCACCTGATTTTTATGATCTCTTTCATTGTACTCATTTTGGGGACATTCTGTTCTGACTTTTCTAGCTTCTTGATAATTTTGGATCATTGGTATTTGGGATATTTCTTCTTGTTTACACAGGCAGTTCAAGTTACAGATTTCATATTAAGCATGGCTTTCAACTAAATCCCACAATATTTGATATGCTGAGTTTTTATTATCACTGAAATCATAATCTTTTCAAGTATTTTCTTGTGATTTTTTCTTTAATACATATTATTTAAAAGCTTTTGCTTTTTAAAATGTATTGGAGATTTGCATAGGTATTTTATTATTATTACATTTTTAAAATTACTTAATTAATTAATTATTTTGAGAGAGAGAACTCATGGGCAGGGGAGGAGTAGAGAGGGAATGAGAATCCCAAACAGCCTCGACTCAGTGTGGAGCCTGAAGCGGGGCTCAACCCCACGAATGGTGAGGTGATCTGAGCCAATATCAAGAGTTGAAGACATAACTGACTGAACCACCCAGACACCCTAATTATTATTACTTATTTTTAAATAAATTTAATTTTTGGTCAGAGTACAGAATACTCTGTATGATCTCATTCTTTGGACTTTGCTAGAACTTATACTTTGGCATGTGTGCTATCTTGGTAAATATATGACGTGCACATGAAAATAACGTGTATTCTGCAGTACTTGATGTAGTATGTATAAACACCAATGGAATCAAGACGGTTGATGATGTCAGTGATGTTTTTTATGAATTCACTGATTTCTTCAACTGCTAGTTCTAGTAATTGCTCAGAGGGCTGTTAAGTTTTCTAACTTGGTGGAATTCTTCAATTTTTCCTTTTAATTTCATCAAATAAATCACTTCTGGTATTTAGAAAGCTTATTATTAGGTGCATTACACATGTTTTTTATGTGACCCCAAGCAGTTATCTCCAGAAGAAGCTGGGAATTGCATGGGAACAAAGAGAACAAATAAAAGTTTTTATCTAGGCCAAAGGCTTAACAAGGAGCCACTAGCAATAGTATTAGGATTATCAATTTCACAAATGTTACTGTGTATTTCTGGAAGTTCTAGGGAATATAATTAAGCAATGGAGAAAAAACCCTTTAATTATTAGAAATAAAATAATGAAATCATCCTTAAAGTTTTTGAAAATTAGAGGTTTACATAACTGGAAAACAGTAGAAAATCAATCTTCACAATGATTATTTTCTCTATTCTCTGTCTTTTTTTAAAAAAAAATTTATAGTTTATTTATTTTTGAGGGAGAGAGACAAAGCATGAGCCGGGGAGGGGCAAAGGGAGAGGGAGAAAGAGACACAGAATCCGAAACAGGCTCCAGGCTCTGAGCTGCCAGCACAGAACCAGACGCAGGGCTCGAACCCACGCAGTCGATGCTTAACCCACTGAGCCACCCAGGTGCCCCATATTCTCTATCTTTTTAAAATCCACTCCAGTCAGGATACAATATAATCCCCATTTGTCCAATGAAACTAGTCTTGTCTAATTGTCTATTCTTTGTCTCAAATTAATTGATTTCTCAGTAGTAACACACACACACACACACACAGCCTTTTATACATTTATATGTGTATATCACTTTAATTGTACATTCACTATATGTACATATGTACACAACCTGAATATATAATTGTGGTTTTACTTTCTACATTCTTATCATTTTTTGAATGGCTGGTTTTATATAATTTATATTTTGTATTTTCAACCTCTGAATTTTAGAGTTCCCCAGAGCTCAAGCACAGTTTATTTTTTCTCTACAAGATCTCTAGATGGTCCTATCTAGTCTTATGGCTTTAAATGCCATCTAAAAGTAAGTGGTTCTGAAATTTATGTCTCACAGTTGTGGTCTTTACTGTGGAAGCTTTTAGCATTTCCTCTTTACTATTACTGTTCAAGTTTCACCCGAATGTATCTAGTTATGTCTTTTAAAAATTTTATACTAGATCAAAAAAAGAATTGAGCAGTAAGGGTCAGTAACATCAGATAGAACATGAAGACACGTTCCTTCCTCCAGACTGAGCAAATGTTATTCCATTTTCTAAATGGAATTTCTCTTCACCATTTATTTCATTGTCTACATTTAAAATTGCTGTTGTGTTGAAAATGTGGTAAAAATATTGCTTTTTCTATTACATCTTCTTCAGTTTTCCTTAATTTTTATGCAAGATCCTTTTTATTTCTTAAGTTGTACATTTTCTGGAATTTGGTGGCATTAGAATAAGTGTGTGTGTGTGTGTGTGTGTGCACGCGCTTGCGTGTGTGCCTTGCCTGATTAAGCAGTGGTTGGCAGTTGAGGCTTTTGGAATGAAAAGCTGTGGTGAACATTATGAACTGCTGCTGCATATTTCATCCACAGTTCACCCAAGTTTGCTTACTTCCCTTCACTAATAGGCTATTTTAATAAGTCAAAGCAATGAATGGAATCCCATGACACAGAGTGAGGCAAACCTCATGGTTAGGTTCTCCCTAGGGTATGAGGTTTTAGAGCAGGCACCGGGCTGGGAGTTCCCACAGCTGTTGGCAAAGAAAAGTTTTCCTCTGGGTTTGGAAGACATTCCTGTGATACCTTCAGAGATAGAACTGCCTCTCTTTTATTTTCTCTTCCATCTGGACCCATGAAGGGTTCTAGATTTTCCTCATGTTTCTGCTATGATTGTCTTTTGGGTCCCAGGATTTGATTAATAGTTTTTAAATTCCTGGGTGGAATATAAAGAATGGAGTTATAATGATTAGTGATAATGGATTAAATGGATATATGGCGACCAAGTGTCTATTTAGAAATATTAACACTTCTCTTCATGAGCACTGAACGCTACCTGTAAAACTAGTGATGAGATTATTTACACAAATGAATCATACATGTTATACTCTTAAGAACAAAAATGGTGTAGCCTATATCCCTGTTGCTGTATAAATATCAACATAAGCCACCTTGTTTGTATTGCATATTACCAACAATATCATTGAGTTTATATTTCACAGAGAGCATTATACAATTACTGTTGAATTTTTTAGTAGTGTTAAGACATGATTTTGTCTCCAGGTTAACAGAAGTGAGGAATAAATACTTACAGTCATCATAACTCATAAATGATTTTGTAAAAGATAGAGGCTTAGACTTGGCTGATACTCATGTTCTAATCTTTGTCCCCTTTGACTAATCTTTTGTCATCTCTGGTACTCAGTTGCTATAATATTATTGAATTGGCATAATTGATCTCACAGATCTCTCCCTCTCTAATATTCTATGATATTGTGATCCTATGGCAATGTGATGTATGGTCAGTGTAACAAGGATAGTACTTAGCAGCTGTGATAAGGGGTCTGGTGTTTGACCTGCATTAGCATATCCTGGCAAGAACTTTTCTCTGCTAAAACTACAGCTCCTAATGTTTGGACATTATTGAAGTATGAATCCTTAAAAGAAGGTGCTATGTTGAGAGGGGTGAACTTGGCCCCATTTACCACTACCAAAATTAAAAGAGCATTACACTCTTAGTGTATTAATAAGTAAGATCTTGCAGTTTGCAAGTGGGAGGAAAGACACTGCAACAGCAGATATGTTGAAAATTTATTAGCATCTTGGCACAGGTTCAGATAAATCAAAGCATACATTGTAGAGAAGAGAAATATAAGCAGTATTTTAAATATATGGTTTAATAATGACAAGTAAATTTATAATGATATGAGGTTTGTTTTTTGTCCCAAATCATTTGAATTGTTCCAGTGGGAAACAAACCTCAGCCTGATGTAAGAGAGGGAATTAGAAAAACTTTCCTTTTTTTCCCAATGTACTAATATAGTTTCTCCCAAGCATTGAAAAAACTGCAAGGTGAAACTATAGAAAATAGGATTCTTCTATCCCCTCAAAACAAACTGAGGTCCTGAAAATGTAAAACAAAATGGTATTTTTTTATAATTTCAGGGACTTAGGTAACTATATTCAGTATACTCTTCAGTCAAAATTATATGAAACACTAAAGAAACTTATCTTAAAGTACTCAGGAAAATATGTGAAACTATGATAATGCCAAGTCAAGAAGCTTCGAATTTGAATACACAGGCATTCTTAAAAGTCTTCAATTTTGAATGGAGTCATGTCTACAACTTTGCAATAGCTGAAACTTAAGACCTGCAATAAGAAAATTCTTAATTAAACAGGTGTTGGTTTTAGCATTAATCAATATATAGAATAGCATGCACAGTGAGAAGGAAGAATTGATTAACAAGAGACACGTTGATATACCCAGATCGCAGTATCCTCAACGACCAGAGACCACCAGGGAGACCGAGTCACGCATGCAAAGGCAAAGGGCTTTATTACCGGCTCGAGCTCGGGCTCCCAGACCTCACTATTGCAGTGGATCTGTGCTGAAAGCCCCAAACAAAGGCAGAGTAGGGTTTTTATGGGGTTTGTGACGGGGGAGTTACAGAAATTGTGGCATGGGAACAGTGATCCAATCATAATTATTCAACATTATTGACAGTGGGCTTAACCATACACATTGTCTAGAGTATTCGTTACTTTTGGCGGGATCCAATTACAACATTTAGAGTACCTTTAAATTCAACCAATTACAGAGCGAGCCTAGGGTCTTGTTCAGCGACTAATGGGTTAACTTTAACATTAGGTAACAGGGTCTTATCTATAGTTTCTATCTCTAGGCCTCTCCCTTAATAATGTGGAGGGTGGTCGATGGCCTTTCCTGATTGGGTGTTGCAAGGGTGGTTTCTCCTGCCTTGGGCAATGTGTAACTGCCTGATAGTTTCAGGGAAGCTGAAACTTACGCCTTCTAGTCTGGAGGGGAAACTTAAAGCCTGTCGTGGAGTCAGTTTGGTTTAGACTTGTGTCCTTACAATGTAAGTTCCCAATGAGGGAAGTGCTTTAGTCCAGTCTTACTATAATTTCCTGACTGTAATTAGCAAAATTTAATTTCAGTTTTAAAGACGTCTTTAAAGATATACATCTCTTAGAGTTTAAAATAAACCAAATGGTGTGGAGATGTATGAATATAGAGCTGAATTCCATGTGTCATCTGGTCCATATTGCATTACGTCAAGATGGCTACATTCTTTGTTGATTATACCCTTGGTAGGCCATCTGTTAATATTAGATTATATAGCTTTTAGCAGAGTAAAAAGTCATAGTAATGTTCATTCACCTCGGCATATGTTATTTTTGTTCTTATTGAAATATATTTGACATATAGCATTGTGCAAATTTAAGGTGTACAATATGTGGATTTGATATATTTATATATTGTCATATGACTGACATTGTAGCAATAGTAAGTTACTATCACATGTTACAATCTTATCATTTCTTTTTTGTGGTGGGGAATAATCAAAACCTAGTCTTTTAGCAAGTCTGATGACTATAATACAGTATTATTGTATATATTATGTTCCTAAAATTTGTATGAAACCACAAAATATTCCAAATAACTCAAGCCATCCTGAAAAAGAACAAAACTGTAGGTATCACAACTGTGGATTTCAAGCTATACTACAAAGCTATAATAATTAACATGTATGGTTTTGACATAAAAATAGGTAATAGATCAATGAAACAGAATATAAAGTCAAGAATTAATTCCCACATATGCAGCCAACTAATATTTACCAGGGGAGTCAAGAACGTTCAATGGATAGAAAATAATCTTCCAACAAATGGTGTTGGGAAAACTTGATAAACAACGCAGAAAAAATGAAATTGGACCACTACCCTATACCATTCATAAAAAATTAACTCAAAGTGGATCAAAAACTTAAACAAAAGACTTGATTCTATAAAATTCCTAGCAGAGAATGTAGAGCAGAAACCCTTTGACATTGGCCTTGGCAATGATATTTTGGATATGACACTCAAAGCGCAAACAACAAAAGCAAATATCTAGTGGGATTACAGCTCTCATGCAGGTACACATTAAAATTTGCTAAGAATGCATTATTGACACAAAAACACTTTATTTAGGCTTATAGAATAATCAACTATTATGGGATTGTTTTTAGATGAAATTTGTTCAACATTAATATTTGTAAGTGTCCTTAGTATTTTACTTTGCAGTTCTGATCAGATCTGGCCACAACAGAACAACAGAGTCATCACAAGAAACATACAGATAACACTGAAAAAAAATGGATAAACATCTTTAGATATGTTGGTGTCTCTGGTTTATATTATTACTCAAAATAAATGAACTAAAATTTCTATACAGGAAGAGTTTGTTTCACAATGCATCACACAACTAAACAGTTGTGAGCAGGTCAAGGGTAGTGGATGGGGCTTGCACTAGCAGAAAAATAAAATTATTTCTTACACTAAATAATTCATTATGTTAATAGAGTGAAATATTACATAGTAAATTATTAAATATTGAGATCAGAAACTTGTATTGTTCAAATTAAGATCCAATAATAAAATTACCCTTTCTTTAATAATGGATATTATAAACAAAGGCTGTATTTTACTTCAAAGGCAGTTGTTTGGGTACAGCAGCAGCTGGGTGGCTCAGTTGGTTAAGAAACCAACTCTTGATTTTGCTTGGGTCAGGATCCCATGGTCTGTGAGTTCGAGCCCCATGTTGAGCTCTGCACTGACAGCTTGGAGCCCACTTGGGATTCTCCTTCTCCCTCTCTCTCTTTGCCCCTTCCCTCCTCTCTCCCTCTCTCTCAAAAATAAATAAATAAACTAAAAAAATATATTTGTGTAGCTAGAATATTGTATTGCTTTTGAAATTGTATTTGAAAATAACTCTACATGGATCATTCACTCATCAGTTGCCACAGACACCACATATTTCTATTGTTTCAGGATCTTCCTTACCTTATGTTATTTGCTTGATCCTGCAAACATTTGATTTTATGACTTTATGACCACTGGGTTGGTGTTTACTTGAAAAAGTGAAAACATACCATAGCAGACTGATTGTGACTCAAATTATTATGTTTTTTTATATCGTATCTTTGAAATAAGATTTTGCTGACTTCTCATCAAGCAGGGAAATCAGTTTCCTAAAGGCTTTAACATGAGCTAAACTTGTGATGTATTTCTTCCAATAGAACATGGCAATAGTGATGTTCTGTCATTCATGAGGCTAGCCTGCAAATGAGGGAGACAGAGCTTGTAGGAGAATGCGAGACAACTTGAAGGAGAGTTCAGCTTTCCTAGCTGAGGCCATCTAATAGCCTCCTAAGCATTAAGATTTGGTATAACAGCTTCTGGCAGCAATAACAGCTATAACAAAACCCACTTATATGTACACAAACATAACTGTTAATTTTATGAATGCCAGTGGTACCCAAAGACATCAGAATCCAGCAAAACTAAATCATATTACCTGGTTTAAAATGCAACATTCAGTTTTTCAATCCTTGCTCTATGCTGGTAATTTTCTCAAACCGAACCATGGTGGTTCTCTGCAAAAGAAGTGATTAAGTAAAACCTTCCATTACTTTTTGCTGCCAAGAAGTCAGTTTATTAGCAGACCATTTGAGACTTTTCACAAAGTATTCTGAGCCAACCTTAGAGATGTCACCTGCCAGTAAACCATAGGTATCCTCACCACAAAATGTTAGATGCACCTGCTCACTTTTCTTCATGACTTCACTCATGCTACCTGTCTTACTGATAAGACTTTTCTATCTGAGGAAAGATGGGTTATCTCTATGACACAGCTAAAAATTCCTCTTTGCAGTAAGACTATACTGGGTTCTGAAGACAATACAATTACCTTCTATTTTGTACTCTCAGAACCTTGAGTTGTTTTGAATTGCTTCATGAACAGTCATCACAACTAGGCATCCGCTAGTATAAAATTGGATTCTCTGGTATGGTCTCAAATGGCTGAATTCAAGGTGAAGCCACTGTCATGCTCATTTAGGTTGTTGGTCAAATTAATTCCTTGTGGTTTTAGGACAGAGGTCTCTCTTTCCTTCTCAGATCCCTATCAAAAACCACTCATGTTTCTAGAGCCATATGCCTTCCTCAGACATGCTTTCTTCCACCTGCAAGCTCGGAATGTCACATCAAATCCTTCCCACATTTCAAATCTCTCTGATTTTGTTTTCTGTCATCAGCCAGATGATAACTCTCTGCTTTCAAAGAGTTCATTGTAATTGGAGATTAGATAACCTACATGTAAACCAGTAAACAAACACATAATCTCCCTTTTTATAACCCCCTTTTCATAACCTCCAAATCAACTGATTAATAACCTTAAATTGCATCTGAAAATCCCCTCCTATGAAACGCAATGGAATTGCAACCTTAGAAATCAGTGTAGGAAATGTTAGGGGTGACTGGAAGAGGGTTGGTGTTAGGATCCTGCCTAACACATATACCTCTGTATATGGGTCTGATACTACATAGAGTGCTATGGTAGAATCATTGTTTAAATATCTGTCTAGCTAGATCATTGATTCCTTCAGCACAAATACTGTGTCTGCATTCATCAATTCTTCCCAACATCTATTATGTATGGTGCTTAGCTCAGGTTAAGTGCATGACAAATATCCACTAAAAAGCAGGCTTAATTATTGGTAAATAAAAGAATATGGGATCTCACTCTCATGATATAAAAAAATAACATAAGCACAGACCATCAGGTCAGGAAAAAATATCATATTGATAAACTCTTTGGAAGAAATTTCTTAGAAGGTACTTTATCACATTTATAATTCTCAATCTAAGTTATTAAAATGTTTTAAAAGAAATATATATATATATATGAGTTCATAATATAAAGGATTTTTATTTACTTCCTTGTCCCAGAAGGTAGAACATTGATTAATTACTATTATTTATCCCAGTAAGAAAATTAGCAAGTAAAACTATTCTAATCTAAATGTAAAATTAAACTCTTGCCTATATGGCCTGAGCCTGTAATCATAATTTTCTTATGGCCTCTAAAACTATAACTACAAAGGTAAAAGATGTTATGTTTTAGTTTACAGATTTCTATTTTCCCTTTTCATGCAGCTATTTTATAAGTAATACATTTCTGTTTCCCTTTTATGAGACTGCGTGTTTCAACACCTCTTACCCTCCTGACAATGTGTACTACCATTTCTGCTGTTAGTACCCTAAAGCAAAGCTATTATCCATGTAGGGAAAACAGAACGTTAGCATTTTTGATGTAAATCTTTCAGTTGTTATGTATTGTATTTTACTTAAAGGCATTTTCTTTCTTAACATTGTATGCAATTACAAGCTGGGAACAAAACCATAAAATTACCACAAAAAGGAAAATATTATTCCTGTGGGTCTGCCTTGAGGTAGCAGGATGAACAATTTTCCTTTTGACATGGGTGTCATGTAGCATTAGCAAAATGACCTAAAGTGATTTATTTTATTGTTTTATTGGAGTAATGCAAGACTAGCTAGATATTAAAAGCAAGTATTCACAATTATCACATCATCCCTGAAATATTCATTCTTTGATAGTTACATATTAATGTTGACAGTGGCAAAAAAAACTTTTCACTAATTTATGAGTGCTACATTGTTGCGTTTTGCTTTTTGTATCATTCCTTTGTCATTAAATTGAAATAGTATGTTGGACAAACATTTAATTAACATCAAGGATCCTGTAATCTAGTTTCTAATAGAAATGTCATTCCTACACCTTAATTGGTAAATAGTAGTCTTTAAAGATTCTTATAACCACTATACCATTTGATGTTTATCTCTTCTATAGTGTTTAATGTATTGGAAATTCACATATTTATATCTTTAGGCTTAGCATTCAGACTTCCATTTATTTTATCTAAGGCATTTGTCCAATAAATGAAAGATACTGATTATGTATTTTGATGACATGGATATAGCTGTAAGATGTTAAAGTGATGTTTCAGGTACAACAAAATGAATAAGAAATTATTTTTCTCTCCAACTCAGTTATAATAAGTGAGAACATTATTAACCCAATATTATACATTTTTTAAAAGTCACATGAATAGGGACAAAGGGAAAGCTATAAGCATCTAAATAAATACTTCAATAAATAGTCTAGTTGAATGGTTTTGTCCTACATATAGAAGTACTATCTGCCCCTTGTGAACAACACATTTTGTTTTTATAATGATAAAAATAAGGGTAGCATATGCTGTTTTTTATGACTAATAAAATCATAAGGATAGGAATGTCATTTATCCCTCATTATACAACTTTGAGAAAAACTGCTTTCAAAATCTTAAAGAATTCCACATTTGAGGAAATCATGGAAAAGTCTATGCAATCTCACAGATTATGAAATAAAATTCAAGTTTATATAAACTCATTATTAGGAATGGATGATCCTCAACTAATATATCACATATGGGTTAATTTTTTAAAAATTTTTTTAAAACTTAAAAAAAAATTAAATTATACACTCATTTATGTATGTATGTATATTGTACACATATACATACATATATGTACATATATTGTATATACATATTGTATATGTATTCAGAAATACATATGTGGACTTAATATAGTGTAAACAGTGTTCCAGTATTTAGAATACAGCTATGAGCCAGATAGACAAATGCCCCTAGTGTCTTGGAGTTTATATTCTAGTGGGAAAAGCAAAGAGTAAACCAGTATAATAAATTATAAGTTGTAAGTATTAAATAGGATGGCAGAACCTCATTGAAATCCTGAAGGAGGCAAGGGTTAACCAAGCAGATGCCTGGGCCTAGGGCATTCAAGCCAGAAAGAAAAATTAGAACAAGCGTTGTCAGGAGGCACCTGGGTGGCTTAGTTGGTTAAGCATCTGACTTTGACTCAGGTCATGATCTCACAGTGTGTGGGTTTGAGTCCTGTGCTGCCAGCACACAGTCTGCTTCAGATCCTCTGCCCCTCCATACCCCTCTTCTACTTGATCTCTTTCTCTCTCTCTCAAAAGAAGTAAATAAACTTAAAAAACATTGTTAGGCAGCATGGAGCCCGGCTGAGCTTGAAGAGAAGAAAGGAGATGATATAAAACTTATAATAAAGCAAGGACTGTCCAAGTAAGATATTGAGATGATCTATGAAACAGCATATTTGATTTTGTCAAAAGATTGTGTGTGTGATTTCCTTCACACGCAGAGTAAAGGCATAGAAGAAAATAAGAAGGGTAACAATGCAGTAAAGATGTAGAGGAGGCATTGAGATTTCATAGAAGTATATCACCACCTTAAATGTTTTAAACTAACTGCTAAAGGAGTTCAAATGTAGAAAGGTATCAACTATATTTTTAAGTAAAATATAAAGAAGAAAAGAAAAGTACATTAGACAACACAGTGTAAAAAGATGCTGATTTATAAAACAGAATCTTTATAATGTAAATAAAACCTGAAGCAGTGTTATAAGAACAGGATTTTGTTAGTAGTATGGAATTATAGGTGACACACAATGTTAGATTAGTTTCATGTGCACATCGTAGTGATTTGAAGTTATGCTGGGCTCACAAGTTTACCTGCCACCTGTCACCGTCTAACACTGTTACAAAACCATTGACTATATTCCCTATGCTATGGCTTTTGTTCCTGGGACACATTCATTTCATAACTGGGATCTGTGTCTCCCTCTCTTCTTCATCCATTTTGCTCTTCCACTCCCCCTGCACCATCAGTTCGTTCTCTGTATTTATGGGTTTGTTTCCACTTTTTGTCTGTTTGCTTATTTGTTCATTTCTTTTGAGGAGCAGAAAATATTTTGAAAAGAAAAAAAAGAAAGAAAAAAGGGAGGGGGAAGAAGGAAGTAAGAAAGAGAGACAGAGAAAGGAAAGGGAAAGAGGCAGAAGGAAGGAAGGAAGAAAGGAAGGAAGGAACAAACAAATGAACGAAGGAAGAAAGGATAGGAGGGAAGAAAAAGAAGGGGAAGGAAGGTGGGAAAGGAAGGGGCGGAGGAAGGAAAAGAAAAGTACACATGGAGAAAAGACAAAATGTAAAAACCTTAGCCAATGTTCCTGGACAGACTGGAACTCACTTCACAGCCTACGTCCTCATGGTGGAGAGTGACATGTGGCTCCAGACCTCTCACCTTCTTCTCAGGTATGGGGGCTGGTTTCTCTGGCAAGGCCTCCACTCTGTATTCCTAGCACAGAAGACCACACTCTTGTCAGAGAGAGAGAGGCTTCCAGTTTAGAAAATTAATTTAAGAATCTTTTATTGCCTCAGACTTTTGGAAGTCCCCAATCTTTATATCTTAAAATAAACAACAACAAAAGAGAAATACACAAAAACCTTTCCTCATGGGATAAGAAGACCATCTTCTTTTCACCTGAGTATTACAACTGGAGCAGAAGCATATTCTGTAGGGATTTTTTCTTCTTTCTAACCTTCAATTGTGATTTTAGCAGAAATCCTTTTAGCTGGGTGTAAGTCTTGATTTATACTTCTAATTATATATTGCTTCCTGAAATAGTCTCATTAAACACTGAGTCCATAAGCTTATCTTTATGAAATGTTTCAAACTGTAGCTGAGTCTTTTAACCCTCAAGGAAATAGATGAGAGGGGAGGATTTTGTCAGGAATGTTTGAAATATATTCATAATGCATATCTTCAGTCTTTAGCTTTCTATGTCTAGTAGTAATGCATTAAAAGCTACTGTTTTTCTGGATTTGATTTGACTTTTTTTTTTAGTGTTGAATGTTTTCTATTTCAAAAAATTGTTTGTTTATTTATTTTGAGAGAGAAAGAGTGCGAGTGGGGTAGAGGCAGAGAGAGAGGGAAGAGAGAGAGAGAATCCCAAGCAATCTCTGCACTGCCAGCACAGAGCCCTATGTGGGACTCGAACTAATGAACCATGCGATCATGACCCAAGCCAAAATCAAGTGCAGTACTTAACTGACTGAGCCACCCAGGCATCCCTCTATTTCAGATAATTACTTACATATTCCAAACTTTTAACTTCAGTGTCAATGAAAATTACCCATCCCGCCATATTCGTTTCTTAGTGTTGCCATAAAGTATCATACATTGGTTTGTTTAAGACAACAGGCACTTATTTTCTAATAATTCTGAAGACTGGGAGTTCTTCAGAACTTCAATATGCTGGCATGACCATCCTTCTTTCCTCCATAGAAGAATCATTCCTTGTCTCATTTTACTAGTTGGTGATTGCTGACAATCCTTGACCTTTTCCAGCTTGCAGCTGAATTATCTAATCTGTGCCTCCATGACTTCCTTCCTTCTCTATCTCTGTGACCACGTGTCCTTTCCTCTTCTTATAAAGATACCAGTCATTGACTTGAGGACCCCTAATACAGTATGACTTCATCTTAACTAATTATATCTGGAAGGATGTTTTCTCCAAATAAGGTCATGTTCTGAGGTTCTGGGTGGAGGGGGCATTATACAACACAGTATACCCATTATGTACAAAATATGAAGAATGAGACATTTAAAAAGTATATTTCCAATGTTATTTGGGATGTATTTTTTGAGAAGAGAGAGAGCTCTCATCCCAGGACTTCTCTGAAATGCTTTCATATTCCCCAGTAAAGATGGACTCTGGAAGATTCTGATGTAGATGAATTTCAGGAGCACCAAAGCGGCTTCCTCTTTCTAGAGTCTAGGGCATTGGTCAATGCCCATCAGCTGGTGTTCCTCAGTCGAGCTTGGTTTGTAAATAAGACTGATTTCTGCAGAATTTCTTAATTAATAGATGCCCTCTAAGAATTCTCTAGGAAGGCCATTCATGCTAAAAGAGATATGCTCATTTCCAAATTAAAAATTAATAGTTTTGGTAGATTGCAGTTCTGTGTTCCATATTCATTCTCTTTGTGAGTAGCTTGTAGAAACTTGTGTTCTTGTGCTGTGTGCATTGTTGGCATTGTGGACACTGAATTCCTTGAGTGACAGGGCCTGTATTATTGATTTATGAATTCACAAAATTAACAAGCTTTCCATCCACAGCAGGAACTCCGTGTGTATCTATCATGAATATATGGATGGATGGATGAACTGTGAGGGCATATTGTTCTCTCATCTTCTAATGCAACATTTTACACTGGTTTTTTTTTCTCTTTTTCATTTGTTGAAATGGATTTCACTCAATACAGTTCAAATTATTTACACTATAAGGCAAGCCATGAGTTTCTCTATCATACTATTTAAATATGTAAAGGTATATGTGATAGTGTTTTTCCAATCTGTGATCACATTGCCTATCACCTGGCATTAATTATCTTTAAAGGTATGTGGCTCTCAGTACTGAATCTTGTTATGACTGAGGACAGGGGACATATAGTGCTCTTATATGTGGATTTTAAAGAGCTTCCTAAATTACTGGTGTTCATCCAGACTCACAGATATTCATTTATAGATGAAAGAGCATAAACATACATTCTCTTCCAGATATCTTTCATTGAGATATGTATTCACTTGTTAGACTCCAATAGCTATTTGTGGGGAATTGAGCAGAGAGCAGAAACCTGTATACCAAGTATCTCTGTGATGATTTGAAGTGCACACAGTAACCATGCCACTAACTGATATTAGTCCAAAGGAGTCATGATCTTGACATTCAAATTCCTGGCATAAAATATGGGAGGATTTGCAGTCTAACAAATCTCACCCAAGCTAGGTAGTTAAGAATGGTCTCCAATTGGTCAGTTAGTAAATGAATGTCCATCTAGAAACACTTTCCTGTTCTTACTATACAATCATTCACCATGAAACTCCATGAACTGCCAAGAACCACAGAAATTCCTGATGGAAATTGCAACATATAATTTTTTATTTTAATATAATAAACTTTAGGTAGTATGATCACTTTTTTAAAACAATAAATAAGTAAAATATATATCCATATTGAATCGACTATAAGTAGGAAAAATTTTATGATAATGAATGTAGTACTCTTTGCATCACCTTGATCTCTTGACATTGAGTATGTATCAGTAAGACACACTACACATAAATACACACATGCATTCACACACTCCACATGTAATGCTGTTCATGTTGGGGAAATTTACTAATGTGTAGAATGGACAGATTAGGTAGGTACAGAGTCTTCTTTTGAGAATGGAATTTTAATAATGTATACTCCTGTTTAGAAGTATTTCAAGTTGTGCTAACAGGTGCTTCATATACGAAGTTTTCAAAGAAATAGTTCTTTACTCAAAAAAGAAATTCATGAAGAAATTAGTGGTATCCTTTCTCTAAAACTTAAAACCTAGGGAAGTGAGGATGTTAAATCACTATTTGAAAGCATATCAAAGTTTACTAAAATTTTGTACTAAAATCTTTGTGTTTGTGGCCTTTCTCAAAATACAATGCCCAAATATAGAGAACAATTTATTTGATTTTTCTGGCTTCTTATAGATGTAACTTATGTATGCACTGCTTACAGAAACTATATTATCTATTAAATTTAAACTTAAATTGATTCTCCAAAATAAGTTTCACTATCAGAAAAATTAACAGTTTACTATTCACCATTTACTTATAAAACTTTTATGTATTTTTTTATTATGCAGTAATTGTCTCTGAAAAATCATAAGAGAGGGCGATTTTCATAAATAACCCCTTAAAATATAATCATAGTTTTAAATCAGTTGTGGGTTTTTTGCTTTTATATTCTTTATTGATACGTTCTTTGCTTCAGGTTTTTGTAGCCTGAAGTAATTTGTACAGATTTAACGTGGTTGGTTGGATATAAAGGAAAACTGATGGTTAGAAAGCCTCTATATCCTCTATAACATATATTCATAAGAATTAATAATGATTTCACATTCAATCTATATGTCTTTGGTTAAAATATAGATTTCTTTTATGAATACTGATTTACAAATTGGTGTGTGTTTATTTTTAAATTCATCTGAGCTGTGCATTTTGTTAAATTTCTTCTAGTCTTAATACTTTTGGTACTTAACAAGAATTCAAGCACATACTTTATGTGTAATTTGAAAATAAATGATCTGTTAATTTTTCTGATAGTCCATGTTAACATGAACATCTATCCATTGACCTATCCTGTGTTGGTAATGTTCTAAGACACTGATCTCTCATTAAGACAGTAATATTTTAAAAATGTTTTTCTTAATTGTGCTTGTCCCAATGAGATACAACCAATTTGGAAAATAATGGATGTGTATAAACTCTACTTATTGAATTGGTGAATACTACTTTTGTAAAATTATCATTTCACACTTTTGTCCTGTTTCTTTCTAATTATAGGCTTTTTATGCTATTGATGACATAGTTTTTTAAGATTATCTTTTATGGAGGTGATTAAAGTATGAATACAGTTTACTAGAATTGGATAAGTACTGAAAAAGAAATCAGATTGGGCTGGGTCAGGCAACTCAGACAGAATGACTAAGACGGGGGTGTGGGAGACAGGCTGCTAATGTTTGACACCTGGTACTCCTCTGCCCTACCATCTGTGTGCCCTGGAACAACTCACTTAACCTCTCTTGACCACCTCTAAAATGGAGTTAATAACAACTAGCTGACACACTAGATGAAGGTTAAATAATTTTAAAAAGGTAATTTCATTAGCACTGGGCCCCTAACATAGTTTCACAAGATTGAAACCAATTTTACATGAATTCAGTAGTTAATTTCATTGGCACTGGGCCCCTAACATAGTTTCACAGATTGAAAATAATTTTACATGAATTCGGTAGTTAAATGTGCCTTCAATACTTAGTGCAGTGGACCATCACAATCCACACTGCCTTTATGCGTTTCGTTTGTCTCATGGATGTTGCAATAAGTACGAAAAGGAAAAAGACTTCTGATGGTGGGAAAAGTTTTGTGACTAAAATGGTAACAGAGATAAATATTTATTGACCATTTTTCTTAAACCAGGTCTTAGTCATAATGTTGCACTTTAAACAAAATGAATGAAAACAAGTCACTGACGACAAGGGCAGTCTAACCTAATTAAGGGAGCATAAACTAGAAATTGTGGTTTTCTCCTGAAAAGATGCATTAGGGAAGATGGATGTGTTCATAACCTTCTGAGAGTGCTCAGTGGCATGGAGGTAGAGGAAACCAAAGAGAAATGCGTAGGGTCAAATCCATGATTGTAGTAGGGGAGAAAGAACTGCCTGTAGGTCAGCAATAAGGCATGAAACTAGACAGGTAGATTTGAGGTAGAGAATGAAGAGCCTTAAAAGAATGTTCCGGAATTTTAACTTTTTTTTTTTTTGACATAAAAAATGTTTTTCAGGAAATTAAATAGTTAATGACTTTCTAAGTGTACTCATGATAATTAGGTTGAATGATGAAACCACTGCAAAATAAAACACTGTTTAAAAGCAAATACATTATAAAATAACAACCAAACCATGAGATGAGAAAGTAATCAGTTATTTATTTGACGAAATGTGTGTAGAAGACATAAAAATCTGATATTGGTAACAAAAGAAACAAATTACTCAGATGTTCACAGTGATACTGTCAATAGTATAATCTAGAAAGGACCCTCATAAAGGATAGAGTCAAGACTTCAATCATTTATTTTGTTCTACATGCCACTTTGGGTATTGTCTGTGTATTTTACCTGTGGATATACACATACCCAGACATTCCTGTTCATAAGGATAAATATGCATATGCATGTATATGTTGTATGCATTCTGCATACACATGCACAGGGAGAGAAAATGTAACATTTGTTATATAATATATATGAATAGACCAGATTCTATAATCTATAAATTCACCATTTGTTACACAATTACGAGAATGATAGTTGATAGTAATGATAACTGACTAATATTTTGATGTTTATCGTTACATTAAATGATGTGCTACTCATAAGGGTATTGACTATAGACATACAGTTTGAGGGAAACATGTATTCTGGTTACATAAGTTGGTCAAAACAAAATAGATTAAGATTTGATGGAACAAATTTGATTAAAATAGAACATAAAACAGTGTACTTGATGATCAAAGCCATGAAAATAATGAGGAGATATATTTTGTGTTGTTATTTTTAGTGTGTTATTTTTACCCTAAATAATAGGAACATATCCACTAAATATTATATGTAATAATATATTCTGAATTCCAGATAGGTGAGCTTAAAACTTTAAATCATATTTTTATCACCATCTTATTCATCTTTATGTTCCAGAATCTAGGGCAATACTTGCATATAGTTAGGACATCATAAACACCTGCTAGAATGAATAAATAAGTGACTAGCTGAATGAGCAAATATGATTGTTGGAAGGATATGAGAAGGGTGCAGATGCAGGAGATATTGTGTAGATAGGACTCGTATCTGGTACGTGTGGCCATCAGTGGAAGAGTGATAACTCTGTGTCATTTACCACACTGAGAAACTAAAGAAGATGAACTTAAGAACCTGTTATCTTTTTCTTAGAGTAATTCAGAGATAACTAGACCTTATGTGAAATGTCCCGCAGGTCACTGAAAATCCTGGGCGAAGCTCAGAAAGTGGGGTATCCACAGATCAGGGAAATGCCCATGTTGACCAATGAACGAGAGAAGTAATATTATGAGGTGAATGTATGGAGAAAGTAGAGAGAGACTGATGCACAGGAGATATGGACTAAAGATAGATTTATAATTGGGGACTTAATTTGACATGAATGAGCCATGATACAGAGGCTCAAAAAAAGATCACACTTGAGAGGATACTTCAAGGTCACGGTTGTAGTCATGAATGTCAAATGCTACAAGGAGCCAAGGAAGAACAGAGGTTGATGGTATCAGCTTATATTTTCTTCATTACAAGGGTTTATTGGATACAGATAAAGAAGTAGAAGTGTTTGGTGTCTACGACTTTGAAAAGATAATAGGCAGTACAACGGAAGTGAAATGACAGGTTATGATTAAAAATATATATTTTAAAATTTTATACACTGACTCGCAGGGGCCAAAATCTTCCAAAGGGGGTCCTTGGGTTTCCAAAGGAGAAAGAACGGATAAGTGATGCAACAAGGTCCTGAGGAAATGGATGGAAAAAGATTTTATTTTATCCAAAACAGATTACCCCAATATGTGAAATGAATTCAACGGAAGCAAAAGATAAATTGCGCTACTCGTCATGAGAGCTTAAAAATCAAGCTTTTCTGCCATAAATTTGGTTTACTGGGCAGACAGAGATATGTGCCCCATTGTGCAAACTCTAACATAAAACCATGTATTCAGAACATGTCAAGGAGAAAACCAATTATGCTGTATTGGAAGCAAATGAGCTGTGAAGCTGGTACAGAAATAAAAAGGAAAAAAAAATCAGGTAAAGTGACAGAAAATATGAACGTATGGAAGATAAGAATATAGGGGTAAATGCGTGACTCATAGATTTCAGCTGCCTATTTACAACCCTAAAATTTAGATTGGCCCAAGGGTACTTTAATTTTTCAGATAATTACATTTTATTTCATTATTAGGAATGATTCCATTTTACTTCTAAGTTCTGGGAAGCCTAATGGTGGAAGACGAGATTTGAACATTTGTGTCTGCCTCTCTTTTCTCCCTGTCTCTCATTTTTCCTTTAAGACCGCATAATCACCGAGTTCACTTTATATTTTTTCCCTTCTTTTTTAAAAAAAATTTAAAGCTATACATGATATTGTTAGGTAATTCAGATGACCTAGGATGTTACTAATCAAGACCCATGCTCCAAGCACCACACAGTGAATGGATGAAGAATTTTGCTCCACTTTCTGCTGTGAAAGAAAGAAAGGGAAAGGCAGTTTCATTTTTAATATTTAAGGAATCTCCATGTTTTCCCCAGCTGCTGTAACAATTTACATTCCCATCAACAGTGCACAAGGGTTTCCTTTCCTCCACATCCTCGCCAGCCCTTGTTAACTCTTTTTTTTTTTTAAATTTTTTTTTTAATGTTTTATTTATTTTTAGGAGAGAGAGAGAGAGAGACAGCGTGAGCAGGGGAGGGTCAGAGAGAGAGGGAGTCACAGGCTGAAACAGGCTCCAGGCTCTGGGCTGGCAGTCAGCACAGAGCCTGACGCGGGGCTCGAACCCACGAACTGCGAGATCATGACCCAAGCGAAAGTCGGACGCTTAGCCGACTAAGCCACCCAGGCGCCCCTGGCCCTTGTTAACTCTTGTGTTTTTGATGACAACTATTGTAATGGATGTAGCATGGAATCTTACTGTTTTGGGTTGGATTTCCCTAGTAATTAGTGATATTGAGTACCTTTTCGTGTGCCTATTGGCCATCTGTATTTTTTAAAATATCTATTCACTTCCTCTGCCCATTTTCAAATCAGATTGTTGGCTTTTGTTTATTTGTTTGCTATTGTATGAATTCTTTATATATTTTGGATATGAAGCCCTTATCAAATATATGGTTTGCAAATATATCCTCCCATTCTATCGGTTGTCTTTTCATTTGGTTGATTGTTTTGCTGTGCAGAAGCTTGTTAGTCTAATGTAGCCCCAGGACTTTGTATCTGCTTTTGTCATCTGTGGTTTTGGTGACATATCCTGGAAACTGCTGTGAGGCCAATGTCAATGAGCTTTTCCCCTTGGTTTTCTTCTAGTGGTTTCATAGCTTCAGGTCTTCTGTGTAACTCTTTTATCCATTTTGAGCTCAGCCTTGTGAGTGTCAGGAAATAGGGGTCCAATTTCATTTTTCTTCATCTAACAACCACAGGAGTTTGATGAAAAGTCTTTTCCCCAGTCGAGCTTCAGTTAAGACCCACCCCCTCCCCCCACATTCTTGCCAACATTTCATTTGGATTTTTGTGAGACATTCTGAAGCCAGGCATTTGAGCTAAGCTCTTCTCAGGCTTCTGACCCCCACACACTCTGTGATTAAAAATGTGTCTTATTCGGGGTGCCTGGGTGGCTTAGTCGGTTAGCACCCGACTTTCGCTTAGGTCATGATCTTGCGGTTCCGGGGGTTCGTGGGTTCGAGCCCCGCGTCGGGGTCTGTGCTGACTGCCAGCTCAGAGCCTGGAGCCTATTTCAGAGTCTGTGTCTCCCTCTCTCCCTGACCCTCCCCGGCTCACGCTATCTCTCTCTCTCTCTCCTAGAAATAAAAATATTTTAAAAAAATGTGTCTCATTTTATGCAGCTAAGCTTGTGGTAGTTCGATAGGTAAAAATCACCATGGATTTCGGTAACCTGGGAATGAGGTGATGCTCCAACGAATAACTAAAAATGTGGGAGTAGGTTTGGAATTGGGCCGTGGACAGAGGCTGGGAAATTTTTGAAAAGCATGCTACATTTTCTGGAACAGATAATTATATATCAGAACTTTGAGAACACTGCCAGCAGTGGCTCAAAAGGAAAGGAGAAGCATTCTGTTAGAAAATGGAGTTAGGGAGATCCTTGACATGCACCAGCAGCGAAATTCTCTTCAGCAGCTTTCTGGAAAGTACAATATACAAGTGATGAGCCTAGTTACTTAGCAAGAAAGATCTCCAAGCGAAGTGTTGGGGATGCCACCTGGTTTCTTCTTTTTCTTATAGTAAAATGTGAGAGTAGAAAGATAATTTGAGGAAAGAGCTGTTAAAAGAAGTTGATAATTTGGAAAATTCTGAGCTTTTCCAGATGAAAAACCTGCCAAAATTAGAAATTGTTTTTAAGAACTGTCAAGAAAGCATGATATTCTGGGGGAAAAAATCAGCTAAGGGTGTGACTGTACAACCTTTCCCATAAACCCCTAAAGATCAATTGAGTTTACAAAACTGACCCTTTGAAGAGACTGAGGGTTTGTCTCAGATTTTGTCAGTCTAACAGTAGCGGCCAGGATGTTTAATCACTTGGCCTGCATTCTCTCACCATCTCTTCGCAGATGGAGGAGAGATTATCTAGAAAAGATACGTGGGTATTGCTTTTGTCTAATGGGATGAACTTCTATGAAGTCCACAGACAATCCACAGATTTTGAGAAAATTATTTTACCGAAAACACTGGCAGCTTAGGTGAAAAGGAGCAGGGGGAGTGGGGAATAAAAAAAAGCTTTTCATACTTTTTGAAATCCTGCAGGCAGGAAGCAAGCTGGTAAATTGACTTGCCCACTGACACACACTATTTTGATGGAACAGGAAGGATGGATGGAATGAGGAACACAGAGGGAAGAGGGGGAGCCTCAGATACTTATTGCCAGGCCTTCAAACACATGAAGAGATGTCTACCACTTCCCTGGCACCGTTTTAAAAAGCTGGGAATCATTTGCACCTTCATTGTTCCCCTTTCTGAATGGCAATGTCTACATCTGTTCTACAACCATTTTGTTCTACTGCTGCATGTTGGTGGGGGTGAACAGAGAAATTGTCCCTTAGGTTTGATAGATTAATGAATCTCAGCTTCACCTGGATCTGATTTAGATGATGAGTATCTATACTTAGAACTGATAGCTTAATGGGATGGAACTCTTGGGGACCTTAGAAACAGGTGAATACATATTTTCCTTTGGGAAGGGCACAGATCCCTGGGAACTAGAAAATGGGCTGCAACAGAGTTCCACTTCTATGGCCTGAATTAGTCCCACCTCTGGGTCTAGTCCTGCCTATGTCATCCTATCCCTTTGAGCCTGTGAAGTGTTCCTAATAGAAAATAACTGAGATGATGAGAAGTCACTTCCTAAGCTATTCAACTTCTCCATGCCTCATTTTCCTCATTTGCTGGTTGTGAATGATTAAATAAACACCAGTATAGGAACTTAATAAATACATTTCCAAAGATCCCAAAGACAATATTTTTATATACATGATAAGTACTCAATAAAAATTAGCTGGCTGTACCTCTTAATGACATTTGTTCTATCCCCCTGTGCCCTGCATCCCCTGGTACCCACCAGTTTACTTTCTGTTTTTATGGCTTTGGCTTTTTAGATTCCACATATAAGTGAGGTCATATAGTACTTTAGCTTTCTCTTTCTAACTTCTCTCACTTAGCATAATATGCTCAAGATCTGTCCATGCAAATTTGTCTATCACAAATGTCAAGATGTCTTTCTTTTCATATATCACCTCTTATTTGTCTATTCATTGTTGATGGAGGCTTAGGTTGTTTTCATATCTTGGTTAGTGTGAAGTAGCATGCAGTAAACATGGGAGTACAGTTAACTTATTTTCATTTCTTTTGCATATAAGTCCAGAAGTGGAATTGATATCGTATGGTAGATTTACCTTTAAGTTTTTGAAGAACTTCCATATTGTTTTCCATAGTGGTTGAACCTATTTGCATTCCCATTAAAGACTTAGAGATCTAATGCATTGCATAGTAAATATATAATGAAAAGTTTATTATAATCATAAAAACTTGCTAAGGAACTCAAACTTAATGATTCTAGCCACTAAAAAGAGAAGATAATTATGTGACATAATAGAGGAACTAATTATTGTTACAATGGTAATTCCAATATATGAATGTTTCAGATTAACGTGTTTTGCACCTTAAATTCACATATTGTTGTATGTCAAATATATTTCAATAAAAAAGTTAGCTGATACTATTCTTAAGGTTGATGCTATTGTTATTATTATTGTTATATTTAAATAGGCTATGTCATGTTAGATTATAAATATAGATAGAAATTGTAATTAACCAGGCACATTAAAAGTGTCAGGTGAGAAGCATAGCCTAAATTTAGTAGAAGAATTTTGGCAGCTATTGGTGGTATTAGGAATAGATTCCAAGAAAAGTTACCATTTGTGCCAGATCCAAATAGATGAACTTCATTTAGAAATGTGTTAACATAAGGAGTGGGTGTTTCATTGAGAGGATGAAGAGAACAGTGGTCCAGTGTTGGTTGTACAAAAAAGTATATGCATGGAAACAGCACAGATATTGCACTGGAAAGGGGATTTTAGAGAAGACTGAGAAATCCTGAAACAGCAGATTAAGGGAATGGGTATTATTTTGTATAAAAAATGGGGGCATGTAATTTCTTTAGTTCCCAGAGGAAACTCAAAGCAATTTCCAAATGATTATAGTGATTTTATATTTGTTAAAAAAATGTTTTTTGAAAGAGTGAGAGAAAGAGATAGAGTGTGAGTTGGGGAGGGGCAGAGAGAGGGGAAGACACAGAATCTGAAGCAGGCCCCGGGCACTGAGCTAGCTGTCAGCACAGAGCCCGACAGGGGGCTGGAGCTCAAGAACCACGAGATCATGACCTGAGCTGAAGTTGCATGCTTAACCAACTGAGCCCCCCAAGCGCCCCTACTTATAGTAATTTTAAAGAAGGATCAGGTGCCCATGTCTTTCACAACACTTTTCTAGTGGCAATGCTTTTTTCCCACTATATTCAAAAAATATAAAACTGACTCTGAGTCTATTGTAATATTAATTAAATTAATGTTAAATGAAATCAGCATGCCCTGTTATGAATATGTCTATACAGAATGATCAAGATGTTTTGGACCACTTAACCTGTCAGTTTGTAATAGTGTCTAGTATACTAAAAAAAATCAACCTGGAGTATTTGGGGGAATTTAAAAAAATCTACCTGTAATAATTGTGGAAATAAAGGGTTTTCAGGGAATTAAGGATGAGACATATGTGCAGAAGACAAGTAGACAACGTAAAACTCCCTAACAGCCATGTGTTTATCTGTGTACCCAAGGGACAGTATTTATTAACACTGTCAGAAGAATGTCCGTTAGAGCTAGCCTTGAGCACAGTGTATCGGGGCCCAATTCAGTGGCACATATATGATTTAAATGACACTGAAGGAACTGCTTGTTAGGACAACAATTCAACAAGTAGAATGAAATGGAATTAAATGGCATGCGTCAATTCACAAACATATATTAGGTGTGCAATATAATACCTCAGAGCAGGTATAGCTCCTTGTTAAAGGAAGACAATTGGTGTAAATTATCCAATTATCTTATTATCTTACCTGCAATTTAAAAGATGAAATTAAGCTTAACATTTGGCTCTATCAGTTCCCTAATTGATGGATTTTGCCTGGTCTTTTTTCTCACAGTTACTAAAATATATTTATAGAAGCTAGACACCTTGAGGTCATTGTTAGAGACAGTGATTCCTTAAATGTTATGAAGGATTATGTTCCAATGGGACTAATTTTATCTGGTCCTCCAACACCTTCATGTTGGGTTAGCCATTCATCACCATTACATAAAACCTGAGATCGAGATTTTCTTTTTTGCCAATATGACCTACAGGCAGTATTGACTTATAATCACTAGACACTTTCAGCTTCAGCTTCATGAACTTAACTTTATTTTGGCTTTTGCCTTGAGTTGTCCTTGATCAATATCTCTCTGTTCCACTTGGCTGAACTATCCTGATTGTTGATTATTTCACCTGAAACAACTATTGTTTTTCTCCTCGAATTTTCATAATTTCTTGTTTACTGTACAAATAGTTACATATGAGTGTAGTATTTTCACATCACAAGTTAGAGTGAGTCAAACTATTGGTGGATGCTTGTGTCTTGACCCACTGTGACTGTCTCATTATATCTTTCAGTTATGTGATGACAAATTGAAAGATAATGGTATTTGTTACTTACCCTACTGCTACTTCAAAAGGCTTTGAATACTTATATTTGACTTCCAAAATAATATTAAGCACTTTGCAGTATAATTGAAGAAGATAACACATTCCAAAATAATGTATCAGAAGGAAATATTGGTTCATTGGTATAGGCAGCCTACATGTTGATATTGATACTAAGTAGTTGATTCATCATAATAAAAAATAATCTCAATCAGAGGTATTGAAAATGTTTGAAATATTTACTGTACTAAGTTGTTTTAAATAAAGAACCATCTTTTATTTTTTCACTCCAAAAATTATCTGTTGATAATCTGAATGAATTGAATATTATTACATATTCCTCGATTTAAATTATAACTAATAATATATATATAACTAAATTATAACTAATAATATTCAGAAAAAATGTCAAATAAGCAGCTGGATTATTAAAGCAACAAAAAAAATCTAACCATGAATTATTTCATTAAAAAACTGTGTGTGTGTGTGTGTGTGTGTGTGTGTGTGCCCATGTATGTATTTGGCAGGCATTCCAGACAGCACTCCAAATACCTTTTGAATATTGAGATACACAATTGCTAAGGCATAATATTCCATTGTATACATAAGCATTTAAGATATTGTTAAACTTGAATACATATTCTCTAAGAAGCCCTCCCTATGTTGGCAGAATGTCTAACAGAGACGTTCTCCCCAAATATACACATTTGACCACTCCCCAAGTTTTGATGCAGAAACTTTGAGCAGAGATAAGGACTCTGTATAATCAATGAGCATTCAAATATTCATGCATCAACCTTGGAACACTGCAAGGTCCACTGTCTGGGGAGCTCTATTTCCAAACTACCCAGCTGAACAGCTCTAATATCAGTTGTATTGCCAATTGGAGATGATTTTGAAATAAGGTTATATTTCATAATGAACCTTCATGTATAAATTAGGCCATACAGGTTTCCTGGAAATTCCCTTTCAATTTGAAAATTTACATTTAAGCATTCCTAAAATTTCATCTTTCAAAAAATATAAAAGAAAAATACAACAAAGTATAAAACAAAAAGGTATGAACTCAGTTTTGTAGTCCAGTTGAATAAATGAAAAGAAAAAGTTTACTTATGGATCTTTGGACAAGAATTTTTAACAACAAAACATGGAAATGTTTCTCAGGCGAGAACCAAAAAATTGATTCATAAATAAATAGAACAGGTGTCAAAGACTGAAAATTTTAAATGTGTTTTGTTTGATGTTTATACTGTGCTTTGAGAAAAATAACTTTTATCTTTAATCCTGCAATAAGTATGATAGTTTTCAATTATACCTTTATTTATAATTAATAACACAGATTTAGAAAATATGGCTATCAGTTCAAGAATTCTAACAAGAGTTGAATCACATATCTGTCCCAATGATGAGGGTTTTTTGATATGTCAAAAATGAATTTTGTGGGGTTTTTTTGTTTGTTTGTTTTGGTCATTGTCCATTTGTATTAGAAATAAATTGCTGCGTTTTTAGAAGAAATGAAATCTTATTTTCTACTTATGGTCTAAAGTTGAAAAATAAGATATTCCATCTTGGTAATAGATCTGAGTTAATATAGAATAGTTCCTGAATCATAAATAAAATTCTTTCCTTAATGTTTTTTGCAAGATATGAGGCTGTGTATTATAATTAATCAATACACGTCTTTGAATCTCTTTTCTAATTTTTTTATGTCTTTATTTTATTTTGGGAGACAGAGACAGAGTGTGAGCGGGGGAGGGGCAGAGAGAGAGAGGGAGACACAGAATCTGAAGCAGCTCCAGGCGCTGAGCTGTCAGCACAGAGCCCGACGCGGGGTTCGAACCCACAGACTGTGAGATCGTGATCTGAGCCGAAATGGGACGCTCAATCGACTGTTACCCAGGCGCCCCTGAACCTCTTTGCTGTAAAATATTAATACTAATCTTAAAAACAACAAGTAAAAAAGTTAGATAAAGGGGGCACCTGGGTGGTTTAGTCGGTTAAGCGTCCGACTTTTGCTTAGGTCATGATCTCACGGTTCGTGGGTTTGAGCCCCGCGTCGGGCTCTGTGCTGCCAGCTCAGAGCCTGGAGCCTGTTTCAGTCTGTGACTCCCTCTCTCTCTGACCCTCCCCTGTTCACGCTGTCTTTCTCTCTCTCTCCTCGAAATAAATAAAAATATTTTTTAGAAAAATTAGATAAAGTAAAATCAGATTTGGATCTTACACAATACTCCAAAAGAAATTCTTAGTGAATTTAAAACTTTACCATAAAGAAGAGAATACTATTTTCATACATTTAAAGATAAAACTATAGAGGGAAGTACTGATAAATTTCACTACAAAAATAATTCTGGCCTAAAGATTTTAAATTTTTACAGCACCCTTGCATAAAAGTTTTGGAAGAAGTTGATTTTTATAAGTCTATGAAAATTCATTTGCATTTACTAAGGATACTATAAGAAAAATGTTTTAGGGGCGCCTGGGTGGCTTAGTCGGTTAAGCGTCCGACTTTGGCTTAGGTCATGATCTCGCGGTTGGTGGGTTCAAGCCCCGCATTGGAATCTGTGCTGACTGCCAGCTCAGAGCCTGGAGCCTGTTTCAGAGTCTGTGACTCCCTCTCTCTCTGACCCTCCCCTGCTCATGCTGTCTCTCTCTCTCTCCTAGAAATAAATAAAACATTTAAAAAAATTAAAAAAAGAAAAATGTTTTAGTAGGGTAGGAAGATAAAATACAAGCTAAAGCCCCTTAATGCAGGTGGACAGACCTCATTTTATTCCACTTCACCTACAATTGTCATCAGCGCAGAACCTGATGCAGGGCTTGAACTCACAAACCGTGAGATCGTGATTTGAGCTGAGATCAAGAGTCGACTGCTTAACTGACTTAGCCTCCAAGGTGCCCTTAACTTTTTCACTTTTATTATATCTATTATGACTATCTCTGATCAATGTTCTTTAAAAAAATTTTTGTTTATTTATTTTTGAGGGTGACAGTGACAGAGCATGAGCAGGGACCAGGCAGAGAGATAGAGGAGACACAGAATCTGAAGCAGACTCCAGGCCCCGAGCTATCAGCACAGAGCCTGATGCGGGGCTCAAACCCATAAACTGCCAGATCATGACCTGAGCCAAAGTCTGATGCTTAACCAACTGAGCCACCCAGGCACCCCCGATCATTGTTCTTTGATGTTACGATTGGCATTCTTTTGGGGTGCACCCAAATAAAATGGGGAACTTAACTAATAAATGTTTTGTGTATTCTAACTGCTCCATTGATGGGTCATTCCCTTGTCTTTATACTTCACCTCAGGCCTCTCTATTCCCTGAGACATGACAGTATTGAAAATAGGCCAATTAATAACTCTATATGGGCTTCTAAGAGTTCACGTGAAAGGAGGGCAATCAATGAGGCAAATTTCACTTTTGTCTTATTTTAAGAAGTGGCATAGCCACCCCAGCCTTCATCAGTCAACAGCCCTCAGCAATGAGGCAAGACCGTCCAGCAGCCAAGTGCATATTTCTACATGAAACTATGCTTCTGTTGATCTGGGCTCAAAATTACTAGTGAAAATAAAAATCAAACAGAGGTGATTGATACAAGGCTGATGAAGGAGGAAGACAAAATCATATGATGCCACAAGGATTTTGAGAATGGAGTTTGTGTGGTAGTTCTGGGGAACGTTAGTGAAAGGAAAGGGAAACGGGAGGTAGGAAGTTGGACATGAGAGTGCAAGATGAGGTATTGTGTTATGTTAGGTTCACTGTGGGACAAAAAATGATCATGCAAAGCGAACACATAGACAAATACAGTAGAAATCAGCATACACTGCTACTTTGCCTTAGTTGTTAATCAGAAATATTCAATGCATTTTCCTGTAGACAATATGTGGCTTAAAAGCAACTTATCTTTTTGTGTGTACATTTAAGAACTCCCTATAGAGAACACTGTTTTTAAACATTATTGTCCTTAGTGTTTGACAATAACTTTCAATCATTATTGTGACAATGAACATCTAGCTTCTAATTTTTATAGCAATTATGGCTACTAAGCAACCTATTATGGCAGAGACATTCACAAACTCAAAAGAAATTAAAGGTGCCTTACCATTGTGTGATTTCATAGGTTACTTTTTGTTTATCACAGAATTACACTGACACATTTCTTTGATAAAAAGATGTGATTTCCAGCTACTCAGTATTGTGATTGTATAATTAGTACAAGAAACGAAACAAATGACTGTTTCTTTATATCAAGTATATTTATAGCAAATGTTTAAACCTATATTTGCCCAATATTTTGGGTATATGTGAGACTGAGTAAGATGTTACCATATGTAAGATATATGGGCAGATAAGATTAAAAGCATTGTTAAAATAATGTGTGTGTACATATTACAGAGTTACTTTTTCATATCTGGCACACAGCTTTTTAAAAATAGTATATTTTTAGAACAACTTTGGATTTAGGGGAAAAAAATGAAAAGACAATACAGTTTCCATCAATTCTCTCATTCAGTTACTGTTTTATGACTAACATATTACTATGGTACATTTGTTACAATTAATGAAACAATATTGCTGCATCATTATTAAGTGCATCCATATTTTCTTTAGATCTCTTTAGATTTTACCTAGATTTTTCTCGGTTCCAGGATTCTATACAAACTACCACACTGTATTTACTTGTCATGTCTCCTTTATGCTCCTTTTGGCTGTGACAATTTTTCACAGATGGCTTCAAAGGTGAATTCTATCAAATATTTAGAAGAAGCAATAATGTCAGTTTTCAAACTCTTCCAACAAAATAGAATTGGGTGAACTACTCTCTAATTCATTCTATGAAGGTAGCATTACCCTGATGCCAATGACATAAAAAGACATCAGAAGAAAAGAAAATGACATATCCCTTACGACTTTAGATGCAACTGTCCTCAAATATAGTAGCAAACTGAATTCAGCAGCATAAAACACGATGGGCAAGTGGGATTTATTCAAAGAATGCAAGGCTGGTTCAACATATACATCCCAATAGAAAAGAAAAGAAAACCCAAATGCTGGAGTCCAGCTCTGGCCAGATCCAAGGGTCCCTGAAGGATTAACAGTGTCAGCAATGGAGGGAGTGAGAGAGCCCCGAGATTCTTTCTGGTCACCAGGCAGGCATCTCTGCTCTGTCAATTTTGGTATCTTTATTTATAGGTCAAACGTTAACATGGCATCATAAAATGGAATTTTTACAGTGGCTAGTTCTCTGTGATAAGATGCTTTGGAAAATTCACAGAAACAGGTTTTACAGAAGTCTTGCAGAACTGCCCCAATTATAGTGAGGTTGAGTAACTAAGAAAATAACAGGGGGTTCACATTTTAATAACACTAAGATTAAGTCATAGGTTTGTAGATACTCTTATCCATCCTCATTACAGCTGCCAGGGGAAGGGAAGGTGTTTGTGGGATGTAGGCCTTAGGGAAGGGGCTGCTATACATCGCCAGTTAGCAAAGGTGTATGTGGTAACTATGTCTGCCCTGATCTGTTCCTTCTCTCTAAGTTAGTCTCTTTGTCTCCAGGCAAGACTTGGTTTTCCAGTTATATGCTTTATGGCACCAGAGAGCCAGCCATACCTTCAAAGAGTTTAGCTCATTTCCAATACCTAGAATAGCCTCTTCGAGTGCATTTACCTTTGTGTCTAGTTTTACGATTTCTTGAATAGCTAGGGCATGAGAGACATTTTTGGTTAGCTGATTTACATGTTGAACTGTTTGAACATTTTGGACCAATGCAACGGTAGAAACAGAATTGTACATGTAAAGGTCAATCTTTTATGAGTAAGGGTCTGTTCATAGCTCAAGGGAAAGTATGGAGGGAAACAGGACCTGACAGAGACACAATGTCTGTTCCTATAATCAAAAGAAGTTGTTCCCACAATAAGTTCCTTCACATGGTACAATCATCATACCAGGGCCAGAATAAGGGAAAAAGTTGCTCCTGATACCGATCAACAAGATACCTTGGGGGTCGGTGCTCAAGCAGAAATCCTTGAGTGGTGGTGGATATCGGTCGTCATCTGATTGGGAAGAGACTGTGCAAACTTGCTTTAACCTCACCAGGAGTTTTCTCGACTAGTGGGCTCAGAATGGCTCCCAACACCGAAAACATATTAATTTCCCTTTATGCAATAAAAAATTATAACAATTTTTATAATAAAACAACTATAATAAAAACAATTCTTATAATAAAAAATTAATAAACTAGTAATAGAAATACATTTTCTCAACATGATAAAAGTCTTTTATGGCAAAACTCACAACTAACATTATACACAACAATGAAAGATTGAAAGCTTCCCCCACTAAGTCCAGGAATAAGGCAAAGATACCCATTTTACTCACTTCAACACTGTCCTAGATAGTGAAACCAGATCAATGAGGAAGAATGAGAAATAAAAGCTATCCAGTTGGACAGGAAGTAGTAAATTTATCTCTAATCACAATTAAGTGATATTATGTGTAGAAAAACAAAAGAAAACACACATACATATCCGAAAAGGATATTAAGAAAGTTCCATTTATAATACCATCAAAAATAATACTATACTCAGGGATGCCTGGATGGCTCCATTGGTTGAGTGTCTGACCGTGACCCAGATCATGATTTTGCTGTTTCAAGTTCTAACTCCACATTGGGCTCTGTGCTGACAGCTGGATTCTGTGTCTACCTCTCTCTCTCTGCGCCCCCCCCGACTCGTGCTCTGTCTCTCTCTCTCAAAAATAAATAAACAATTACAAAATTAAAAAAATAATACTGTACATAGGAAAAATGCAATCAAGGAAGAGAAAGACATGTACAACGGCAACTCCAAATCACTGCTAAAATAAATTAAGAACCTAAACAATATGAAAGGTATCCCCTGTGTATGCATTCAAATATCAACATTGTTAAGATGGCAACACCCTCTGAGGTAATCTACATATTTAGTGCAAGTCCCATGAGAGACCCAGTGACACTTTTTTTCCAGAAATGAGAAAGTTATCTTAAAATTCATATAAAGTTGCACGTTACCCTGAGTTGCCAAAATCATTTTTGAAAACAATAAGATTAGAGGACCCACACATCTCGATCTCCAAATTCACTAAGAAATCTACACTAATTCAAACAGTGGTACTGGTTTAAGGATAGGCATATAAATCATTCAGTCAGAATTGAGAGTGCAGATAACCACACATCATGGTCAATAGGCTTTTTTACAAGGGCCCCAAAGGCATCCTACTGGATGAGAATATTCCCTTCAGTGCTGGGACAATGGATAGCCACATGCAAAAGGATGAAGTTAGACTTACATCTTAATAAATATAACAACCAACTGAAACTAGATCAAAGACCTAAATATAAGAATTAACACTATATACACTTAGTAGGAAACGTAAGGCTGAATTTCGTGACTTTGGAAGCAGCAATGTTTTCTTAGACATGATGTCAAAGGGACAAGTAACAAAAAAAATAATAGACAATTTGCATTTCATCTGAATTAACTTTTGTGCATGGAAAGATACTATCAAGTTAGTGAGAAGCATGAATAGGTCTGAAATGATGTGATATTAATTATAAAAAGTGGGTTGTTAAAAAATATATGTTGATTAAAGGGACAGTGCCTTTTAAAATAAATAATACATTTTTAATGTTTATTTATTTATTTTGAGACAGAGAGTGAGAGAGGGAGATAGAGAGAGAGCATGTACCTGTGAGCTGGGGAGGGGCAGAGAAAGAAGAGAGATAGAATCCCATGCAGGCTGATGCGGGGCTCGATCACACGATTGTGAGATCATGACCTGAGCTGAAATCAACTGACTGAGTCCCTCAGGCATCCCCTAAAATAAACAATACATTTTAAAATAAATAATATAACACTTGAGCTTATTTATGGGTAGACATATTGCAGATATATTCTCATACAACAACAAAATAAACAAAATAAACAAAATAAACAAAAAATTTAAGGAAAATGATCCAACAACTTCACAATAATGTTTTCCTCAAAAAAAGAAAAAGGAAATTTGGTTGCAGAGATTTGGGGAAGCTCAAATACATTTGTAATTGTTTTCCTTATAATAATTAAAAATTTTTAAAATTTAAAGTTAAATATAATACAGTATGTGGCTGTTCCTCATGTTACTCTTTAGTTTTCTTTATTTTTAAGTATCACCAAAATAGATGTATATTTTTAATGAGAAAAGAAAGCAAAATGTCTTATAGAAGTGGTTTGTTTCCTCTATAAAAATTTCAATAATATAACAATTACTTAAAAATAAACTATATATATTCATATTCTATACATTATGCAACTAAATATATTTACTGGTTTTAAAGATAAGTATATCATTTTATATATGTTGTAGACATAGATGTTTATAGCTTTTATATTCAATTAGCAAAGGAGCACATGTGTAATATTGAAAATAACAAAGGTCATCTTTGGGGTTAGTCAGGTAAGTTATGTATCTTAGGGGCACCTTGCTAGGAGAAATCATTGTGGCTCAGGGTTTTCTAGTTGGCGAACTTGTTAAATTGTGCTTGATGATCTTAAACCTGTATCCCATGGATTTTCTTATTCAATACTTTCCTTTGGTAAATAAAGTCTGATGAATTGGAACATTTATTACCTGCTTTCCTCAAAATTGAATGCATTATTAAACAGTTCTTTCAAAAATCACAGCAACAAAAACAGTAAATTCCATGGGAATTAAACCCTTATTTTTAAAAACTAAGCAATCCATTTGTCTTGGTCATAGTAACTTTGTGGGCCATATAAACATACAGAAAAAGTTAAAAATTCAGTCAGGTGTTTATAATGGTGCATGTCTAACTTGTTGAATATTTTATTTTGTGGTTCTAGATTTCATTTATTTTTAATTTTTTAATGTTTATTTTTATTTTCAAGAGAGAGAGACAGAGTGTGAGCAGGGTAGGCACGGAGAGAGGGAGACACATAATCTGAAGCAGGCTCCAGGCTCTGAGCAGTCAGCACAGAACCTGATGAGGGGCTTGAACTTACAAATTGTGAGATCATGATCTAAGTTGAAGCAGACGCTTAACTGATCGCGCCATCAAGGTGACCCTAAGTTTTCTTTAAAGTTGATATATAAGATTATCATAATCTACACTCCAAGACAGCTGTTTACCCACACACTTGTATATAATACTACATATATGCTTGCGGACCTCCAACGATACATTATTGAAAGAACATTCAAACTTCGCACATTCAGAAGATTTGTAATCCCCATCAAATAAATCTTTTTCTTCCCAATCTTTAGGCTCAAGGCATATTTTAAGTGAAACTAATGGTGATAGAACTATGATTGTAATAGCTTGTAAGGAGCCAGAAGTAAGGATGAATACAAATAGATATAAAGGAGAAAATTATTTTTCTGAGGCCTTATATCTAGCGAGGCATGTAATCTGGGGAGTCATTTGTTAAAGTCACTGGTATTTAAAATACCCTTGAACTGCTTCAAAAAGCTCCTCTAAATGTTATTGAAATAAAACTATGATGTCAATTTGGAAAGGACTAATTAAATTCATTTAGAATATTTACCAAGAACCTATTATTGGCTGGATATTATGACAGACCCTGAAATAGACAATAATGGGCAAAACATTCCTCTTTCAAGGACAGTGACACCATTTCTTCATAGTGCACTTGAAGGCTGTAGTGAAATCACCTATCTCTAGCATTAAATATTGTGTCCGGCAAATTGTTTCTCTACCTTCTTGTAAAATTCATGGCTTTCTATTTAACTCATGTGATCTGACCATAAGTAGATTGGTTTGTGAGAACCCTGAACTGTGACATAAATAAAAACTAGTATGTCAAAATATACACAAGGATGAATCAATGCAGAATAGTAGATAGGTTGCTTAGAAACAAGTCCTCCATCGAGTGATGACAAAAACACTCAACAGTACATATGTCCTAGGCAAAAATGAATTGCTCTAATTTTCAATATGTTTGGGGAAAAAACCAAAAAACTTAACTGTCTTTAGTGGGCTAGAGAATGTTGAGGGTCTCAAAATTCAGTGGTATTTTTTTTCCATAGAAGTATTTTAGATCTTTAGTCTGCTGTTTCTTTTTTTTAATCTGTTCTTCTAAGTTACAAAGTGAATAGCACTCACTTGTTCTGCTTTTTCTTCTGTGTGTGTAGGACTTACATCTTTCATTTTTAACTTTTTGTTTTGCTTTGCTGTGATTTGTGTTTCTTCTAGTTGCTGTAGCTTTGCTTCAAATTCAGAACTTAAGTTTGCGGATCCTTTCAAATCCATCTTGTTTGGAACAGAGTCTTAGGAACATTTTAAATACTTAGGCTGTTACTTATGGTATTTTTATATTAACATCAAATTATCCATATATTTTGCTTGACACATCTTGCTTTATGTTACTGATAATAAATGTTGAACCATTAGGGCCATAAAGCAAGTTTCATTGTGTCACTACACATGTTTGTTGCATTTTGACAGGTTAATGGATATTTCTACTATAGTTTGGTATAAGTGAGTACAAGCCTATTATTACTGTTATCCTGCTGGTAATCTGTTTTCTTCTCCACACTGTAGGTTCTCTTATACTAGAAGTTGAGTACTAGAAGTGTGGCATGCCATACAAAATAATTAAAAATATGAAATTAGTTTTGACACCAAATGGCATGTGGGCCAGAAAAAGTGATGAGTAAGTTATTAGCAAAGGCTGCAAAATAGGTGGAAATAGTATATGGAATAGGTGTCTGGAAAAATGACATCTATCATAGTGAAAAAGGTGCCAAAACTATTTCTTGCCTTAACTTAGCAGATACACAATGTGCTGAAGAAATTTGGATTTGGTGAAGGCTAGATTGAGGTAGATTGTTCAAAGTGTTGACTTGGTGCCTCTAGCTGGCCCTGACAAAGTAACGCAAGATAAAGATGAGCTAAAGAAAGAATTAGAGTTTTTAGGCAGAATTTAAAAGGAATCACTGGGGTCAGTGTTGGAGTGGAAACTACTATTTTTATGTCTGGTTTCCTAGCCAATAAAAAGATTTTGAAAAGAAACAAGGCCAATAGAGAAAGGGAAAAAAACCCAATGAAACAAGAGCATGGTGGCATGTTTCTCTGAAATAAGATGGTAAGTGTCTAGAAAGGAAAGGTTAGTGTGGTTTTGGATATAGAAAGTAAACATCACCCAAATCAGTGCATACAAACTTCAACATTGTTTGAGTAATGTATGTAAAATATGTACATACATTGTATGTAAAAACATACAATGTATGTAAAAAATGTAGTAAAATATGCCTAAAATCACTACTGACTTAGCTAAGATTGGCTGAGATAGATCAAATGGCAAACAACACTCTGGGGACCTGAATCTTGGGTAAACCAAAAGCAGGCTACTCATAAAGAAATACAGACCAAGTCTCTGGTATGAGGAAACATCATCTAGGAAGGCAGAGCCCAGAACCACGGGGAAAGCCATGATGAACAATGAATTAGGGAGCCATTATCTAGAAGAATTATAGATATTCTGGGGAGCTATTTTCAGAAGGCAGAACTGTATCCTAATCAAGGAATATCCTGGAACGTTTTCCCTGTGTAATTTCCGGCATTGCTCTGGACCAATGACTGACATATACAGATTTGCTGTAAGCATTAAATAATTTACTGTGCAACATTCTTGGGCTAATGGCTGCCACTGTCATGTGCAAATGAAAACATTGCATTAACTCGTGGTTATTGTTCTCGTAAGTGAAAATGCCTGGTCAGATGTTACAGTCCTAAACAATATTATATATCTGATGCTAAAACCAATTCATTCCACTAAATTCCTTTAAAAGCCTACAAATTAACTTTATACAAATCAAGGTTGTGTGTGTGTGTGTGTGTGTGTTTTAAATTTCAGAATCCAATATTCCTCAAAAGCAAGACATTTTACTGATGAATCCATCTAAATGATATTTCAGTTACAATTAAATGCACACACAAGCACACACTCAGATACAGTTAAAAAATAAAAAATATTTAGTAATGTTAAAACTAAAATTTCCATCATGTAACTAACTTTATATGGATGTATTTGATAAAAAAAACTACTTAGCCAGGAGCAAAATGTCATGAGAATTAGCTAATAGGATTTCACACACCATAGGACAATCACAGGACAATATGCACTAATTTGAAGCCTAATTTGATCAGCATAATTAATATGTAAGAAAATATTGCATTGATGTTCTGTGTAAGATGGTTCATTTCCAAGTCTTCTCTTTATTGATTTCTACCCTCAAAGTGTTAGATGACAGGAATTTTCCAAATAGTGTGCTATTCTATTAAAATTGTGCAAAGAAATAAACAAAAATCAAGAACAGCTTTCACAGGAAAATGAAATATGGTGGTCATAAGCAGGTTGGGTGGATGATCAAAGTCACATATAAACCAGCAACTACCAATGATTCAGAAACTCCAGTGTCAGAAGTATGCTCTTAAATATTGTGTTTGTTTCCATCAGTTGTTCATACAAGGAAGAGTGACTGATTAGGAAGTAATCAATAGGTAGGAGACAAAAACTATATTGGTGATTCATTTCAAAAATATCAGACAGATGCCTACGCAACCTACAGATGCTTAGTCAGGTAAGCATCGGACTTGATTTGGGGGTGCATGGGTCATGATCTCTTAGTGGTGAGATCCATCCCTGCCTTGGGCTGTGTGCTGCATGTTGGGTATGGAGACTGCTTGAGATTCTCTTTCTCTCCCTCTCGCTACCTCTATGACTCTCCTGCTCACATGTGTGCCCACTTTTGCTCTAAAGATAAAAAGAACAAACTGGAAATGCATCACAGAGACCAGGGTTGGGAAATACAATTACAATAACACATTGAATTATTTTCAGGAATTATATTCTTCATCTCCTGCATACTTAAATTCATTCATAAGCATAGACACATTCTATTATTGATCCCTTCTTTTAAAAAAATTCCTGGGGCGCCTGGGTGGCCCAGTCCAATTCTTGATATCAGCTCAGTTTTTGATCTCAGGTTGTGAGTTCAAGCCCAGCATTGGACTCCGTGGTGGGCGTGGAGCCTACTTAAAACAAAAAAAATTCCTGACTCTAATTTCTCCTTTTAGTTACCACTACTTTGTTCCTACTCTCATTTACCAAATTTCTTCATAATAATAATCTACAATCTTAGAATACAATCTCCATTGCTCATTTACTCATATAAACCCAATTATGCTTCATCCTCACCATATGATCCAAGTACTCCCATGACCTCTGGGTTGAAAACTCAAAGGTTAATTCTCAATCTTCCAGTCTTACTAAACTATCAGTGTATTTGGAACAGTTGATTGTGGCACCCAACTGAAATAAATGCCTTTTTCACTTGGCCTCCAAGTTACAATGTACCTGGTTTTACCCACAAATCTTTATCTTTAGCCTATGTTAATGGCTTTTCTCTTCCTCATAAATTTCAAATGGTCCAAGGCTCAGTTCTTATATTTTCTTTTTATCATCTCACTCACTTCATTGATCATCTCTTATCCATCCAGTCCTAAGTCTTTAAATACTATCTACATATTGATAACCCCCACATTTATACTTCCAGCCTGAACTTATTTTCTGAATTCCAGGTATGTATACCCATTTGACTTGACATTTCCACTAGTTGACTATAAACACCCGAAACTGAGTATGTCCCAAAATGAAGTCCTAATCAATCCTATTTTTCTTTGAGTGTGCCTCTCCATCTGTCAATGAAAACTGCCTTCTTTCTAGTTACCTAAGGCCAAGGCTTTGACTTCTCACTTTCTCATGTAACTATAATTTAATATATTCCTAAATCCTGCCAGTTCCTCCTATAATACATCTAGAATATAGCCACTTCTAGACACTTCTTGGGCTATCACTCTTGTTCAAGCCATTGTAATCTACTCCTGAATTATTGCATCCATGCTCTAATTGACCTTTTTATAGCTCCATCCAGCATAGAGTCTATAGTCCATTAGCAATCAGTGATTCATTCACTATATAAGTGATCAATTGTCTTCTAAAATCCTTCAACACATCTATATCACTTGTTTATTGCAGGGCGACAAATCTTCACAAATGTGGTGGCTATCAACAACACATATTTATTATCCCACATTTATTATATGTGTGGACCAGGAGTCAAGGCACTGTTTAACTGGGTCTTCTGCTTCCAGATCTCTTGAGGCTGTGATAATAGAGTTAGTCATAGCTGCAGTTTTGTCTCAAGGATCCCCTGGGGAATCATTTGTTGCCAATTTCATGTGTTTCTTGGCAGCATTAAGTTCCTTGAGAACTGTGTGGCTAAGACCACAGTCTCTGGTTGGGTGTCAACCAGATGCTTCCCACAGTTCCTAACTGTTGGCTGGAGACAACCCTCAGTTCCTTGCCATCTGGGCCTCCCTACCATGATCACTTGTTTCAGTCAAGTCAACAAGGATGTGGGGCTGGATGCGGGGCTGGATGCGGTTCTTGCTCATAAGTTTTTAAATAAAGTAAGAAAACAAATTAAGCAATAGGAATCTTTAGAAAATAGTAAGACATGATTTTTATTAATAACTACTTATAAAATAAAAACAATGATAATATTTCATTATCAACCTGATTAATACAGCATGTAAGATTTTCTGCTTATATCTGTGATTGAAAAGACCTAAATTAATTGAAATGAAGTAAAAGTAGTTAAAAATTCAAAATGGTGTCAGTAACAATTGAAGTCTTACACTCTTTTTTTTTTGAGAGAGAGTGTGTGTGGGGGATGGGCAGGAGAAGAGGGAGAGTGAGAGAGACAGAGGGAGAGAGGGAGAGACAGAGTGAGAGAGAGAATCTTAAGCAGGATCCATGTCCAGAGCAGAGCTTGACCTGGGGAATGATCTCAAGACCCTGAGATCATGACCTGAGCTAGAATCAAGAGTTGGACGCTTAACTGACTGAGCCACTTGGGTGCCCCAACAGTTGAGGTATTATAAATGCACACAAGATTAGCATTCTTGACAGGAAATCTGTTAAAACAAACAAACTACATAGTAGAATATATTTACATTTATGAGTGGCCCAGAGCCATAAATATCACATTTGTATCTTAAAAAAAGAGAGCGAGGACAAGTTAATTTCTAGTTCCAGCTAAAGTGTTATTGCAAACATAGAGTATCCAAGTGTGCTTAGAGGGAACAGGGGGAGACAAGAGAAGGCAAATAGGTAAGATGCCCAGTGAACTAGAAAATAATTAAACATACATTTTTAAAAAATTCAAAGAAGAAAATATTCAATTCATTTTTCCATCATGGCAACAAAAAAGAAATTTGAGTATATGCCAGATGTTTATTGCTACGTTTACAAGTGTTATTTTTCATTTATGTGAGGCTAAGAAACTTTACCTTCCAGTCTGAAATTTCTTTGAGACCAAGGCTCATAGCTGGGAGCCTTGGAATAATATGGAATGCTTTTTCTGAGATACTCATGAATTAACCTTGAACTGTCAGACAGAAGATAGGCCATTATCTTGTACAACCAGAAAACACTACAGCTTAGTTACTTCTTAAAATTTCACAATCAATAAACAATGAAGGGACCTTTTAAATGTATATGTGCCTGATTCCAAATCTCTGCTGCAAATATCTGGTGGCTTTGATCAGACAACTGTGGCAAGACAAATGGAAGACAGAGTCTACTATTCATTGCTGTATGACATCTACTAGGCAGTTGTGGGATTTCCTGATCTAAAGTCTCTAAAAGTGGTCAAGACCATAGCGTCACCAAGACAAAATCCCAATGGGACCATCATTGAATCTATTTGCACTGAAACTTACTTTAATTTACCAGATATCTACTGAGGACAAATTAAAAAGGGCTCTGTTAAAGGAAGCAGGAGAGAAATAAAAATTTGAGAAGATAGAAAAAAACACTGTATACTTATTGGCTTCCAGGGCATGGTTGACACAGGATGTTTATATGTGTTCAGAGATGGAAATATGACATTTTAGCAAAAATGTATTACATGGTGCCAAGAGGCAGAATTAACAGCAGTTACTGGCTTTGCTTTCAGCAGCCACTTACCTTAATAAACTTCTAAATAAAGAAACATGAAGTCATATTTCAGCATATTTAGAGACACATATTTCTCCAATGATTTTAGAACCCTCTGCAATGGAATAAAAAGTAGAATTCTCATAAAAAGTGATAAATAATATATTATTCACCAAGATAACCAAAGGCCAGCATTTTATTTCAGGATGAGAACAATTTGATGACAATATTTCAAAGCTTGCTTTTCGGTTAAGTTGGGTTAAAGTTCTTTTCCTAGGTAGATCCATGTTTGCGGAAAGATGGGATATCGTTGGAAAGAATTTGTCTGACTCATAGCCCTTTCCATTTGCTTAGGAGAAGAAATTTAGTGTATCAGCACACTCTCTTAATTTGTGTTTTTAATAATATTTTCATGAATATAAAGCTTATTTATTTCTACTAGTCTTTAATAAATAATTTATCTTCATACGTAGATATTCTTACTGTTCTGTGATGATGAGATAGGAAGTCAATGTTTTTCATAACTTAACTACTCTCTGAGCATGTTCTATTTTAATATGTTTAATAATTTGAACTACGTAAAAATAACCTAATACATCATTTTGTGTCCACTCCCTAATATCATATCCTCTAAGTATAGAGAGGCCTAAAGACATACATCCAAAAGCTGACATCTCATTATGTTCGTGGAAAGAAATACTTCATTTATGCCACCATTTGGAGAAAGTAAATTCAATTTCATCAAAAAATTCTCTATCTTAATAAAAAATTATCCATACAGGAAATTAACAATTTTTAGTCAAAAATAACTTTCCCTTTCATTCATGATTTAAAAAAAAATTATGGTTAGGGCACCTGGGTGGCTCAGTCAGGTAAGCGTCTGACTTTCGCTCAGGTCATGATCTCGTGGTTCCTGAGTTCGAGCCCTCTGTCAGGCTCTGCTGTGCTGACAGCTGAGAGGCTGGCGCCTGTCTTCAGATTCTCTCTCTCTCTGTCCCTCCCCTGCTCACGTTGTCTCTTTCTCTCAAAAATAAATAAATAAATAAATAAAAGTAAAAATTTTTAAATTAAAAAATTTTAAAAAATGTGGTCCCATATGGTGACAATTTTAATTACATGCAATTTGGAATTTTACTATTTTATTTTATTTTATTTTTTGAGAGAGAGACAGCGTGAGCAGGGGAGGGTCAGAGAGAGAGGGAGTCACAGACTGAAACAGGCTCCAGGCTCTGAGCCGGCAGTCAGCACAGAGCCCGACGCAGGGCTCGAACCCACGAACCGCGAGATCATGACCTAAGCGAAAGTCGGACGCTTAACCGACTAAGCCACCCAGGCGCCCCAGAATTTTACTATTTTAAATTTGAAAGCAACAATAGTAAAAAGATGAACGGAGATGTTACAAGTTTACTAGTATCTTTAACGTTTTTAACCAAATGCGTGATAAAAATATATTTGATGGATGGGATTACGGGGAGAGTACTTTATTTTATTGGAAACAGGGAAAAATAACACTAAGTTAACATTTCCTTAGTATGAAGTCAATAAAATACACCTAACACTGAAAAAAAAATGTTACCAATTCAAAGATGTAATTGAGATAATGGAACAAAATAGTAAAGTAATAGCTAAAGAGATGGATTTAATTGCATATAGGAACAGAGAAATCATGAAGAGGGAGGAGGGAAGAACAGAAACCTGATATGTTTTGCAGCATTTCTAAAATTATTTAATGCCTTAAAATTTTTTTATAGTTTATTTATTTTTGAGACAGACACAGAGCATGAGTGGGGAAGGAGCAGAGAGGGAGGGAGACACAGAATCTGAAACAGGCTGAGCTGTCAGCATAGAACCCGATGTAGGGCTGGACCCACAAACCGCGAGATCATGACCTAAGCCAAAATTGGACACTTAACTGACTGAGCCACACCGGCACCCCTAATGCTTTAAATCATGTGCATGTATATTGGGGTTCTTTTTTTTACTGAACAATAGAATGAAAGGAAAATGTATTTTTAATATTTATTTATTTATTTAGAAACAGAGAGAGAGGGGCAGGTGCAGAGAGAGAGAGAGAGAGAAAGAGAAAATCCCAGGAACCCTGAGACCATGACCTGAACCAAAATCAAGAGTCAGACACCTAAGCAACTGAGGCACCTTGGCACCCCAAAAGGGAAATGTATTCTTAAAAGCAGCTTTCAGTGCTTCTAATTAAGAAAATGAGAATTTTTTTCAATCAGAAGTGTTTAAAAACTACAGATTCTAGTTTATAAGTAATTGAAATATTTGTAAAACATAAAGATATAGAATCACTAATAGACACAATACTTGATAGTTAATGGTATACAAATATAATCTTAGTTTGTTGTAATGATCATTAATGTCAGAGAACATTATTTTTCCACATCTGAATGTCAGAGAGATTCCACTTCAATTTGGTATTCAAGTCTTCTCTTTGAAGCTCTGTTTCTTTGACAATATGTACAGTTCTCGGTGGCAGATTAAATCTTTTTCAAAATATATACATCTTTTAGCTTAGGGCTCTTTTTTTTTTTTAATGTTTTTTATTTATTTCTGAGAGAGAGAGACAGTGTGAACAGGGGAGGGTCAGAGAGAGAGGGAGACACAGAATCTGAAACAGGCTCCAGGCTCTGAGCTGGCAGTCAGCACAGAGCCCGACGCGGGGCTCGAACCCACAAACCGTGAAATCATGACCTGAGCCGAAGTTGGACGCTTAACCGACTGAGCCACCCAGGCGCCCCCCTCAAAATATATACATCTTTTAAAACATCACATCACATAATAACAATTCAAATGATTTTTCAAGGTCCAGAAGAATGCATTGTATTAAATAATAAATAATACATTAACAATTCCTATTAGATAATAAACAGTGAAGCCTGTATGTAATCTTTTACCAAGATGGGAATTAACAGATATTCATGTAGTATAATAAAACTGTATTTTTAAAAATTTTAATAGAAAAGCTTATTACGCTGTGTGTTTTGTCCCTCAGGATTCTAGTAAATATAATCAAACTCCCACAATTTAGAATCCTTGGTGGCAGCTATGATTTTTCATGGGCAACAGGAAAGCTAGGCCACTCATCCAATAATATGTTTAATTGAATTAATTGTAGAAATTATGTTGAATGCTAAATATAGAGAGAAAAATGAATTAATCAAGAGCCTGTAAATCTAATAGGTACTGTGGGGGAGAGATTCTAATGAAAATGCCTTTCAAAATTGCATTATTCTTAATATCGTCAATTCACTTTGAAATTTCCTGACAAAATGTTTCAATAATTATGTTTGTTGGTTAAAGGTGTTGTGAGGTTTTATATTAGATATATAGTTTAGAAGACCACTAAAAAGTAATGTCTCAGATCATAGAACTGAAAAATCTGTTCAATAATATGTAATAACTTCCCAGAATGCCTTCACTCCCATACCCACTCAGTCTTCCTAAAACATGCATTCTCATGTAATTTCTCTTCAGTAAGTCCTCATTGTTTTCACTGGGATGTCCAAGTGTGTTAGGAGCCATCTGGGGTTTCCCTACCACCTAAAAAAATGTGCACATTTGACCTTTGTGTCTCTATTGTAGTGAAAAGCTCTGTGATGGCCCCAATTTATCAGATCTTTGTGTCTTGGATCACCCCACTGTCTCCATGGGGAAGAGAGGCATTTGTACTCTCTACCTACCAACCCCTCCCCTTTAAAGAGGTATGTATTCTTCATCATTTAAACTTATTTCTTAAACCATCCTTTCTCTGACTCTTTTGATACTTCCTCTGTCTCCTGTCAACAATTGACCACTCTCTTGAGTCTCTCATTTACTCTTTTCAGATATCTGGTATATGAATTATGACACTGTATTACACTGTGTAGTGTCTGACTCCCCTGTGGCAAGCTCTGTAGGGTATAGATTCTTCATGATTCATTTTTGTACCTATTGTACCTACATAGAAAAGGTGTAAAATAAATGCTTGATGAATAACAAACAACAAAAATAATAATATAAAATTTAAAACTTTGGCCCCATTTTGCAAGAACACTTTTTGCCAAACTGATATATCTCTGGGAAAGAACTGCAAACAGAAAGCAAGCTACCTTCAATGTCACTGAGGGGGTTAAGAAGGTGAAACCTGAGAACTACATAGTTACACTAGGAATATGTGGCATATTTTGAGTTAGTAAGACTTTTCTCAAATCTCTTGGTTGCAATTAGCCCAAGAAGTAGAGCTAATATATGATTTCAGATTCCTAAAACATATTTTAAAATGCTATTAATAATGCTAGGCTTAGTAAATGAACATATTTGTTTATTGAGAAAGACTAAAAGGACAAACCAACCAAAAAAGTAGTTGAAATATATTAAGAAGAGAAAATGTTGCTCAAGTATTTCCAAACTCTAGACCAAATGAATATGCCTATTCATTAGGAAATAGTTTTTTAAGTTGTCTTTTTATTTATTTTGAAAGAGACAGAGAGTGAGAGCAAGGGAGAGGTAGAGAGAGAGAGAGAGAGAGAGGGAGAGAGAGAGAACCCCAAGCAGGTTCTGAACACAGTGTACAGAGCCAGATGTGGGACCTGAACCCACAAAACCATGAGATCATGACATGAGCTGAAATCAAGAGTTGGTAGCTCAACTGACTGAGGCACCCAGATGCCCCAAGAAGTATTTTTTAAATTACTCAATGTAATTTCTTCAAGGGAAAGAAACCATAGTTTAAAAATGTTTAGAAGAGCAAATATCTACATGAACATTACCGTATGCTCCCACATGGCCTAATTGCATGTAAATCCAATATTATAGAACAATATCTCTGATTATTACATTTGTTTCTGAAAATTATTCTCTTATTGTGAATTTTGCTGAAAATAAATTAACTATGTGGTAAAATGAATATGGGAATCTCTGCAATAATCAACGTGTTCAGAATAATTTGTATTTTCCAGTCATGTGGCCAATGTGGTGGTTCATCTCTTTATTCAATTACGTGTTCTGTGGTCATCTCAGATGTTTTTGTTGTGTGATTGTAGCCACCACTGAGGCCTAACAACAGTCTCTGGTAAATAGGAAGACATATGAGGTAAGCAAACAACTTCTGACACTTGGATGTCTTCAGACAGGAATTTCCCCACTGCGGCCAGGAAAGGTCCAGAGAACAAACATCTGTCTTATTTTTGACTACTGGTCATGTCGAGTCCTCTTCCTCATGATCTGATAGTTTAATTCAGACTCTTCCTGACCCTTCACCATCAGCTAGCAGTTCTGGGAATTGACAAGGTGTTTCATTCTTTTCATATGCTTTGGCAGCCTTTTCCCTCCCATTTTCCCAATCTCCCTTATCTGATCTTCCACAGGACCCTGCCACTTACATCACCAATTTTGTGCTAAATGATGCACCAATTCCTGAGGCAATTTTCACCAAGGCAGCAAATTCATCCATAGCAGTCGCCTCTGAGTCCGAAGCTCTGAGATGATATAGCATCATCCATCACTGTGTGAGCTGAAGACAGTCACTTAACTCACCTCAGACACTCCTTTTATATTACCCACATAAACGAAAATAAATAAAGCAACAAAATAGAAGAAAAAGATGGTAAGCTTATTCATATGGTCCACCTCTTATCCCATTCTGGATCAGAGAAGGTGTATGATTAATTGTTGAATTGAATGGTCCATTCTTGCTTTTACTATACAATGACCAAATCGTTATAAAACCACATACTGTATTCTGGAACATCAGATGTTGTGTTTTAGCATAGTGGGGTTATTTGGGGATCTTAAAAAGGAAACATGTCAATTATGGGTCTTTCTTTTATCCCATAAATATACCCTGATTCTTAAATGTATATATGGCTATCATTCATTGCACCATTTTGATTTCCAAATTTTATGCAATTCTGACATTTTCATGCCTTGCTTTGTCTATTTGTTATATGTAGTTTTGAATAAAACTACCTGAAAACTTACTAGCTTAGCATATAGCCATTTTTATCATAGCTCATGTTTTTATGAGAAATCGGCTGGATGATTCTTCAGCTCTCTATGGTGTTGACTGGGATCAACCCCCGGTGTTTAGCTGGCAGCTGAACTGTGCTGGAAGGTCAAAGATGGCTGTCCTCACGTGCTGGCACCTTGGTGGGGTCAGCTGGACGCTTGGGTCCTCTACGTCATTCTCTCTGTGCACATCCAGCAGGACACGTGATTGGCACCAGTATCCACCTAGTCATCTTGCACAGCTTCTGGGCTATATGTCAGGTCACTGTCCTTATTGCCTCTTATTCTTCCCACTGTTGATGGAAGGATTCCTTACCATAAGCAGTACAGGATGTCCTAACTCCTGGCACAGGCATTGGACAGATGAGGACGATAGCAGTTTATTAGTCACATATACTCACAGCCACAGGCAGCAGGACAAGGTCTGTGGGAGGCAGCTTTATAGTAGCAAGAAGATGAGGTGTCCCTAGTTGCCACAAAAGGATGTGGTTGGCTTGTTGGAACAATTTTTAGGCACATTTAGTTTGTCTTCCAAGTTTCCTGAAGTGACATTTTCCTAACTGGTGTGTTGCTAATAAACACAAGCTACCATTTTATACTCTCCTATAGGAGTTTTCTTTGACACATGCCACTTGTTTCCAAAGTTAAGAGCACATATTTTAAGTTTGCATAAGAAAGAACCACTGAACTCCTAACAATGTTCTATTATGCAACCATGCCTTCTGTGAAACAAACCACTTCAATGCTCAGTCTTTAAAAGCGATGCGTACCACTTTTCATTTGTGGGCTGTGGATTCTTTGGCTTGGGTAGGCTGGGTTTCAGGATCTGGGCCCCTGGTTCTGGGCTCTGAGTTCAGATCTACGGCACATATCCATCCTACTTTTGGGCCAGCAATTAGTTATCATATTATGTCCTTCTAATGGACAATGGCATGAGCACAGCTAGGCAAGTGGAAACCCATGATGCCTCGAGATGTTGGCTCGGAGATGTCCCAGCATCTCTTTCCACAGTCTGTTGCCCAAACAAACCACACTGACATACACACTGACAATGCCCTCACCAATGGAACAAAACTACACAAGTCACCTCTGGTGTGAAGAACTGTAAAATCATACAGAAAAGAGCAAGCATATAATTTCAAGGCAGGAAGAACACAGAGAAATAAGTGATTCAATGTGCCACCATAATTCTGGGCACTAGCTTGAAATTTTTAAATTTTTAAAGAACTGCGTTAGTGCAACACAGAGTAATCATATGTGTATGCTTAAGGGCATATAAGAAATTCGATTCCAGTCCTAAAAAGATTCGTAAGAAAAACAAAAGATTATAGTCTCATAAAATATGTTTGTATGACAAAAAAAAAAAAAGAATCCAGAAGCAGAGTTAAAGCTGAAAAAAAACTAATTTTAAATTAAAAATGAACAGTAGTTTTTGTCTATATTCTCTTTCATTAGCTTTTTAAAATATATATTCTATTTATAATATTGTATTACAAGGATTTAGGGATGCGTAAGATCATCCTGGATCTCAAGACATTTTGTGGATGAAGGACTGTCTGTACATTATGGGAAGTTTAGCAACATTCCTAGCCTCTACTCACTATAAGACAAATGTACCCTATCATTTGTGACTTAAAAATATATCCAAATGTTGACAATTGCCTTTCAGGGGCTAAACAGGATGATATGATATAAATATATGAGATTAACATATTGATGTATCCAAATGTTTATATAGCTCAGAAAATATCTATGTACACAATGCATACATGTATATATTCATGTATGCACACAATTCATATACACATACATGCATATATGTGTATAAGATACATTTTGCACATACATATAAATGTATAAACATTTATGCATGTATGGTGAACTAAAAGTTTGTCATTGGTGTTGTTTTTCGTAATCATAATAATGTTATTTTGCTGCTTTTGAAGAATTATTAAGAATTAGGAGAAAATGGGGCACTTGGGTGGCTCTGTTGGTTAAGCGTCCGACTTCGGCTCAGGTCATGATCTCATAGTTCCTGGGTTTGAGCCCCGCATCGGGCTCTGTGCTGACAGCTAGCTCAGAGCCTGGAGCCTGCTTCAGATTCTGTGTCTCCCCCTCTCTCTTACACTCCCCTGCTCACACTGCCTCTCTCTCTCTTAGAAATAAATAAAACATTAAAAAATTAAAAAAAATTAGGAAAGATGATGATAAATAGGTAATATTTCCTTAGAAAAGAATATTAACCAAATACAAACTTGACAATAGTGGATTCTGAATAATAAATTTGAAGTTTTCAATATGTTTCCAAAATATGGAACAATAGAATTAAGATACCTTGAAAAGCCATTAAAATTTTTTTAAATCTGTACTATAACCATCAAAAGGACAAAATAGAGTTTGTTAATAGATAACTATGGCTAATTAAATATAACAGATGTTCAATATAAATGATCAATAAATAACTCATTACTAAGGAGCGGAGTCTTCAGATAAGTCACAGGCTTTGAAATATATGAATACTTTTAGAGTAATTCTTTAATAGGTGCATTAAAAATAAGCTTATGAGAAACACACCAGGAGTTACTTAATGAATTTTAAAATCCATGTATGATACACACCGGTTTGAGAGAATGTGAATTAAAATTAAAAATATATCTTGAACTATTAACATAAGAGTAGCTAGAGACTAATATATATTAATGCTGTATTAAACAAAGCCGATTTATGGATTTCTACATTAGTCAGAGTTCACTAAATACAAAGAACCAATACTTCTAGCAATCTATTATAAGAAATTGGCTTACATGATTATGGAGACTAAAAAGTCTCAAGGTTCTGTCCTGGGCTAGCTGGAGATCCAGAATTAATGGTGTAGTTCTAGTAAGGTCGAAGGGCCTGAGAACAGTAAAGCTGATGCTATATAGCTGTAGTCCAAAACCACTCAGCCTCAAGATCCAGGAACAGTCAATGTTTCAGTGCAAGTCTGAAAGCAGGGAAAACTGGGGTCCCAGCTGGAAGGTTGTTAGGCAGGACCAATTCTTTTTCTTAAAAATGTTATTTAAATTTTAGGTAACATACAGTGCAATATTGGTTTCAAGAGCAGAATTCAGTGATTCATCATGCAGTGATGAATATACAACACGCAGCGCACATCACAAGTGCCCTCTTTAGTACTCATCACCTAGCTAGCCCATTTCCCACCGCCACCCTTCATCAACCCATAGGTTGTTCTCTATCGTTAAAAATCTCTTTCGGTTTGTTTTCTTCTCTTTTGTTCCCCCACCCACGCCCTGCCTCCCCTTATGTTCATCTGTTTTGTTTCTTAAATTCCACATTATGAGTGAAATCATATGGCATTTATCTATCTCTGATTAATTCATTTGGTTTAGCATAATATGTTCTAGCTCCATTCACGTTATGGCAAATGGCGAGATTTCATTCTTTTGGATGGCTGAGTAATAATTCATCATCATCACATATATAATATATATATATATATATATATATATACATACTGCATCTTCTTTATCCATCAGTCAATGGACATTTGGGCTTTCTCCATAGTGTGGTTATTGTTGATAATGGTGCTATAAACTCCTTCAAATCTGTATTTTTGTATTCTTTGGGTAAATACCTAATAGTTCAATTGCTGGATTATAGGGTAGTTCAATGTTTAGTTTCATGCTGTTCCATACTGTTTTCCAGAGTAGCTGCACCAGTTTGCATTCCCACCTGCAGTGCAAGAGGGTTCCCTTTTCTCCACATCCTCACCAACACATGTTATTTCTTGTGTTGTTAATTTTAGCCATTCTGATGGGTGTGAGGTGATATCTCATTGTGGTTATAATTTGTATTTCTCTGAAGATGAGTGATGTTGAGTATCTTTTCATGTGTTTGTTAGCCATCTGGATGTCCTCTTTGGAAACATGTCTATTTATGTCTTCTGCCCATTTCTTTCTTAACTGGGTTGTTTTATGCATGTTGAGTTTGATGGGTTCTTTACAGATTTTGTATTTTAACCCTTTATCAGATATGTAGTTTGCAAATATCTTCCCCCATTCTGTAGGTTGCCTTTTAGTTTTGTTGTTTCCTTTTCTATGCAGAGCTTTTTATCTTGATGAGGTCTCAACAGTTCATTTTTGCTTTTATTTCCTTGCCTCTTGTGACATGTCTAATCAGAAGTTGCTACAGCTGAGGCCAAAGAGGTTGTTACCCGTTTTCTAAGGTTTCCTGTTGCACATTAGGTCTTTCATCCATTTTGAATTTATTTTTGTCTGTGGTATAAGAAAGTTGTTCAGGTTCATTCTTCTGCAAGTTGTCATCCAGTTTTCCCAACACCATTTTTTGAAGAGACTGTCTTTTGTCTGTTGGATATCCTTTCCTGGTTTATTGAAGATTAGTTGGCCAAACATTTGCGGGTCCATTTCTGAGTTCTTTGTTCTGTTCCATTGATCTCTGTGTCTGTGTTTATGCCAATACGATACTGTCTTGATGATTACAGCTTTGTAATACAGTTTGATTTCCAGAATCGTGGTGCCTTCAGTTTTGTTTTTCTTTTTCAGGATTGCTTTAGCTATTCAGAGTCTTTTGTGGTTCTGTACAAATTTTAGGATTGTTTGTCCTGGATCTGCAAAAAATGCAGGTGGTACTTTGATAGGGACTGCATTAAATGTGTAGATTTCTTTGGGTATTACAGAGGAGGAATTCCTTTACATTCAGGGTGTGAGAAATAAGCCCGCTGAGCCAATCAAAGGAGGGATGCGGAGAATTGGAGCACAGTGAAGCAAGGCTTTAATGTTCTTGCAAGAACAGGTCTCTGATGGACACACACACTTGGGGTGCTTACAGTAGGCAGTTTATCTCCTACCGTACAAGTCGCTCTCCTGATTCCTCATTGGCTGAGTACAAACTTTCTCAGAAGTCGCCTATGCCCATGTAAGGCAAAAAGTAGTCTGCTTGGAACAAGTGTACATTCTTTAAGGTGACGTAGACCTCAGTTTTTTGACACATGCTCATTGCAAAGCCCGTGAAAAATAAACTTGCAAAAAGGAGAGGAGTAGATGAACCAGGAAGTGAAGTGTCTAAGTGTTTGGGACTCCGTTATTGGGAGGGGAGGGGAGTTGTACATATATCCAATAGGTTATAAACCTGTTATTAACTAGGCAGCACAGCTTTCATTTGGTATTTCTGAAAATGAATCATCTCACTTCTCACAAGGGGATGGTCAGTCTTTTTAATTCATTCAGGAGTTTAACTAAGTGGTGGAGGTCCATTCACATTCAGGAGGCAGTTGGCTTTACTCAGTCTATTGATTTCAATGTTAACTCATCAAAAAATACCTTGAAAGAAACACACGAATAACGTTTGACCAAATATCTGGGCACTCTCTTGCCCAGTCAAGTTGACAAATAAACCATGACATCTCCTACCAACGTTTTTGATCTGTTTGTGCTGATTATATCCAGAGGCACAGAAAACACGATAAACAAAACACATTTCATATGAGATTCACTAGTGTAAATATCTTAGCTCAGAGACTTAAAATAATTCATTTTTACTAACCTAAAGATAATCTCAGGAAAAGGAAAGCATGTAACCAGACTGTGAGGATAAAGTTCATTTCCACTATCATATAAACCCTCAAAGAATTTTGATGTGACTTGGCTTCATATTTCCTTTCCTTTGTTATTCACATAATATATTTTCTGAAATCAGTAATTTGTCTCTGTTCTGCCTATTTCTTCTTTTCCTCATGCATATTTCCCAGAATTTCAAAAATTTTAATTACCCGTTGAATCTGAAGGAACAATAATTTCCATTCTCTAAGCAGATTTGCATTTCAAGAGCCCTCCTTTGTTATTTCTATGCTGTGTTCTAGAGCCTGACTCTCAGTAGTTTTTCTTTTTCACTTTCTAATTTGCTAAATTATTACCTATAAAGACTGAAAGGCAATGTAGTATTATTAAAATTACCCAATTCAATTACTGATGTGTTTATAAATCCCTGTGAGTATTGCTGATACAACCCTCATTATCTTTAAATATTCTTACTTTGTAATCTCACTCAAATATAATACCTTAGGCCAGTCATAGGGCTGACTGTTTAGCTATTTCTCACGCCTTGCTCGTTTTACTATTAAACTGTAAACATGAAATACATAATGAATATTCATTTTCAACAATATTATCATAAACCTGTGTGTATATGTTAATGCTTTCCTTTTTGTTTTGTTCTTTTAGAATTTGTTTGATTTCTACGTGGAAGATCAAAGTGGATTAATAAAACATCTGTTATAAGATTTAGTGGGCAAAAACAGTCTTGCTATAAGCTTACTTCTTAGTCACTGCCTAGTTATCAACTCAGTTTTTTGAAGAATTTGGTAATCTTACATCTCAAAATAATGATGAGTTTTTCTCCACCTTTGCCATGATATAATGCAAGAACTCAAAAACCATTAGAGCACTATGTGCAGAGAAAGAGTTACAAATGGAAGAATCTGACCACCTATGTTTATGTAAAACATCAAATATATGTTAATTGTTGTAAATCACAACATCCTTTATTACAAAGAAGCTTACTTTAATGCTTCTTCATTTTATAATTAGTATTAAAAGAATGTAAGCAATCAAGATGAAATACTTAAAATAACAACTAAAAGTTTCTCTCCTTAAGATCACTGATTCTTAGCCCTGTTAAGTCTAATGATGAACTCATTGAAGGTATTCTTTGTTCTTCTTACTCTTATTTTCCAAAGATTTATATGTTTGGGTAATCTCTACACCCTACGCAGGGCTCAAATTCAAGACCTCGAGTTCAAGTCTCATGCTCGTGTTCCACCCACAGAACCAGCCAGGTGTTGCATTGTTTTTCTTACTCTTTTTTATTTCTTTTGATTCTGAGTTTCTATCTCTTTGTTTACGTTATCCATTTTGCTTGCATGTCATACACATTTTCATCTGGAGCCTTGAACATATTAATCACGGTTATTTTAAATACTACATCTGATAATGCCAACATCTTTGTCATAGCTGATTTGGGTTTTAAGGATGATTTCATGTCTCCAAAATGTTTTTCTTGCATTTTCCCATGTTTTGTTTCTTGTTGAAGCTGGACATGTTAGGACCTGAGATAAACTCTCCTTTAGTGTGAAGATTTATGAGTGTGAAGTATGGGTTTTTAAGTATTTTTTAAAAAGTTTAAGTATCTGAGTTAGATTTAATAAAGGTATATCAATCACAAATGGTCAAGTACATTAAGTAGCCAGAAAGTATATATACGGTGACCTTTCTGTGTTGGCTTTTTGTTGCTTATAATTCAATGTACTAAAAACATTGATCATTTCATGTTGACGTTCTTCTATTAAAGAAAGTTGTCTAGATAGATTACCATGAAACTTAAAATAATAATAATTTAGTTAAAAGTTATTATAAGAAATCACTTAGTTAAAAACCTACCTGCAGAAATTATTTGCAAGGCCAGCATTTGAATTTTATTTTGCAACATTTGTTGCAGTAAGGAATTGAACAACTTCGACCAACTAGCACAGGTAAGTATTGTTAGTGATTTAATGATGTGATATCTAGAATAATTTAAGCATAAAGTATTTTCACCTTTAAATTCTTAAATAAACCAGACATATCTTATTCCATTCAACTGCTACATTATTGGGATCCTGTTTCAATATAATTTTGGTTCATTTATAATCTATACTCCTCACCAACAGGAAAAATCTTCATGTTTCCATCTTATATAATTGGAGCTATAGACTTGAGTTTTCACTTATGATTTGTTTGCACCATTTTGCATTGTTTTTAGGGATTTTTTCAAACTAATTTAAGCAGTATTTTACTAATTCAATATACATTTTATTATCAGGTTTTCATCTTTTTCTCCAGATAAGCACATATAATACTGACCCAATGATCCCACAACTTTTGTTGAATTAATGCAAATCTAAAATACTTCAACTGATACACTTTTTAGTAACACTTACAATCTATTGTTTGCCTGCTCTGTGTCTGATGTTTACCATATAATCAGTCTCATCTTAGAAAAATGTGGCAATATTGCTACCCTCACTTTAGAAATGAGGAAATTGTATCTCAGAAAGATTAAACCATTTAATATACACAATTAGTAATAAAGATAACCTGGACTCAGATATCTTACTCCTTCTCAGTGCAGAGCAATAAATTGCTCTCAATATAATACTTTGATCAAGACATAAAAAATTTCCATGAATTGGGGCGCCTGGGTGGCTTAGTCGGTTAAGCGTCCGACTTTCGCTTGGGTCATGATCTCGTGGTTCGTGGGTTCGAGCCCCACGTCGGGCTCTGTGCTGACTGCCAGCTCGGTGCCTGGAGCCTGTTTCAGAGTCTGTGATTCCCTCTTTCTCTGACCCCCCTCCCCCCTGCTCACGCTGTCTCTCTCTCTCTCTCCTAGAAATAAATAAAAACATTACAAAAATTAAAAAAATTTTCCATGAATACATTTAATAGCTATTCAAATTATATTTCTGAAAGAAATCAGGAAAACATCCCATATCTAATTTTACACTGATTGCATGTTGCCAAACTCTAATTGCTATATCAATCAAATTACATGTATTCAACATTTGTTTAGCAAACAATTATAGGTTGTCCACTAGTTCAAGACATTGTGATAAGAGCTGGACATATAGATGTTAATATAGGGAAAAGAAATAGAGGCACACTTAGATATAAAACTGGAGGCGTTGGTAGGTATAAAGACAGGGATGGGTGTATCTCTACATATACTTTTATTTCTAGACTGCACCCATAAACTTACCCTTCAACTCTGTTCTTCTTACATCCTTTATATTCTCAATAAATGGTAACAACTTTTCAGTTGCTTTTACCAGATATAGTAGAGCCATTTTTGACTCATTTATTCCCCACACACCCCACAGTCTATCAGCAAAACCTCTTGGCAATAAAATACTTTCAAAATATATTCAGAATTCAGCCCCTTCTAACAACCCAGCCATTATTACCCAAGTCAATGTTGATATTACTCTTCACTTGACAAATCGAAATGACCTTATCACTGGTCTTTCGGGGCCAACCCTCTCACCACCAACATCATCTCCCTTTCCCCCGGTCCACTGCCTCCACAACATCCAGAAGAATCTTATAAAAGAGAAGACACATCATTTCTGTCAGCTTAAAATACTGCAGTGGCATTCCGATTTACTGAGTCAAATCTCCATCATGCAAGACTCTTTGCCCTTCTTTCCTTCTACTCTAACTTCATCTCTTCTATTACTCCCTTCTCAAATTCTAACCACTGTAGTCTCTTCATATCTTTCCCCTTATATGCTAAGTAATGCTTTTTCTTCAGAGCCTTTGCACCCCTTGCATGGAGGATCCTTCCTCAGCTGTTCATATACCATGAGTATTTTTACATCACTCAAGTATTTGCTCAATTGTCTCTCATCTGGACCAATGCAGTCCAGTATATTTAAATTTGAAATCACACTCCTTACCTGAAACCCTTCCTGTTGCCCATTTCATTTCCCCATAGTACTGATGGTCATCTAATACAGTATATATGTTATATTTTTGAGTTTATCACTTGTCTCTCCACTCTTGAATAGAAGCTAGAAAACAGAGAATGTTGTTTTATCAATTCAGGGAAGTTGCTACAGTACTTGGGAAAATGGCTACCCCTAACTTAATTATAAAAAGTACTTGATTGATTTATTGATTGAATAAATATATATGGGCAGCTATAATTGTAACTATATAGTATATTTCTATACTTATGAAAGTTTTCATTCTTCACTTTTTATTTTCTAAGTCAGTTAAAAATAAATATTGAATGTATGAAAACTGAATTAAAAGTAAAGACACTCATGGGTCTGTAAACACATAAGTCATTCAGGAGCTTTTATAATGTCATGCAATGTGATACTAAATGACGTGGAAGAAAACAGCATGAACCATCAAGCAAAAGTTGGACTTAGTACAATGTTAAGATTTTTTTGCATGTTAGCAGTAATTCATTTTAACAAAGTCAAGACATTTATTTATTAAACTGTAAACGCAGATATATACTTTATTCCAAATAAGTGGTGATCAACATATGTTTCTTTTGAAGTCATCCAAATGATTTAAAATCTTTGGTTATGAAAAGAAAGTTACAAATCTCAGACTTTTTCTATCTAAAATCCCTTTGTAAGTTAGGGAGTAATTGAAGTAATTAAATCATTATAACTTTAAGATGTGTTTACATTTATCCCACTTTTAAACATAATGTAACATTTTGTGAACAAGGCTAATGAATTAAGATTTTGCATCTGTATATAACTTGTCAGGGGAAAATGAATGTGTACCCTAAGGCTGTCTGCAATAATAAATGCCCCTTATTTACAAATTATGCTGTTTCAAAAATATTAAACAGTCTTCCAGAATTGCATGTCACAGTGGCCAGCTTTTCAATTATCAAGTTGCATTTTTACAACATCATAATTCAAAGGAAATACTTGAGCTTGTCTGACCTGCAGAGCAGGAGATGGCCGATGAGCCCACGGTGATGCAGGCTGGTTAAGGTCTTTGTAGGGCTACAGCCTAAATGAATCCACTCACGTCTCCCAGGTAATGAGAAGGTAGGTTGATGAAGGCAACTAAGTTGAAGACTTCTTTGTGTAAATAAAAACATCTATCTATCAAGGGGAAATACTAAGATCACATCCAACTATTTTCAATTTTCTATCTCAGATACAAAGATGACAATTTATGTTATGCAAACTCTACATGTGCATATTCAAACCCTGCAAAATCCCAGATAAAGTAATATTAATAGAGTACAGTGTCGCATTTCATTTGTATATGAAACAAATTTTCTTTCATAAGGCAAAATGATGTCAATACACATCATCTACAAAACAATGCATTGAGAAATTCGTAAATACTCAAAAACAAATTTCTGGAAACAATTCGTTTTTGATTTAATATTAAGTCTGTGTGAGTGTATGACACAGTTCGGATTATTTTTTAAGTAACATTGTTAAATAATATGTATCTAGTTAAAGAAATTTTAAAAGGCCAAATTGGGGCTATGTTCAAGCAAAGCTAATGAGATTGGTCCTATAACCATATGATTATGCCTAACACTACCATTCACTTAACAATGGTTATGATAGTAAACTTTGTGTTATGTGTTTATCACAAAATTTTTTAATCCTTTTTTTCTTGCTTTTTTAATGTTTACGTTTTGAGACAGAGAGAGAGTGCGTGAGCAGGGGAGGGGCAGAAAGAGAAAGAGAGACAGGGACAGACAGACAGAAGGTCCAAAGCAGGCTCTGTGCAGGGAGTGGAGAGCCAATGCGGGGCTCAAACTCAAAACCATGAGATCATGACTGGGCTGAAGTGGGACACTTAACCAACTGAGCCACCCAGGTGCCCCTAAAGGTTTTTTTTTGTTTTTGTTTTTGTTTTTGTTTTTTTTAACACAGAGAAAAAGAGAGGGAGAGAGAGCACAGAAAATAAGAAGAAAGATACAGCCACATAGAGAGGAGGAGGCAATGTGACCTCAGAAGCTGAATTCAGAGGCATGCAGTCTGGGAAAGCCATAGGAGGACTGTAGTCCCAGGAGCTGGAAGGGGAGGAAGAAGGATCTTCCCTCCAGTGGAGCTTCCGGAAGAGTCCAGCCCTGAAAACCATTTGAGTTTGGACTTCCGGCCTCCAGAACGATGAGAAAATAAACGTCTGTAGTCTTAAGCTATGCCGTGTGTGGCAATTTGCTGTGGCAGCCACAGGAAATAATACACCATTTAAACCCAACTCTGCTTGGATTAAATAGAAACAGGAAGTAATGAAAAAGATATAAAGCAGCTCACTGAATACCTAGGATGGCTGGAGAACCACACTGGAAAATAAGCGCTTATCAAGAGAAGTCAGGTCCACACAGACCTCATCATGTGATGGGAATTATCCAGAGAGAGGCTGGTGCAGCTGGCATCACGCAGCAGGCGGAATTACACAGTGGACACGGCCCCTGGCACTGTGACAGCTTCAGCCTTCCGAAAACGTCACATCGGCCACCACCCTCCTGGGCCTTACATATAAAGTGGAGGATTCTACAAAGGCGGTATCAAATAATGAACAATGAAATCTCTGCTTATAACCAGAATATCAAGTCTCTTTATAAAATGAAACAAATTAACCCAGCTTTCCACATTATGATAAATCATACCCGGGTAATAATTCATCACTATAGAATCGCTAAGAAAGTATTAGGCTAGTAATTATTGTAACTGATGTCAGTTTTGTACCCTTCCCTGAAAGTGAGACTAGTCCAATTCGAAATTTTCATATCTAGTTAAAACTACTTTTAAATTGTCAAACAGCATTTATTACCAAGTGTAAAAATGAAACACTAACTTTGCTGAGTCTGTTTGTGTGGCAATCTTTAGAGACAGCCAAGAGAGTGACGGATTTACATTGTACTTTAAATCACATCACCTTCCTGCTAATTGCAGTTCAGGCTTGTGTTAATATTGTTTCAGGGATGGAAAAGGTGATGAAGGCAATGTGTGATTAAGACAAGTATTTTATAATACGTACAAAGCATACTATATATATATATATATATGACATTTATTAAATTTCAGCTTTGTACCCTTCCCTGAAGGTGAGACTAGTCCAATTTGAAATTGGAGGAATTCCTCCAGCTAATGGGGATGGCCATGTAAATAAAGATTTACGACACAATGGCATAGGTATTAAATGAGACCATGCTTAGACAGTTCAAGAAGCCAAGAGACAAATGAATCCATAACATGAAGAAAATCTTTGCCCTGGAAAATGTGGCCAAATGGATTTCAGATTCCTGACAGTTTTACCAATAAAATCAGTCAAGTTTTTCTCATGGGAAAAATATAATGGAGAGTTAGGATGCAAAGAGTTTCACTAATGACTCATTTTATTGTTACACCCTTCCTTCCTTAAAATATTAGCAAAAGGGAAGTAAAATCTCTCCATACATTTTTTGTTCTAAATCCACTGCAATCTATAACTAAGCCTACTGTGAACTACATGTGTGGTGGTGTCAAGATAAAGACCAAAATTTTGGTGGTGGGGGGGTGTGGGCAGCCTTGTGTCTGTCTTCCTAAGTGACTAACCTACTAGTAATTATAAGTCTTCCTGGGACTGTCAAACATTTCTTTCTCAAAGACAAACAAATGAATCCCCAAAATAAGTCGTTCATTAAGTAAATATTAAAAGCACAGTTTTACGTAGGCCAACAATTCAATCCTTATTCTATTTCATAGGCAAAACTTTGGCCGTATTATTTACTTTTTTAATGAATATAAGTTATTGTTTAATTAGCTTATGTACAACACCCAGTGCTCATCCCCACAAGTGCCCTCCTCAATGTTAATTTTTAAACTATATTTATACAAACATTCAAATGACAGCATTAAATGTGCCAATTATGTCATCAAATGAACTTTCTTTTAATATTAAAATGTCCAGAAAAAAATTGTAATTGATAATAATTACCAAAATAATTTAATTCTGATATCCCACCCTTTAATTTTTCTTCTTATGCAGTATCAGCAATGAATTTTTAATAACATAACTAAATGGAGCCATGTTTCTTTATCAGTTGTATCTTGATCTTCTCTTACTGATAAATGTGTACTTCTATCCAGATTTGCAAAGCTACATTGATACACTCTTCAGTCAGCTGTCTGCCCTATTACTTTTAGAAAACAAGATCTTCATTAGAAGGACCACTGTGACAGCAGAAACGAATCAACACATTTTTTTAAACCACAAGCAAACCACAAATCTCTGAAGAATTCTGAATCAAAATTATGTTTCTAAAACCTAGTGAAGAGTTCAGTCCAAATACCTATTCCTGGAAATTGTCAAGGGTATTAAAATAGCTTATGCATACTGGGAGGGAAGGTGGGCAAACAGAAAAACAAAACAGGAGAAAAAATTTGGAAATCTGCATGATTTTCACTAAAGCAGTATGTGAGTCAGGAAAGCACAAATTGTCAACATACATCAAGGGTGCGGGGGGTGGGGTCTTCTGGCACATGCCAATACTCCTTCTTCCACGGGCTTTGAAGACATTCCTGTACTCAAATGACTTAGATGAATGGTAAATGTTCCAGCGCTCAGACTTTATTTCAGTATTTGTGCTTCCCATCAGTGAATATCTGTTTAAATATCCTAATTTCCACTGAGGATTTGATATCTGAGCTTCTGTCATTTCTGAGCTAAATTGAGTGCCAGATTATCCAGTGACACATCTCCCACTTTCTTTTGTGATAGGGTGCCACACTTTTCCAAGTCATTTCCAAATATCAGAGGGACATATGTTAGAGCCACCGCAGAGGAGTCTACTAAAAATCATGTAGTAGATGATTTAGTAGTCTACTAAAAATGTCCCTACTTTCTAGGGACATTAACAGCTTTTTTCTGTATTGGACAGTTCTATTCAGGATGTATGCTGCGATAATTTTAGCACCTACCCTAAGCCTTGATAATGGCATATCCTCTGATTCTTTCCCTCATTTACCTGACCCCATAGATTTATTGGAATGCCCCTCAGGATATATGGCAACTCTGTTTTGGGGTCTACATATCCTACTGTTTATTTTTATGTCCAACTTAATAACTAATGCTATAATGATGCCTCAAGGATCCATTTTTCCCTCAAACCTTTCTAAAAGGATTTTTATTCATTTTGGGGGGGATTATTTAAGATTTCTTGGAGGATTTTCTTTAATTCCTTTATTAGAATTTCATAGGCCGTCCTCATCCCTTCAGATACGTGAACAGTAATCATACTAATTCATAGTCCTGTATTTGTTTCCATTTTGGAAAGACTACATCTGTTTTTCTGTTTGTCATCTGAGTAGCCTGACTTTCATACACACAGCCATCATGTTGGCAAAATGAATCTTCCGTCATTTCACTCATTTTCTTTCATTTATTCATTTTTATGTTTTTCTTAAAATTCTTCCCATTTTCTTCTGACTATGAGGCTACACCATTGTGACCACTAAGTTGATGCCTTTCCATTTCTCTCAGTGAACTTGATTCCTGGTAAAAATATGTTCAAGTACAAACATTTCTTTCTTTCTTTCTTTCTTTCTTTCTTTCTTTCTTTCTTTCTTTCTTTCTTTCTTTCTTTCTTTCTTTCAGTAACATTGCTATTTATCATTCCATTAATGTTTTCCTCCCAACCGAATAGAAAGGCAAGATTTTTCAGGGTGGAAGAGTTGCAGGATGGCTGTAAAAATAGTGTGTGGGGGTCAAGAAGAGAAAAGTATCCGTGGGGATTGATGGTTTTTGAGACTAAGTGTGTTCAGTGCACTAAAATGTGGAGAACAATCTAGTTGATGCTGAGAAGTAAATTTGCAGAATTCATGATATAACTGAAGTCCTCGTATTCCTGAGAAGGAAAGATACACTATCTAAAGTAAAAGATTGGTCATAGATTAGCTGTAATATGCTTTTTAAAATGTTAGAGGAGGTACAAGATAATGAATGAAAATGGAGACTGTCTTTTAGGTTTATTAGCTGGATGGAAGAAAATACTTATCGAATAATTTAGATTTTTACCTGTGAAGGAGAGAGAGAGAGAAAGGGAAGGGCTACACATTACTAGGATCAGAAAAGGAAGATGGATCATTATAGATCCTTCAGGTATTAATACGATAATAAAAATAATATGAATAACGCTGGCAAAAAATGGACAATGTAGATGAAATGGGCAGATTTCTTCGAAAACACACAACCTGCCAAAACTGGGACCAGAAGAAATGAAAATTTTGAATAGCTTTCTATGTACCAATGACATTCTATTCAAAATTACATCTTTCTTTCAAAATACATTCCAGGCCCATAAAGCTTTTCTGGTGAATGCTATGAAGTGTTTGAAAAGAAATAATGCCAGTCTTCCACAAGTGTTTTCAGAGAATCGTGAAGAAACAGTTCTAAACTCCTTTGAAGCCTGATGTAGCTCAGCACCAAAATCATACATATTTTACGAATGAAAGACACAGATGAATATCCTTCATGAATATTGAAAAAGCTAGCTTAACAAAATATTAGCAAAGCAATTCCAAAAATATGTAAAAAGGATAGTACACTGTGACTGAATGGATTTTACCAAAAATGTAAAATTGGTTGAATATTTGAAAAATGATGTATTTTATACTCATTAGAATAAAGGAATCATAGGATGTTCTCAACAGATGCAGAAAAGCATGTGATTGAATTTCATAATCACACATGGTATCAACTTGCAGCACATTAGTAATATAAAATTATTTCTTCATTCTGATAAAGGGCACCTACAAGAATCCTAAGCTTGTGAACCACTTGTGAATTAGGTGCACCAAGAAGAGAGAAGAATGTTCTCTGTCACCAATGGAATAATCCATGTTGTACTGAAGATACTAGCTATTGAGTGAGGTAAAGAAACAATAAAGAATAGGGGCACCTGGGTGGCTCAGTCGGTTGAGCGTCTGACTTTGTCTCAGGCCATCATCTCACAGTTCATGAGTTTGAGTCCCATGTTGGGCTCTGTGCTGACAGCTCAGAGCCTGGAGCTGCTTCAGATTCTGTGTCTCCTTCTCTCTCTGTTAGCTCCCTGCCCACACTCTGTCTCTCTCTCAAAATTAAGATTGAAAAATTTTTTAAAAAGAAACAATAAAGAATAAAGCATACATATTTGAAAAGAAGAAGTAAAATTTTCTTTCTTACAGTCAACATGACCATCTGTGTAAAAAATCCTAGGAATCTTGCCCAAACCCAGTTAGAATTAACAAAGATGAAAAGCCAATCCCTAAAAATAATTCTATTTTGACACACTAGCCATTCCTAATTAGCATCTTAATTAAAAACTTAGCATTTTCAATAACCTCAAAGCATAAAATGCTAGACATGTGTTTGATAAATTGTACAGATTACATACATTGAAAAAATGTGAGGGCATCCAGGTGGATCAGTTGGTTAAATGACTGACTCTTGATTTTGATTCAGGTCATGAATCACAGTTGTGAGATCAAGCCCTGAACTGGGCTCCATGTTAACAGCACAGAGCTTGTCTGGGATTCTCTCTCCCTATCTCTCCCTCTGCCTCTCCCTCCTTCTTTTTTCAAATAAATAAATAAAATTGAAAAGAGCAAAAATAATAATAATTGTGGAGGGAAATTAAAGGATATTTAAGTAAATAGAGAGATATGTCATGATAATGTATGGGAAGTCTTATTGTTTTCTTTTTTAATTTTTTAATGTTTTTATTTATTTCTGAGAGAGAGAGAGAAAGACAGCAGGAGCAGGGGAGGGTCAGAGAGAAAAAAAGATAAAGAATCTGAAACACGCTCCAGGCTCTGAGCTGTCAGCACAGAGCCCAACGCGGGGCTTGAACCCACCAACCGTGAGATCATCACCTGGGCCGAAGTCAGATGCTTAACCCACCAAGCCACTCAGGCACCCCTGGGAAGGCTTATTGCTATATTAGTTGTCCTCAAACATATATAGATCAATGAGATTCATTGGAGGAAGTATTTTTTTTAATAAATTGCTGGGGAAAAAACAGATTTTTTGGTATAAAAAGTGAACCTTGCCTTCTGACACAAATTATACACAAAAAGTAACTTACAATGGAACATAGACCTAAAGCCAAAATGAAATCCGTAAGACTTTCAGGAAAAAGAGGCTAAATCTTCGTAACTGCCATGTAGGCAAATTTTACTCCCACCAAAAAAAGGCACTAGAACATGATGAAGAAAACATAATAAATTGGACTTTGACAAAGTTAAATATTTCTGTTCTTTAAAAAATACCCATAAGAAAATGAAAATATAAACCAAAGACTGGGAAAGATACTATAAAACACATTTCTAACAAAAGGCTTGTATCCAGACCATATATTTTTTTAGTGGGCAAAAAGTTTAAACAAATAAAAAGAAGATAGGAATGACTAGTATGGACATTAAATATGCTCAATATGTTCACTATCTTTAGCCATGTAAAAATTAAAATTATGTAGAAATACCATTTTACACTGACTAAGTATCTAAAATTATCAAGTCTGATTCTGTATCATGTTGATGAAGAATTCCTGCAACAAAAATTCACACATTCCTGGTGAAAATGTAAGTGGTACAACCACTTTCGAAAAGGGCTGGCAGTTTCTTACATAGTTAAGTTTTAATTTATTGTATTACTCAGAAGTTAATTCTACTTTTATCTATGTTCAAGAAAAATCAAACAATAGCCACACATCAGCATACACACAACTGTTAATGAACATTAGAACTTTCCCCGGATAACACTCCAGAGCCCAAAACAGGTCAAGTTTATATTTTTTAATTTAAAATTTTTTTAAAATTTACATTCCAGTTAGTTAGCATATAGTGCAAAAATGATTTCAGGAGTAGATTCCTTAATGTCCCTCACCCCTTTAGCCCATCCCCCTCCCACAAACCCTCAGCGACCCTCTGTTTGTTCTTCATGTTTGTCTCTTATGCTTTGTTCCCCGCCCAAAACAGGTCAAATTTATAGATGAATAAAGTAAATATTGGTATACCCGTACAATGAGATTTTACTCAGGAGTAAAACTGAATGAATTACAAATACATAATAGTACAGATTAATATTAAAAACATTTTTGTGAGGAAAATAAGGCAGTTGCAAAACAATACTTTCAATATTATTCCATGGATATGAAGATTGATAATGGACAAAAAAATAAATGATTATAGTAATTAAATTATTGATTACATGGGGGTGTGAGTGACAATAATTGATTACGGAGTTCATGAAAGAACTCAGGTTGGTAACAGAAATGTTCTGCATACTGACTGAGACAGGATTACACGGGTATATATATTTGTCAAAAATCTTTAAATTGTACACTTAAAATTGTACATTTTATGTTAAGTAAATTATATCTCAATGAGTAAATTTAGAGAAACACTGACAAAATCAAATGTTGGCAGGGATGTGAAGTGACTAGACATTTTATACCTTGCAGCGGGGAGTATCAATTGGGACAGACATATTGGAAAATGCTATGGCTTATGCCCTGAGGCTGCATACACTCACACTCAAAGATCCAGAAAATCTAATCCCTGTCATATATGCAGAGGAAATGAGTACACATCTGCACAAAATAAAAGTTTACATCATCATCATAAATCAAAATCGCTAACTGGAAATAACCTTTAAAATAAGTAAATAAATAAATTATTGTCATGGAATACTACACGAGAATGAAAATGAACAATTATTGCTACACACACACGCGCGCGCGCGTGCACGTGCAAGTCTCTCAAACATAATGCTGAGAGTAAATAAAGAAAGCTGGTATTAAAAGATAGTATTATAAATAGAAAATAGGATTGTAAAACAAAAATTAAACAAAACCATGTTAGGACATTGGAAATCAGGATAGTTGTTCTCACTGGCAAAGTTGGAGATTAGTCACAGGGCTTATTCAGATACTAAAGATGTCTATCTTTGATCTGTTATGCAGATAAGTACATTTCGAGAAACATATCAAAAAAATATATATGTATAATTTGTGCATTTTCCTGTATGAGTGTTATATTTGATTAAAAACATGTATTTTGTTAAAAAAATTGAGATATATTTCTAATTTGTTACTGTTTTCTAAGCTTAAACTATCAAAACTGATTCACGTTGGTTGAACATTGACAATTATTTCATTTTAGGGGGCGCCTGGGTGGCTCAGTTGGTTAAGCTTCTGACTTCGGCTCAGCTCATGATCTCACAGTTTGTGGGTTCGAGCCCCATGCAGCTCAGAGCCTGGAGATGCTTCGAATTCTGTCTCCATCTCTCTCTGACTCTCCACCACTCACACTCTGTCTCTCTCGTTCTCTCGAAAATAAAAATAAACATAAAAAGTTAACATAAAAAAATTAAAGAAATTACTTCATTTTATTGTCCTATGTATCTATTATTACAGATTGAATGTTTATTTTTCTCAAGTACAAAATCTAATCAGGTAAAAATCACCACCAAACATAGCCCAGCAGATAATAGGTTACTTAGTTTTAGAACAAAGCTAAAACATCTCTCTCTTTCATTGCATGCTGTTACCTGCTTTTTCTAACTGATGAAGGAAGCACGGTTCCTTCTGTGATCAGAAAAATAGCAACGAATAAGTTACAGAATGTGTTATTAAACTGTTTTTCCTGTATGCAGTCTGATCTTAGAAAGTAAATTCGAAGCGCCTGGGTGGTTCAGTTGGTTAAACATCCAACTCATGTCATGATCTCACAACTCCAGAGTCTGAGCCCCACATTGGGCTCTGTGCTGACAGCTCAGAGCCTGGAGCCTTCTTTGGATTCTGTGTCTCCCTCTCAAAAATAAATAAACATTAAAAAAGTAGAAAGTAAGTAATTCTAGTAACATTAAGCTTAATTTTCATGTCATTGATAAAGTTATAAGTTGTAATATTGGATTTATATAATTTTTTAAAGTTATACAGCTGGTTTCCAATGACTAGAATTATAATGACCCTTCGTATTGTGTACATTGGTATACAGTGATGTCAGGTGAACCCTTTAATTGGTTTATTCTTAATTGTTTCATTCATTTGTTTTCATCTATTTCAAAACACTGTGGTTTTAAAATATAAACTTCAGCATATACATTTATATTTTTAGAATTATAGATATTTTAACTTAAAATATTAAAGATACCATTGCATACATAAACAAACTAATTTATAGCTTTTCTTTATTATCGCCTCTTTGTATTTAAATGTAGAAGTGAACTGCATTGAAGCAGAATACATTAGAATACATTGAATTTTATATTGATAAAATAAATACTACTATATGAAATTTTGCTATATTTTATTTATTTATTGTTTATTTATGTATTGATTATTTTTTAAATTTTTAAAAACGTTTTTATTTATTTTTTGAGAGACAGCCTGAGTGGGAGAAGGACAGAGAGAGAGACACACACAGAATCCAAAGCAGGCTCCAGGCTCTGAGCTGTCAGCACAGAGCCTGACATGGGGCTCAGTCTCGCAAACTGTGAGATCATGACCTGAGCTGAAGTTGGACACTCAATTGGCTGAGCCACCCAGGTGCCCAAGTTTATTTATTTATTTTTGAGAGAGAGAGAGGCAGAGACAGAAGGAGAGAGAGAATCCCAAGCAGGCTCCACACCATCAGGACAGAGCCTGGTGCGAGGCTCAGTCTCATAAACCACGAGATCATGACTTGAGCCAAAAACAAGAGTCAGACGCTTAACCAACAGACCCACCGAGATACCGCAACTTGGTTATATATATATTTTTTAAAATGCATGTATATCCCTAAAAGTGCTGCTTCTGTAGGATAATAAAGTGACCATGCCTTCTGATTACTTACAAGTTCTATTCTGAAGTGAAGGAACTGGAACATTTGCTTTGTGTATCACATCACTTTGAATTGCCACCAATCAGAATCATAAGCACACATTTGTAAACAAACCAAGGCCAAAAAATACGGATGCAGTAATGGTCTTAAAGTCTATATAAAATGAGCTAAGCTTGTAAGTAACTGAGTGCTCTTTGTGGAGGTCAACGTATGAAGTCCAATGGCGGAATTAACACCCTGTATGTTTTTGAGGCTCCAGAGTTCCCTTTCACTGTTTGTTTGTGTCCCTGCTCTCCTGTAGTGACCCACACTCCCTTCCTCCATCTCTCGGCCTCCCTCATTAGTGACGCTTATTTTCCACTCCCTTGCGTATGGCCAAATGTTTCCTAGAACTAAGACATTATATGCGATTATGAGTGAAACATCTAAAAAAAGCTCATTGCTAAAATCATGTAAAATTATATTGTGTTTTATACCATTAAACTAGAGACTTTGAATGGATAAATTATCTTTGGTTTCGTATTAGGCACAGAAAGCCACATAAAAAATGAGCTGAAATGTGTTAAATGGTTACTATGTATGTGTCAGGTACCAATTCTAAGCGCTAAGATTTAAGCAAAACACAAAATTTGCTGAAGATCATGTTGTTAGAGAGAGGCAAAGCCAAAGGTGCATGTCCATCCGGCTTCAAATCCCTAACTCTTCTTTAAATGCCATAGTATTCAGTTTTAAGTATGTATACACACACATATTTATAATGTGGGTATAATATGTGTACTGTATATGTGTATATGCATAATATGTCTTAGTTTATATAATGTTTGTAATGTGTATATATATAATGTATACAATGCATATATATAACATGCTTGAAAGATATAAATATATATATTTATTTATATGTGTATATATATAGCTTTGAAAATGTGTACATTAAAATATACATATTTAAAACATGTATTTTTAAAACACATACATGTATGCACACACATTTTTAAAATTTGCACTCTGTCAGCTTGAGTGCCTCAACTGAGTCTTCCATAAAATGGGAACAAGAATAGAACATGAATAGAGTTGTTGGAATAATTAAATAACTCAAGAAGTGTGTTTAGAATGGTAAATTACACGTAGAAACATTTCAATACCTTAATCAAAAAATGTATATTTACAGGCTACTCTTTTTATTACTTAATTTAGACTTATTTTTCTTGTCTTCTCCTGGCTCTGATAATTTTCTTTTCTGACTCCCATGAAATCAATTTACCAGTCTATAAAAATTTAGGATGGTCATTTTCTTCTAGCAAAGCTTAATATTCTATGTGTTTATAGACTCGACCAAAGCTGATGCAAGCTAATATTTATAGAATGGCCAAATATTTGATCATTCAATGGTGGACACCTTTGAGAAAGAAAGGAGATGCTACCACTAATACCAGGACTAGAAGTCTAAATTGTGACAATTGTGGAAAAATGGCAGCAGATGGTCACGATACCATGTAGCAGTTGTGTTGCCAGAAAGTCTCTGTGTCTAATCAATATGCTGTGACAACTGCATGCTCTATATCATCTCAGAACTATTACTTTTCATATTAATATTGCCTACAAATGAGCTCTACTCATCTCTAAATTGAGAAGTTCTGTCTTTTATGACAGGTTCCATTTGTTTTTCTCTTCTGGCTTCAGTGAGAGAATACATAATTTAAACTCTGAAATTTTGGTGGGAAAAATAAACCCTTAGGTAGGGTCTAGGAATTCCAATTTGTACTCAGAGAAGGTTCAAAAAAATTTTATTTGAGACAAATGGCCTGCCTTTCACAGTCTCCAGTTTTACACTTTTACCATTTCATGATAGCTCTTATGAAGATTATATATGATTATTATACGTTATCGTGTATGGTTTTAATTCCTCAAATTATTTTGGATGTTGGTAGAATTTAAATTATAAATACATCTAAGTATTTAATTAATTTTCTATTGTATATTCTATCAATGTACCTTTTCAGCCAATCTTGCAGATAAATTGATACACATTCTGAATAAGATCAAAATTAACAGTTTTCACTGTTTTTACACATGTATCTATACTAGCACTTGGTTATATGATTTTAACAGGAATATTAAAATGTAGGTTTGAAGCTGATTGACAACAGTTATCATGACAATACCAGGATTTTTCAAGCTTTAACCTGGAAGGAGAACTGTCAGAAATGTCCTTCAAAGTATGAGGCAACTCTTCAGCTACAGCTAATGGAATCTGTCATTAAAACAAGTTTAAAATTTTGGATATGGCTTTCCAGAATAAAAAACCTTAATATTAGATAGAATGGAATGATTCTGGGTTCCTATAATAACATATTAGTTTTTCTCTTTAATTACTGCAGAATCATGATTTGAAAGAATGGGGCAGGGGGGCGTTTGGGTGGCTCAGTCAGTTAAGCGTTCAACTTTGACTCGGGACATATCTCATGGCTTGTAAATTCAAGTCCAGCGTCAGACTCTGTGCTGGCAGCTCAGAGCCTTGATCTTCCTTGGGATTCTGTGTCTCCCTCTCTCTCTCCCCTTTCTCCACTTGTGTTCTGTCTCTGTTTCTCAAAAATAAATAAATGTAAAAAATTAAAAAAAAAGAATAGAGCATGGATGAATTTGCAAAAAAAAAAATGATCAGGTGATCAGTTATTGTAAGAGAGGCAGGGATTCTGAGTATAAGAAAAAGAGATCAGGATCATATTCAGATTCTAGGAACAAAAGAGATGAGTAAGTCTAGATGCAAGTATCTTGTCCTTTGACTATTGTCCCACCCTAAACTTCCACTAGTTCCACTTAGTTTTTCTAAAATCCACATTTTAGTTGTTATAATAAAAGTGACCTTCTTAAGGCAGAAACCTATTAACACAGCTTTATTATCACGATATGCAGAACTCTTTCAAATGCTGGGCCATAGTCAATTCAGCAGAACACCTTAATAAGTTGGGATCAATACATTTATTTAAGGAGACTAATTTGGATAAATGATGGTAAGGAAAATTAATCTGTTGAAAAAGGTGTGAACGATATTAGGGGTTAAGGCTGATGAATGCATAGAGCAAGAATGGAGAAAGATGATGTTAATTGAGGTTTTAACAGAGGCATGACAAGCGAAAACAAATAAGCGAACAAAATTAATACTGTGAGTGAAATGTTTAACATTCAGCTTTAAGTTGTCGATTGTATTACGATATATCCTGAATTCTCTGTTGGCCCGGAACTTTAATAAGAGTTCATTGGGTAAATAAGCAGTGAGTTCACAAAACAGTGTGGAAGGAAGGAAAACAGTAGAAGCATTTCTTAGTGTAGATAAAAGCGGTGTGAAAAGATTTGCAGATTTAATGGGGCCAATCATGTAGCAGAATTCAATGGCATAGGAGTTTATAATAAGGGTGTAACCCTTTTGAGTATTCTCTTAGATGATAAATTATTGGCGACCGAGCTATTATATTTGAATATTAAAGGCAATGATCCTCTCGAAGCAGATTTCTCCAGGCACCACAAACTTGACTTACTTAAAGGCACACATACGCAATGGCATTATTTGTCCATACTTGTTACTAGAATAGTATACCTATCATACTCACTCCCCCAGTAAAACTGACTTTAAATTTTTTTTAATAGTTTTTATTTATTTTTGAGACAGAGAGAGACAGAGCCTGAGCCGGAGAGGGGCAGAGAGAGAAGGAGACACAGAATCTGAAATAGGCTCCAGGAGCTGAGCTGCCAGCACAGAACCCAATATGGGGCTGGAACTGACGAACTGAGAGATCATGACCAGAGCTGAAGTCGGACACTTAACCAGCTGAGCCACCCAGGCGCCCAAAAACTGAGTTTAAAAAAGATTTGTCTGAGTCTTCAATACAATTATATGCCCAGAACTGGTCTTAGAATAGGTCAAGAATAATGAATTACTGGTCCTCCATTCTTTTTTTTTTAATGGTTTATTTATTTCTGAGAGAGAGAGAGAAGAGAGAGAGAGACAGTGTGATCAGGAGAGAGAGAGAGAGAGAGAGAGAGACAGTGTGATCAGGGGAGGGTCAGAGAGACAGGGAGACACAGGATCCAAAGCAGTCTCCAGGCTCTGAGCTAGCTGTCAGCACAGAGCCCGACGGGGGGCTCCAGCCCACTAACTGTGAGATCATGACCTGAGCCGAAGTCGGACGCTCAACGGACTGAGCCACCCAGGCGCCCCAACGGGTCTTCCATTCTTAAAGTGTAGTCTACACAGAAGCTTCACTGGCATCAACTTGGAAACTGTAGAACATGGAGAGCCCCCAGCACTGACCCCAGACCCCTGAATCATAACCTGAAATTTATCAGAGATACCCAGGTGACTCAAAGGCACATTGAAGTTCCAAAAGCACCACTAATTTCAGTTACCTACTATTTTGTTAAAAACAAAAACAAAAAACTACAAAATTAATGGTTTAGGGGCGCCTGGGTGGCTCAGTCAGTTAAGAGACCGACTTCGGCTCAGGTCATGATCTCACCCTTCATGGGTTTGAGTCCCATGTCCGCTCTGTGCTGACAGCTAGCTCAGAGCCTGGAGCCTGTTTCAGATTCTGTATCTCCCTCTCTCTCTCTCTGACTCTCCCCTGCTCATGCTCTCTCTCTAAAAAATAAATAAAACCTTAAAATTTTTAAAAAATCAAAAATTAATGGTTTAAAATTTAAAAAAATATATAGTATCTTTTCTCATGTGTTTTTGAGTTGATTGGTCCTCTTGCTGGACTCCTTTAGAGTATTCTATGCTACTGCAGCCAGAAGGTAGCTTTATGCTGAAACATTCAAAATGGCGTCACTTATGACTGTGTAGTGAGGCTAGCTGGAAGTCCGGGACTCCTTTCTCTCTCAATCTCTCTTTGTCCTTCCTTGTAGTATGTTGGATTTCTTTTCAAAATAGTTAGATCTCAAGAGCATTCCGAAGAAAAACAAGATGCAGTGTGGACATGTTGAAATGCTTACCAAGCTTTTATTTGCTTATCTTCCATTGACTGAGGCCAGTCGCAAGACCAAAGTCGGAATCCATGTGGGAGGCAGAAATTCAAAGCTTTGAATTTCAATGTCATGATGTTATTTCTCGTGAAATGGTGTTCTTACAAGTAAAGCGTACATATCAATTTTCTAAATGGCAGATAGTTGATTATTTTGCATTTGACAATCGAAATTATGGGGATATGCAAAACCCCATTTTCACAAGGCAAAAAGAAAAATGACTGAGACTCATGTAGGCCTTGTGTTCAAATACATTCAATAAATTTTGTCCTCTTAATAGGTAAACAAATCCAAATTTGATTAAAAGAATTAAGCTGGCCAAAACCAAATATGGCTAGTTGCTATAAAAATTAATTATGTGTTCAGGATACTCATTTAGTCTGCAAATGTAAAATAAATAAGATAAGCAGAACTCTCTACAACTATTGATCACAATGTCTAATAAGAAAAAGGGAATCATATGGCATTCTTTAATAGATTTTGACTTACACAGATGGGTTGCATTAAACTGAGTTGCCTCTAAGTCCAAGGAGTGAGAACATGAAATCACTGGGTGACTCTCACACTTAAAATCAGTAATAATTTTACATTAATGTCTACAAGTAATTTGACAAGCCTGTCTGAGCACCACTTTCAGCTAATATAAAGTCTCAGCTATAATACACTTTTGGAAAGTTTTATATTTTGTAATCAGAGTTGAGGGCACTAATGGGTCAGTGATAAGAAGCCTCAGATACTGGCATATTCATTGTTCCATAACCAGATATAACATTAAAATTTATATGCATGGAATAAGAACAGCTCCATTCACCTTTGTAGTCATAAAGTATAGCCACCAAACATCACTTCTCCACAAAAATACTTCTGTGAGACTTTGCCTGCCTTCCATTCTGTGGAAACCTGAATATATGGCCATGGCTTATACAGTTGCATTACCAGAATAAGAAATCAAATACTCAGAAAGTCACAATTTCTCAAAAAATGGATCTCCGTTCTCTCAGGAGCTGAAATGCAATGCTTGGAATTCAATGATACAGGCCAAGAATAGAATCTGTAAAGATGCAGGCGTTGCATAGTAAAATGATAACAAAGGCTCAGACTTTGAGAGAAAAATCAGAGCTTCAGTTCTATGAAACCAAGGAAAGTCCTTCAATGTGAAAGACATGGCTTCTGCTATTTTATAGGTAGTTTATATGAGGAGCTGGTGTGAATTTAAACATGTTTTGATAGGTCTACCTAAGAGGGGCAATGGGATTGATACGTCTGTTTAGGAGTGTCCTCAAGACATCAGACATTAGTTTGCCTGCTTTAATTGACCTCTGTGTAACATGCTTGGGCTCAGGCAAATTTAGAAACATCTGAAGTACATATAGTTTATAGGGAAACAAGCCAGACGGCAGAGCAGCTAGAAATTTAATAGATCCTGGGGAGAGAAAATCTCAAAAAGCCCTCCTAGGAACTCAGTCGAATGTGTAGATCAAGAAAACTGCACACATGTGGTAGCTTCCACTCAACATAGAAACAAACAGAAAAAAACACGAGGCAAACTTGGTTACATTCCCCAAGCTCTACACAGACTCATCAGCATAGGACAGAAGCACAAATAGTGAAAGGGAACCTCTAATCAAACAGTGAAAGGTAAGCTATCCCTACCGACGGTCAATTCCTAGGAAGATCGGCTTACAATAACATCATACTCACCCCTGGCACTCTGAAATACTGTGTGCAGGACCAAATTAAGCCCAGTACCTCTGAGTGTGATGGTATTTGGAGATGGCATCTTTAGAGAGGTAACCACATTAAAGTGATGTTATTGACTGGATCTTAATCAAAGATGACTGGTCTCCTTATTAGAAAGGGACACTTGGACATAGACATAAATAAATGTAAGATGATGTGAAAAAGCGTACAGAAAAGACAGTCATACAAGTCCAGCAGAGAAGACTGGAAAACATTCTTCCCTTACAGTCTTCAGAAGGAACTAACCCCTGCCTTGAGCTTGGATTTTTAGCTTCCAGAACTGTGAGATAATGAATTTCTGTTCTTCAAATCATTTGGTCTATAGTATTTGTTACAGCATCCCTGGCAAACAATTACAAAGGTGTAAAAATCTAAACTCTTTGGACTATAATAGTGGCCTCCGAGGCATACATACATACACACAATAGCAGGGGATAGAAATCTAACAGACCAGGGGGCCATAAAGAACAAATTCTGAACAAAAAGTAGCAAATGCTGGTCCAGGAATGACTCTTAGATGGGCTAGGCCAATAAAAACAAAAAGGAAAGATTTGTGTAGGGACATCAAAGGCTGCACAAAGTGAGAAAATAAACTGTAGAATTAGCCCATCATGTCTCTAAATAAAGAAAGAAGTAAACAAAGATGATAATATCAATATTATTATTGAAGAATACATCATGCCCCAGAATTGCTAAAATGTCTTATTTAAATTGTTTTCTAAAAAAAAAGACATGCAAATAAAAAGGACAATTTGAACCACACACATTAAAAAGAGTAGACAATAAAAACTCACAGAAGTTGACAATTGGTAGGGTTTCCAAGCAAAGACTTCTCAGCATTGATTGCAAATATATTAAAAAAATCTAAAGGAAATTACGCTTAGAAAATTATAGGAAGGTGAGATAACAATGTCTCATCAAACAGGCAGATGTGAATAAAAAGAAAGTATTTTTTTTTTTTTAAGCTTACTTATTTTGAGAGAGAGAGAATCCTAAGCAGGGCTCAAACTCACAAACCATGAGATCATGACCTGAGCTGCAGCTGGACAGTTGACCGACTGAGACACCCAGGTGCCCCCAAAAGAAATTATTTTAAAACTGGGAGCTATGATATACAAAAGTACAATAACTGAAATTAAATTTCACTAGAGGAAGCTTGAAAATCGATTTGAATTGGCAAAAGAGAGAATCCACAAACCTAAAAGTAGATCAGAGAATGTGCAATCTGAAGAATGAAGAAAAATGAATAGAGCTCCAGAGAAATGTCACAAATGTATGATTCCATTTATATGAAATATTCACAATAGGCTGATTTATGTGACCAAAGTAGATCAGTGGGATTTGGGGTCCTGCACATAAGAAGCTTGGGAGTCACTAATCTACTCTTCCAAGAAGTGGAAAGCTCAATAGACTGCAAAATCAAGAACTCCTTTTGGAGAGGACCTGGGGAAGATCACTGCGGCCAAGTTTCAAGAGAGATAGGTGAATACAGGAAATTGCAGTTTGAACGGAGATAAGAAAAACTGCACTATATGTGGTGAAATGCTGGAGATCGAGCGTGGGGAAGTCTGACGGTTAAAAACTCCAATAGGAAGCAGTCATAAGACAAGACTTCACAACTTTGTGAGATTTTCCTCACATTTACAAATTTACAAATCATATATCAATTTGCATGACTCAGAAGTCACATATCAATCAATGAGGACGAAGTTTTGATAAAATTCAACACCCGTTCATGATAAAAACTCTCACTAGATTAGGAATAGAGAACGAACTTCATCAACTTAATAAATAATAGCTACAAAATACCTGCACCTATATCATACTTAATGGTGAAAAACATAAAGCTTTCCCACCAATGTCATGTACAAGGCAAGGATGTACTACCCAGTTCAGTCAGACATGATAAGTATATACAAGTATATAGATGGGAAATGAAGAACTAAAACTGTCTCTGTTCACAGATGACATGATTGTCTGTGTAGAAAATGAATAGAATCAGCAGGGAAACTTCTGGAATTAATAAGCTATTACACAAGTGTAATTCTAGTCCTTGCTCCCACATTATTGATGGAAGTGAAAGTCTACCCATATTCTTCAATCTTTTTCTCTTTGTTCAGAGAGTGTAGTTTCTTTTGATCTATATTCAAGGTCACACACATTTTTTTATCTCCAGTCTGCTATGAGTCTAAATAGCATTTCAAAAAATTTTAGTTATTTGAGGAGACTTCATGCTGTTTTCCAGAGTGGCTGCACCAGTTTGCATTCCCACTAACAAAACTAAACAGCCCTGTTTCTCTGCATCCTTGCCAACATCGATTGTTTCCTGAGTTGTTGATTTGAGCCACTCTGACTAGTGTCAGATCGTATCTCAATGTGGTTTCGATTTGTATTTCCCTGTTGATGAGTGACGTTGAGCATCTTTTCATGTGTCTGTTAGCCGTCTGGATGTCTTTTTTGGAGAAGTGTCTATTCATGTCTTCTGCCCATTTCTTTACTGGATCATTTGTTTTTCAGGTACTGATTTTGGTTAAGTTCTTTATAGATTTTGGATACTAACCTTTTGTCATTTGCAAATATCCTCTCTCATTCCATTGGTTGCTTTTTAGTTTTGTTGATTGTTTCCTTTGCTGTGCAGAAGCTTTGTATTTTAATGAGGTCCAATAGTTGATTTTTGCTTTTGTTTCCCTTGCCTTTAGAGATATGTCAAGTAATAAGTTGTTGGAGCCTAGGTCAAAGAACTTGCTGCCTGTTTTCTCCTCTAGGGTTTTGATGGTTTCCTGTCTCGCATTTAGGTCTTTCATCCATTTTGAGTTTATTTTTGTGTACGCTATATGAAAGTGGTCCAGTTTCATTCTTCTGCATATTGCTGTTGAGTTCTCTCAGCACCATTTGTTAAAGAGACTATCTTTTATCCATTGGATACTCTTACCTGCCTTGTCAAAGGTTAGTTGGCCATACATTAATGGGTCGAGTTCTGGGTTTTCTATTCTATTCCATTGGTCTATGTGTCTGTTTTTGTGCCAATATCATATTGTCTTGATGATTACACCTTTGTAGTAGAGGCTAAAGTCCAGGAATGTGATGCCTCCTGCTTTGGTTTTCTTTTTTTAACATTCCTATGACTATTCAGGATCTTTTGTGGTTCCATACAAATTTTAGGATTGTTTGTTCTAGCTCTGAGAAGAACACCAGTGCAATTTAGATTGGGGTTATTTTGAATGTATTGAATGCTTTGGGTAGTCTTGACATTTTAACAACATTTCTTCTTCCAATCCATGAGCATGGAATATTTTTCCACTTCTTTGTGTCCTCTTCAATTTCTTTCATAAGCTTTCTATAGTTTTCAGCATACAGATCTCTTATATCTTTGGTTAGGTTTATTCCTAGGTATTTTATGGGTCTTGGGGCAATTGTAAATGGGATCAATTTCTTGATTTCTCTTTCTGTTTCTTCATTATTGCTGTACAGAAATGCAACCAATTTCTGTACATTGATTTTATATCCTGCAACTTCGCTAAATTCATGTATCAGTTCTAGTAGCTTTTAAATTACCCTGCAACCCAGAAATAGCACTACTAGGAATCTATCCAAAGGATAAAAGAGTGCTGATTCATAAGGGCACATGTGCCCCAAAGTTTATAGCAGCACTATCAACAATAGCCAAATTATGGAAAGAGCCAAAATATGCATTAACTAATGAAAGGATAAAGAAGATGTGGTTTATAAATACAATGAAATACTACCTGGCAATGAGAAAGAATGAAGTATTGCCATTTGCAACAACATGGATGGAACTGGAGGGTATTATGCTACGTGAAATAAGTCAGTCGGAGAAAGGCAGACATCTTATGTTTTCACTCATATGTCGAAAATGAGAAAACTTAACGTAAGACCATGGGGGAAGAAGAGGGGGAAAAGTAAGTAGTTTCAAACTGAGAAGGGGGCAATTAATAAGAGACTCTTAAATACAGGAAACAAACTGTTGGTGGGAGTGGGGTGGGGGAGAGGGTAAAATGGGGAATGGGCATTGAGGAGGGCACTTGTTGGCATGAGCACTGGGTGTTGTATGTAAGTGATGAATCATGGAAATCTACTCCCAAAGCCAAGGGCACACTGTATATACTGTATTTTAACTGACTTGATAATAAATTATCTTTTTAAAAAAATGTAAAAAATTAATTTGTAAAAAATTTAGTTATTCTCCTTTTCATCTTTAAAATATTATTTTAAAGACATTATTTCAATGTCTTTTTTGACAGTCCTTACCTGAATATGTATTTTCCTTTATTTTAAGTATATATATGTAATTTAACCATATGTTCAATAGCTGTTCTTTGATAAGTGTAATTTCTGATCTCAAAGTCTATTTCCATTGACTGCCTCTTTTCTTCAGCAGGTTTCATTTTCCTATTTCTTATTATTTCTAATAATTTGGGGTTGAAAATTGGACACTGTTGAAAATGTACCATTTTATCTGCTACTCTATATGGCAGTTAATTTCCTTGGACTCAAAGAACAAAATTTTTCTTCTCTGCATTTCACAAAAATGAATACCTATGCTGTTCTTGTTTTCCCATCGTTGCTGTTTTATCCCAGCCTCCTGAGGATGTCTCTCTAATTCCTATAAAGCCTAGAGCTCCTTGGCAGCCCCAGATGCTGTCACCTGACATTTGAAAACCAGATGCTTCGGGTTTCTGCTTTCTGAGCTGCAGAGTTTTAGGAGTGCACTGTTATAACAGCAAAGCCTCACACACGTCACCCCATCCAGCTCTATCATTCAAGCCCCCTGCGTCTCCCTACTGACTTTGTTGGGCCCTGGGGTCTCCTGAACACGGAAATATACATAGTAGTCAGACATTTGTGAAGAGCATATGCTCAAAATATGTGTTGTTCTGGGATAGCCTTGCTACCAGAATTCACCTCTTTAAATCCCTAGTGATGAACCCCTATTTCTGGCACCTGAGTTAAAGCTGTGGCTTTCACTTCTGTTTCCCACGGTTTTAGAAAAGAGGTTTGGTGAAGGATCTCAGGTTGGAAAGCCTCAGAATCCTAATTTTTCCCCTTTTGTTTGCATTTTTTTGAAAGGTGCATTTTGTGAAATGCTCCTCTGACTTCTATGTTCTGTTGGATGCTTCATGGTGTCATCTTCTTCCTTTTCTCTTCCTCTTCCTCCTCCTCCTCTTCCTCCTCCTCCTCTGTCTCGCTCTCCTTCTCCTTCTTGGAGCCACATAATTTATTTAGTCTAAGTTCCAATCTTAACAGATAACAGAAAAATTGACCTAGTAATTTAAGTATATCAGTCTTATTTCAGTACATAAGAAATGACCACTAATGAAAACTAAAAGAAATATTTATATTAGGAAATGAGAAAAAAAAAACAGAACAATATAAGCCACACACACACACACACACACACAAACACACACACACAAACAACTAAGATGAGAAAATAATAAAGGTAAGTAGGGAAATAAATGAACTATGCAAAAAATAGCCAAATGGATAAATAAACCTAATCACTTGTTAATTTGAAAATACGAATGATTTATTACATAAATAACTGATAAGCCTGATGTGATAGACAGTGTAAAAATATGCAAAATTAGAAATGCTAAAGGAGATATACCGCCAAAACATAAGTACTACTCCTCAGTGTTATTGTTATCCAGTCGCATGGCAACAAATGTGGAAACTTGGAGATAACAAGAACATCCTTTGCAAACCTTCCTCTAGACTATATCATTTGAGAAAAAAATGAGTAAGTGTGTTAAAATGTATCTGAACCAGAATATTTCATGAATTAGTATTATCTGACTCTTAAGAAGCAAGCGATCCCAAAGTAATTGAAAAGTCTCCAGATGATAGTCAATTGAAAAATCTCCCCAATAGTTTTCTAACGCCAGCTTAGTATTAAAGGATGGTAAATAACATAGTTTAAACTGAAGCTATAAAGATGTAAATTCTATACCCCCATTTTACTGACAATAACTGAACAATGAAAATGGTTTTCTCACCTCACAGGTCCAGCCCTTCCAGAATCATGGAAGGAAACTGAAAACCCGAGGACTCCTCAAATTAGTGTAATATACTAGAGAGTTATCTAAATCATCACCTAGAAAGATGTTGCCTCCTTTTAAAACTAATTTATGAGCACATGAAAAGCTAATCTTATATTTCTTATTATTTAATGTATCTTTATATGCTCAGCTTCTTTCCTGTGAACAGAAGATATTGCTTTTAAATGAAACTCCTGGAATTACCCTTAACTGCTTAAAGAGCAGAACAGCTGTGCATGATTAATGTTATTATAATAAATACTATGAGAATTTGTAACAAATTGTCAACTGTCATTACCTGCCACCAAAATAATTCATCACTTTTTAAATTCTAAATTCATAATTACCAACCTGATTAATCCATTTTAAGATTACTCAATTCATTAGGCTATTTGATTTGGTTCATTGGCCAGGCCCCAATATGTATGTAAAAACTATATTTTAAGTCTGTAAATCAGCAGCTCTCCATTGGAACAATGTGCTTGTGACTTAATATGTTATTCATGTGAATATTTTATGTTTATTCTTATGAACTTTAATTAACTTTTTTGAGCTTTGGGAATAAAAATTAGCAATGTCTCTAATATCCAATAAATGTGCAATCCAGACATTTTTGTCCACAATGCCACAGGGATGTTTTACTCTTTTCCCTATATATTTTTTCCTTCCTATGATTTGTAGGAAGTGTACTTTTCTAGGTTATGTCAAAATTAAAGCAAGAAAGAGTTGCATTGTGACCTACCTCTTGTAGGCATTATATTTTCATTAACTACCATTGCTTAATGTTGAAATTCAAATATCTATAACATGTACAAAGGTAAAACATTTTGAATGTGTAAGCTTTCATTCATATGTTTGGGATTTTTTAAATTTTTTTTTAAAATTTATTTTCAGAAAAAGAGACAGAAAGAGAAAGTGAGCAAGCAGGGAAAGGGCAGAGAGAGAAAGAGAGAGAATCCTAAGGAGTTTCTGCACTGTCAGCCGAGAGCCCAGGGAAGGGCTCCAACTGTGAGATCATGACCTGAGCTGAAATCAAGAGTTGGACTCTTAACCAATTGAGCCACCCAGTTGGTTCATTTGTATATTTGTGACAAATATTACCAACTAAAAAAGTTTTCCACAGTCTGTGTCTCCCATCTTCACAAATAATATATGGTATTATTCTTAAAAAGAGTTTAAAGATGAATTAAAGAACCTCAGGATTCCATTTAGTATAATGTTGTGAAATTCTCATTTGAAACTATGACTTGCCTAAGGTCTTCTGTTCCCCATGTGCACATGTGTTCAGGGATCACCTAAATCACATGATGGCCATTCATTTCACTTTAGCATATTTCCTCTGAAGTTGTTAAAACCAAATACGTGTTTTCAACTTAGATTTATTTACAAAAGGAATAAAATAGAAATTCAACTGTGGTTGTGTGTGTGTGTGTGTGTGTGTGTGTGTGTGTGGTCAGCAACCCAAATCTTATATAATTCTTCCTTATTTCCCAGGAGTAGATCAAAGAATAGTGAATTCACTGATACTTACATGCAATATTAACTCAGGCAATCACAGATTTCATTGCCCATGAATATCTACCAACATTTGAAATATCTATTGCATCTCAGTGATATCCCCCATTTTAATTTTACCCCATCATGATTTTCTCTTATGCATCTTTAATTTAATTTCCGAAGATGATGTGGAGAGAGGAGTCTGAAAGGAGAATATTTCTTGACTATAGGAAAATTTAAAGGGTGAAAGGAGTCATTCAAACCACTATTCACATTTCTGTGACTCTCCATTTAAGTGTATGCAGAAATGACAGTTTTCTTTCAGATCTGAACTCTGGAATTAGTATTGCTTTACTTAAACTACATTTAAAAAATAGTATCTGAGGGGAATATAGTCAATAAAATTTTAGTAATTCTGTAAGGTGACAGATGGTAATTACACTTCTCATGCTGAGCATTGTGTAATGTATTCAATTGTGGATTCGCTATTTTGTACCCTGAACTATACATCAACTATACTTCAATTAAAAAATAGCATCTGAGATAGTCTTTTCGGTTGTTAAATTCTGATAATGCATGGAAAGAAGACACTTAGCCAACTATTTATTCATATGTGTTTGGAGAACTTTCAAGGAATTTAGGACAATAAGAAAAATTTCATTTCTCTAGAAATGTTATGATTCTTCTAATGACAAAACCATTTTCCCTATCATGAAGTTGTTCATGAATAGGCATACACCACAAATCTGGCCATGGATAGGCAATGTTTGCGAGACATTTGTGGGGAAGTTTTTTTTTTTTTTTTCTTTCTTTACTTTCAGGAAAGACACTTGGGAAGCCAGACATTCATTTCCTGCTGGGTGAGTTGGTGAGGCTGGGTGTCCTGATCCCCATGGTGGCCATCTTACAAATACAAGGTGAATTTACCCTAGAATAAAACCTGCGATGTGGCAAATAATTCTGATAATCTGTAGACATAGTCGTAGATCCTGAGTAAGTTACAACATTCTGAGGCTATTACTAATGGTGATACTGTGAAGGCTAATTCTCAAAGTGAGTTACTCAATTTAGCTCAAATTCTGTCTAGACTGATAAATGTATTTCCAACAACTTCACATAAAAGTCCTTATATTGTTCTCCAAATATTATTTTGTATTAGAAAACAGTCTTAGCTAAAATGTGGTTATATTTTACTTTGTATGAAAAAATTGGAGGTGCAGTGGGAAAGTAAGAGAAAATCTATTGAATATTTTTACTTCACAGGGTCTCTCATAGCCAGCATTTGTTTCCTTGTTTTCCTCATGATTATAGTTTCCTAAGTTATCAACTTACCACAGGGAAAACACATTGTCTCAGGACATTTACAAGGTCACTAGCATCAATGTAGTCATAGAGTGTATTTATATTTTTACCTTATTTGCACAAACTAGTTTTTATCTCAATGACTGACTGTGATCTACTCTCATCTGCCAGCAATAGGGAACAAGTATCTTGGATATGTATTCTGTGCTCCAGAGTTCTTATATTTCAGGGCTGTTTCCAAATGAATAGCTATCATTAAATTTTCACTAAACATCACACAAGTTCAAACATCTCCATTCTATCATTTTAGTTTTGTTTTACCTTTAAATATTTCTCTTAGTAAAAGTTGCTAATATAATAAATGCAGAGTTAGTCATGATGTAAAAACAGGGAATGGAATTTTGTACATTATTAAGATGCTTTTTAGCTATGATAGATTTTATCATAGAGAATTATTCAGCTGTATAAATATTTGCCCTGTTTATTGTGGGGTTTTGGAGGCAAATAAAGTTCTAGCACTTAATTAGTTAACTGAATTATAATACAAACTAGCATTGCAAAATCAAGTAGCCATTAAATAGAATAAATTCAATCCATATTCATTGTCATGGAATTCTATGTCAAGATGTTGAATAAAAAACAAGTCATAATAATAAACAATATGACAATAAAATATGTAAATATATGTATAGAAATATGTATTATAATAATATAAGTATATTTTATTACCATATATAAATTCATAGACTATTGTTAAAGGTGTTTACTTCAGGAGATGAAGTATTATTTGTTTTTCTCTTTTACCTCTATAATTTTTTTATATATAGGGATGATTTTAAAAGCTTTGTTCTGTTTTAAAATTTCTCTCCCCTAAGCAAAGTTTCTTATTTTTTCCCCTCACAGATCTCTTTCAAGATCTAATGAAAGTACAGAGCTTTATCCCTAGAGAATGCTTTAAAATATTGCAGTGGGCGAGAAATTATTCATAATTGCCTGCACCAATGATTTCTGATGTAAAAATAAATATGTCATGCTATCTAATGGAAGATCTCTATCATTACAGCAGCAACACAAGAGTCATTAATGTGTTCATTTATTTATTCAATAAAATTAACTGAGGGATGGATTTGTATCAGAAACTAGTCTCATAAGAATTAATGATAGTGACAGAAAAGGTGAGTTCCATAACCTCATGAAGCATTTTATGCTAGAGTAGACCATACAAGTAAGTAAACAGAAGTATCTCGTTATGCTGAGAAGCATTCTATGCTAGAATAGACCATACAAGTAAGTAAATAGAAGTATGCTCATTATATTCTGGCAGTGGTATGAATACTAAATAAATCTAGGTGATAAGTAATTGGGGAAATAAGATATTGAGAGTCATGGAAGATATTTTTTGAGAAGTTAGTCAGGAAAGGAATCTGTGATTATGTGAAAATTGAGTGAAGACCTATATGAAGTAATTGATTTGTATCAATGTGTAAATTTATAAATATTTCAATTTGTGCTTTTGAGTTTTTGTTCTTTTAATGTACAGTACCATCATGGAAAGAAAAAAATATATTTTGAATTCTTGATATGGCATGATCTGATATTTTGCTCAAGATGACAAGTATTTTGTTTTTTGTTTTTTGTTTTATTAGTGTTTTATTTATTTCTGAGGAAGAGAGAGCGCGAGAGCGTGAGAGAGAGGCAGCTTGAGCAGGGAAGGTCAGAGAGAAAGGGAGACAGAATCTGAAGCAGGCTCCAGGCTCTGAGCTGTCAGCACAGAGCCCGACGTAGGGCTCGATCCCATCAAACGTGAGATCATGACCTGAGCTAAAGTCGGACGCATTACCGACTAAGCCACCCAGGTGCCCCATTTTGTTTTGTAAAATAAAAACCTTCTTGTAGGAAACAAAAATCTATGCATTTCATGAAGGAATGGAATGTCTATGACACTGAGTAATATGTCTCTTGTGACCAGCTTACTCGTGGCTGGTCTTTTGCTTTTTAATTTTGTTTTTTTTTATTTATTTAATTTTTCTAATTAGTTTTTGTCCCACCCAGTGTATCATGATGCCTGGGGGGTGGAACAGTCTGGTCATTGCCCATTTCTGATACTTAAAAACATTATATCTTATTTCTTTAGAGAACAGTGGCTCTTTTGAAGTATCCTTTTAGTCTCAATTACTCCAGACTTATTGAAAATATTTGCTACTGACTCATAAATTTCTGTCCATTAGTACTTTCACAATCATTTTTGATGAATTGTTGAGTCAACATGTACAATCTGTCCAACACCTGTTTCTATTCTTTGACCTCCTTCCACATTTTCTGGTGACTTTTCATCATTCCATATCAGCCATTCACTTGTCTGGGTCTAATATACCACCTTCAAAATCTTGATATCAAAGTCTCACTTTCTTGGGGCACCTGGGTGGCTGTCAGTAAAGCATCATGATCTCGGCTCAGGTTATGATCTCACGGATCCTAAGTTTGAGCCCTGCATCCTGCTCTGTGCTGACAGCTCTGAGCATGGAGCCTGCTTTGAATTCTGTGTCTCCCTCACTCTCTGCCTCTCCCCTGCTTGTGCTCTGTCTCTGTCTCTCTCTCAAAAATAAATAAACATTTAAAAAAAATTCAGAGTCACACTTTCTCAACATTATCCTCCATCTTTCCAAATAAATTAATCCAGTCAAACTACAGCATTCGTCAGGTTTTATTCAGAGGGTTTGTTAAAACAGATTTCTCAGAGATCTGGTTTAGCAGATCTAGGGTAGGACCTTAGAATTTGCTTTTCTAAAAGTGCACATGGTTTAGAAGAATTAATATTGTCAAAATGTCCATACTATCCATAACAATCTGCATGTTCAGTGCAATCCTGACCAAAATTCCAGTGGCATTTTTCACAGAAATAGAACAGATAATCCTAAAATTTGTATGGAACCACAAAAGACCCTGACTAGCCAAAGCAATATTGAGAAAGAAGGATAAAGCTGAGGCATCGTATTTCTTAATTCAAACTATATTACAGAGTTGTAGCATTCAAAATAGTATTGTATTGGCTTAAAAACAGACATGTAGATCAATGGAACAGATTAGAGAGGCCAGAAATAAACCGACACATATATGGTCAATTAATTTATGAAAAGAAGCCAAGAACATACGATGCTTTTTAATAAATGGTGCTGAGCAAAGTGGAAGGCCACATACAAAAGAATGAAACTGGACCACTATCTTACACCACACACAAAAAGTAACTCAATATGGGTCAAGACTTGAATGTAAGACCTGAAACCATGAAAACATACGCTATAAGGTCTTTGACGTTGATCTTGGTGATAATTTTTTGGATTTGACCCCAAAAGAAAGGCAAAAAAAGCAAAATTAAACAAGTAGAACTATCATACTAAAAAGCTTCTGCACAGCCAAGGACACCATCAACAAACTGAAAAGGCAACCTGCCAAATGGGAGTAAATATTTTTAAATCATATATATGCTAGGAGGTTAATATCCAAAATATATAAAGAAGCCAAACAACTTAATAGCAAGACAAAAACAAAAAGTAAGCAAACATAAAATCAGTCCGATTAAAAAATGGGCAGAAGATCTGAATAGCCATTTTTCCAAAGATGACATACAAATGACCAACATGAAAATATGCTCAACATCACTAATCATCACAAATCAAAACTATAATGAGATACTACCTCACACCTGTTAATTAGAATAGCTATTATTAAACTATTATTACATATTGGTGAGGATATGGAGAAAAAGAGGCCTTTGTGTACTGTTGGTGGGAATGTAATTTGTTGCAGCCATTATAGATAACAGTATGAAGGTTTCTCAAAAAAATAAAAATATGATCCAGAAACACCAAAATAAATAAATAAATAAACAAACAAATAAATAAAAGTGCACAGATGATAGGTGCTGCTAGTTTGTAGATTACATTTTGAGAAACTCTGCTCTAAGGAAGCACCTTCTGTTACCCCACAAACATTCTCATTTCAAACATCCACAACCCTTTCTTTTTGTCTTCAGTGCCTGACTCTAATTTAATTATTTTGAATTTTATTTTATGTTTTTAGTTTTGAGAGACAGACAGACAGAGTATGACCAAGAGAGGGGCAGAGAGAGGGAGACAGAATCTGAAGCAGTTTCCAGGCCTTGAGCAGTCAGCACAGAGCTGGAAGCTAGTCTCGAACTCATGAACTCTGAGATCATGACCTAAGCCCAAGTCAGACTCTTAACAGACTGAGCTACTCAGACACCCCAACCTAACTCCAATTTAAATGCAAATATCTATCTCCTCTGTGCCTCTCCTAAGCAGCATAAAATGACAGGATGTCTAGCCTCCATTCCATCAGCTTAGTATGCCACTTTCTAAAATGTTCACTCTTTTGCCTTTCTCAACTTCTTTTAAGAGTTATTAATTGCTTTTGGAAAAGTAAAATATTAAGATTCCCTTAGCTTTGAAATTTAAATACATCGTAGTTACCAAGGAGAATGTCAACAATAAACAGATGTGCACATAGACTTAAAATCTACAGAGCCTATGAGTAAAATGATTGAGGCAGCATGAACGCAAAAGCCACAGAGATTTTCTTCTAAAAGTATGTTGTTAGATATTCCTAGGCATAATCCAAAAACTTTAAAAATCTGGAAGAATGCTTCTTTTTTCTTTAAAGTTTTAAAATGTTTATTTATTTTTGAGAGAGAGACACAGTGTGAGCAGTGGAGCCTTAGAGAGAGAGGGAGACACAGAATCCAAAGCCCGCTCCAGGCTCTGAGCTGTCAGCACGAAGCCCAATGTGGGGGGGGCTCAAACCCACAAACAGTGAGATCATGACCTGAACTGAAGTTGGCTGTTTAGCCGACTGAGCCACCGAGGCACCCCTGGAAGAATGTTTCAAGCTGGGACAAATCAGGATTTGTCTGTGAACTGCATAGCGACACAAATACCAAATAGCTTACAGACTTGGCTAGTCTACCAGTGATCTGTAGTACATCCTCAACAGTGGACCCTGAACTTAAATCCCAGGCAATCCAGCTGAGAAGATGCCCACCTAGTTTCACTGAGCCTATTATTTGCCAAGCCAAAAAAGTGCAAATTTTTGAAAAGAAACAGTCCCTGTCTTAAAGAAGTGTAAATTATGATAGGAACATTGAAAATTGAGCAAATAGATGTAGACAAACTATCTCCTCAGGGACCTGGGTGTTTGTAGATTGAGCTGATATATGCCTCCCATAGGTCCAAAGTGAAGGACTCTGTGCAAGAACAAACATTTTAGGAGCTTTAGGTGCTTGTGTGTAATGAGGTAAGATGTTCAATGGGACAAGGAAGCAAGTTGTGTAGTACAGTTTGGAGAGCTATGGGCAAGATTAAAAGATTGGTGTAACATGGAGGAATTAGGGTTTTTATCTGTGAGTAGTAATAATAGAGGAGTTTTTGCATTACTGTGCATGGTGAGCATTTGTTTCTGAATTTAATGGAAACCTCTCAGCATTGCAATCGATGCCTAGTGCAGTCCGACCCAGAAACCACAGTTCTGTCTTGTAGACTTCTAACGCGTAGCGGGGAAAGCTATTCCAAGTAACTCATTAAACCAAATTAGAGGTCCTTTTGTATATATGGTTCTTGAATGTTGGGAAATATACACACGGGCATATGTGAGACACAACACCATAACATTTGCCATTCTTTGTGACTTATTTCCATTAAGCCATTTCATTTAATTGGTTTGGAATATTATGCGTAAGTGCTTCCCATCTTCCCTGCAGTTATCTGAAAATAAACGGAAGGGGTGCGTTTTGTGTTGTTCTTGTTATCAGTATTCAGAATCTAGAGTTTAAATAATCTTGGGCAGCAGGGGGAGATTTATAGTAAGTAATAAGCTGGGCCTGTACCAGGAAAACATTGTAACTAAAACGCCCCTTGCTATCTTGATAGATTAATAGGTCTGTTCCCATTTTCCATTCTGCATAATAAATTGAAGTTCCACAACGAATTTGTGTAGTGACAGTTTCAAACTTGGCATTTGGGGAGAGCATATGCTTGTAAAGTGCTTTGGCTCAAAGTCAAATGTAAGCTTTTCTGAGTTATTAGAGCCCAGAGATCTGGTTCGAACACACAAAGTGCTTATGGGAAAAACATTTAAAATAAACACCCTGAGAACAGTGGGAAGGTTAAATGAATCTCCTCTGGTGACCCATCCCAGGGGCAGATCAGTCACAGCTCTGTGGAACATGCAGAGAGTCAAGGGGAAACCATGGAGCTGTAAAGAAACAAAGAAAATCAGCACTTTCAATCCCAACATGAAGTCCACACCACTCACAGTATCAAAATCACTTGTGCATGAAGTGTTAAATTATACACTTTTTACAAGTGTCATGATGTGTAAAAAGTATTGACTTTGTACATTTGTTCATTGCCAAGTAAAAGCAGGTTAACATTTTTTACATGGTTAAGATTTCTAATTGATGTACATTTTATAATTAAGTATCACCTTCTCGTCGGCTACCGACAAATATGAGCTATTTTATTGATGCACCTTATTCATAAATGCGGAGAATTATAACATTAAAACTATTTCATATGGACATTTTGGTTATATACACAGTACTTAGTAACTTCACTTGCCACTAAATTCTCTGATTAGTAGTGCCATCATCAATACTACTAATTGGAAAAAGTCCCTCCTTTGTTAGGAGGAAAGATGACTTTAAATTAAAGAAGTTGAAGAATCATTTAACTCACTGGCCAATAGTCATTCCTTTAAAAGACATTAATTAGGAAAGTGTTGTTCAAATAACTGGATTAAAAAAAAAAGGAAAGGAAACACTAGCCAATACATATTTAAATTTTTAGAAAGGCTGTAGAAACAGAGGTTAACTATTCAAACTTGAAACTTTTACGGGTGTTTCATTAAATATATGAGTTGTACCAAACACAGACTTCAAAGTATCATACTTTGTGATAATATTTATGAATATTAAAGAGTGTTGAGCACTGCTGTTTGGTACGAGGTCATACTGAAAGAGAAAATTTTTAAATTGTGTGAAAGATGGTAATGATGGAGTGTCTTCCTGCTTCAGCTATAGGTAATAGGAAAATGGGAAATATTTATCTCCAAAGATTGCAGAGAATTCGGGTATGCTTTTTGGCTCTAGACTAATCTAATTTGACCAAGAATAAATGCCTGTGGACCTACAAGCATATGAATTAATCTGAAAACTCAGACTGTAATCAGTGAACATTCATTCTCACATTACACAAACCATTTCTCAGAGAAGGCAACCGGTATACCTTCTTTTGACACAGAACCAGGAAAAGACCCTTAGTTAAATAACGGGTGAAGTGTAAAATGACAAATTTTGGGGAACTTGTGACAAAACATAACAGGTGGTCTGATGTACTAATTACTTCGAAGCTTGCCATATTTTCATATTGTAAGAGCTCTACCAAATGGCTCTATCATTTTGATACAGAACTCCATAAAGGTCAGTAACTTGACTGATTGCCCTTATATTCTAATGTCCTAGGGTAGTTTAAAAACATGCCTGTAAGTTATTTGACACGCTTCCCACTGAAAATCCCCTACTCTCAAATCTGGTTGAGACTTGAGATCAATATAACCAAGAGAGTTAGGAAAAATAACACAATGAGATTTGCAAGCCAGGTGAAAAGACACCATTCTGCCATAACCTGGTTTATTTGGTTAGCTGAACCAGAAGAAGACATTGCCATGTCAGACACCTGACTCTCCATTCCTAGAGTGCACATGGAACTTCTCTGATCACACCTCCCAGATGACAGCCAGCATCAATGGCAGCATGTGAGTCACCTTGCCTATCCAGGCCACCTGACTTGCAAATGACTGCAGAGAGCTGACATCTGACTGCACTGCATTAGACACTCAGATGAGTGAGAGCAGCCCAGACAAGCTCTTTCCTTATTCCTGACTGGTGTAGGCAGAATTCCAAGATAGCTTCCAGGTACACCCAGCCTGGAGCACACACCCTGTAAATTCTCTTCCCCTTGAGGGTGGACAACAGTTGTGACCACAACAAGATATTCAGTCCATTGATCCTGCCATGTTCCATGAGACAAAGAAAGTGATATGGTCACTCCTGTGATTATATTTTATAACATTCTATGGAAACATACCAGAGAGATATTTCTTATGCAGGCTTGGAAGATGGAGGCTCCTTGGCTAATCCCTGAGTAGAAAGATCAGCTCATTCAGGGCCAGACTCCTAATCCAGAAGACCTTTGTGATAATAAATGGTGGTTGGTATAAGCTCCTCAGTTTCTGGTAACTGAACAAGTAATAAAATAAAAATGAATGACACCGCCCCACAAGAATTACAAATAAAGTAAACCAGTTGTTTTAGGATGCTTACATTTTGTAATTTGTTGCAACCATTAGTAAACAGACAGAATTGGGAATAATTTGCTATGTAACAAAAGTAAAAAGAAGAGTTCCCTTCTACTTGACCTTTTATTTACTTTGAAAAGTAGAATAGAGGTCATTCGCCAGACTCTACAACACTAAGGGAAAAAGAATAACTCTGAGCATTACTGTAAGATTCAGACTGATTTAGGGAAATAGACCAGAAAGGTTAAGACAAGAATCACATTTGCCTACGTATTTGTCTATATATTTTCCTTAGAAATTCTTAAAAATATTTTCTTCAAGTTTATGAGAAGGCACTGAGTTCCGTAACTCAGTTCCATTAACTTAAAATGTTTCTTAACTGTTCTCCATCCAAAGCGGGTCTCTATAAGATATGGAAGTCCTCCTATAGGTTTGTTGTATATGAAAACAGAAGCAGACTTCGTCCTCTCCCATTTCTGACATAACCTTATCCCCCTCCCTTTACAGGGGACCCAGGGGGCTACTTCCAGAACTTCAGTGGTCAAAGAAAACTTGTTTTCATGGTCATGGTCCCCAAAGTATATTTGTTTATCAAGCAATATCTCCTCAGGCTTTAAGCAATTATCTATTCAAAAAAATATGGAGCGATTAATAATACATAGGCACATATATTACCTCAGTAGTTTTTTTTTTAATTTAAAAACGTTTTTCTTTTTCTTTCTTTTTTTTTTTTTGAGAGAGAGAGAGGGAGAGCGAGCAAGCAGATGAGGGACAGAAAGAGACAGAGACAGAGATTCTGAAGCAGTCTCTACACTGTCAGCACAAAGCCCCACAGGGGGCTGGAACCCACAAACCGTGAGATCATGACCTGAGCCATAGTCAGACACTCAACTGACTGAGCTACCCAGATGCCCCACCTCAGTGGTTTAAATAGACATGGTTTTAGAGTGTTTAAAAAGATAGTTGCATTGAATTAACGTATCAGTTTGTTCTTATCACGTTTGTTTACTCTAGCATTGGTAACAAATTATCACAAACTGGTTGGCTTGAAACAAAGCCAATCCTCTCACATTTTACATATATTCATAATTCATAATAATAAATAATAATTTACAAATGATTGTCAAGTTAGCTAACATACAGGGTATATACAATGCGCTCTTGGTTTGGGGGGTCGATTCCTGTGATTCATCACTTACATACAACACCCAGTACCCATCCCAATAAAAGCCCTCCTCCATGCCCATCACCCATTTCCCTCTCCCCCCGCCACCCCACCAACCCTCAATTTGTTCTCTATAAACCTCTAGAGAGGTTTGCCTCCCTCTCTAGTAAATATATAGACATGGTATTAAGATTTCCTACTTTGCGTACTTTGTCTTAGAATTATGCGGGCTTAAAGTATTTGAAAATATGGACAGCATGGGGGTGCTGGCTCAGTCTGTAAAGTGTCAGACTCTTCGTTTTGGGTCAGGTCATAATATCACAATTCCCTGAGTTCCAGCCCGGTGTTGGGCTCTCTGCTGATAGCATTGAGCCTGCTTGTGATTCTCCCTCTCTGCCCCTCTCCCACTCATGATGTCTGTCTCTCTCAAAATAAATAAATAAACTTAAAAAAAATATGGGCAGTATGATACACGAGATCCCTGGGTAAGTCTTAACTTTTTTATTGTGGCGCTTTGCTGAGCCAAACCACTCCTTCTGAGCCAGATGGAGGGAAATGGGGAAATGGTGCCCATTGAATTCTAACAATGCGCTAAGTGGGCAAATCCCTGCACTGGTAGTGTTTCACGCGGAGAACTTCAGCACATGCTGGTTAGTGCTATTTCCCTTGTCAGAAACACTTGGGCTTGTCTGAGGAAGCATTGGCAAATATATAGTCTAGTGTTCCGTAAATAACTCTAGATATGAACTGTTTTTATTCCAAAGGAGAAGGACGCTCGTTGATGTCTGTTTATTTAAAATAGAAATACAGAAACACATAATTTAAGATGACTGGGATGCTCACTTGCGTGCCCATAATATTTGAGAGGAAAATATCCTCCTATCCAGGGACACAAAGCATATACACAAAAACACAGTGTGCAGATCACCTGTTCAGGTCTTTGCCATCTTTATGTTATTGTTAATCTTGCCTGCCATTGTTTTCACCGTATCAAAGTTTACCTTGACCTTACGGTTTTAACAGGTGTTCTGTCTGCCACCTTACATTTTTCTTATTTGAATGTTGTGACTATGATTTTTGAAGCATTTTTTCCTATGAAATCTGTGGTGTAAAAGTATAGTTTATTTACTTCAATTGCATTCTTTTTCTATTAACATTTCAAGCTGTTAAATCTCTGATAGAGCTTGTCAACTTTTAAAACCCACCAAAAGCAGTACTTAAAAAACATAGCTTTTCCTCTCCAAACTACTGCTATGGTATATGAATGAACTAGACTCATTTTCAGATAATTGAACTTTAAATGTTAGATGAAACCATCGTGTTTTTTTCCTTTCCTAGAGGGAAATGCATTTTTTCTTTTTCTTCTTTTGTAATGATTACTGCCCCGTCTTTGCACAATTAATGAGGTTTTACTCTGTGGTTATTATATGTATTGATTTAAAAATCTTTAATTGCTCCCTCTTAAAAACAACTGAGGAGAAATTGCTTTTCGCTTGCTTCCATGTGTTCTTGCCCTATATCAGTCCTGAATAACAATCCTATATGAGAAGGGTCATTCCAAAATACACTATATATATACTCTGGTTTCTCTTCAGATCGTATAAATCTTTCGCCTTTTACCAAAATACACTATATATTAAAAATTGTGGCATTTTGTCTATATAGATTACTCCCTTCTACCATAGAAACCATGCAGTATGGAGAACTTAAACACAAAGCCAGCATCCAGGATCACATATAGAACTAGCTCTCCTTAACTTTTGAGCAGAAAATCTTGCCCTGTTCCTACAGAATGCATTTTTCTTGCTTGGAACTTAGACTTGGCTTTTGTTACTCTTGTTGTTTTTAGTAACAAGAACATATATATCTTATGGAATTATTATAAAATAGGGAGAATCAAATTTTATTAATACATTTTTCTTTTGCATTCCACTTATTTGGTAGCCGGGAGGTAGGAGGTGGAAACTAAACACTATGGTTTCTTTTGGGTGTGTTAGAAGAATAAAAAATACCACATTCCCTTTAAAGTTTTGGGTCTTCTGAGAAGCTTAGTTGGTTAAGGGTCCAGTTCTTGATTTCAGTTCAGGTCATGATCTCAGGGTTCATGAGTTTGAGCCTGACATTGGGCTCTGTGCTGACTGTGTGGAGCCTGCTTGAGATTCTCTCTCTCTCTCTCTCTCTCTGTTCTTCCCCCACTTGTACTCACTCTCTTGCTCTCTCTCTCCCCCTCAGAATAAATAAATAAACTTAAAAAAAAATAAAGTATCAATCATATATTTTCCTCTTCAGTCTGTGTCACAATTTTGAATTCACCTTCATTAGGATTGGAAAGACTTCATCCTATGGTCATAAACCTTTCCCTTCTCCTCACCTTTGTTTATATGTTAATGAATTAATTACATTGTGCAGGAAGTTCCTCTTTCTTTCTTTCTTTCTTTCTTTCTTTCTTTCTTTCTTTCTTTCTTTCTTCTTCTTCTTCTTCTTCTTCTTCTTCTTCTTCTTCTTCTTCTTCCCTCCCTCCTTCCTCCCTCCCTCCCTCCTTCCCTCCCTTCCTTCCTTCCTCCATTCCTTCCTTCCTCCCTTCCTTTCTTCCTCCCTTCCTTCCTTCCTTCCTTCCTTCCTTCCTTCCCTCCTTCCTTCCTTTCTTCATTTTGGAAAGAAAAGTATGTCATTGATGAGCAATTGTTTTTGCCACTTGGGGCTACTATAAATAAAGCTGCTGTGAATATTTATTGTGGACATATGTGTAAGTTTGCTAGGCATGTGTGAAGCAGCAATCGCTGGAGGATGGTTATGGATATCCATTATATTTTTAGCTGTATTAGGATATGCCAAGTTCTTTTCCATACTGGTTGTAATCATTCCCACTCCGCTCCACGTCCCCTCAACAATGAATGAGAGTTTCAGTTGCTCTGTATCCTCACCAACTCTAGAAAGCGGCAGACTTTTTAGTTTTTGTTCATCTGTTAAGTGTGGTAGTAGTAGTAGTATTTCATCGATATTTGAATTTACATTACCTTATTTGTAACAAGTTTGGATGCTGGCAAATTGCATTCTCCCAATGCAAAGTGCTTGAACTTTAGAGATGCTGAAATAGATATCACACCATCATTCAGCCTGGAGGACATGCAGTTTGGGATGGAGGACTATGGCTAGTGAATTTGTGAGCCAAGAAATTGTAGGGCTCTGCCCCAAAAACTAGAGGACTCAGGAAGATAGAGAGTCTGGGAATCAGGAATGAGATTGTGGAAGGGAAGACATCTGATCAGTCTAAATGACCAGAGGGAGGAATTTGGATAAGTAAAGACAGCAAGGCTATTTCAGGTAGAAAAAACAAACAGGTGGGGCACAGAAAGCAAGAGTCTACCTGGTATGTGTAGGTGTCCTAGATTTTCCACTGTAGAATAACAGTTTTCAAATGTGAAAGTATACCAGAATCACATGGGCAGCTTGTCAAAGATTCTGGGCCCCGTATTTAGAGTTTCTGATTTGGGAATTTGGGGGATAAACCTTCAGATTTTCATTTCAAACAATTTGCCAGTTAATTCTGATCTTGGTGTTCTGTGGACTTTACTCTGAAAAACATTGTTGTTCAATTGTTTTTATTTCATTTTGTTAATCTGATGGTTCTTTAAAATATGGATGTGGAAGGGAAATGGCCGAGAGGTGGGCAAACTCAGTGACAGATGTTTAGAAGAGATGAGAAAAGAGCCTGAGGAGTATCAGTAGATATGGAAGTGAGAAGACGCATGAAGAAATAGAGAATGTTAAAGAAAGGAAGTTTAATTGATTGGAAACAACAAGAGAGAAAAACCAGGATGATTTCAAAGCTTCTGAAATTTACACGCGGTTGATTGTGTCACATTCTGAAAAAAATTGAATCAAGACAGAGGAACAAATTTCAGAGAGATGATGAGTTCAAACATATGTATTGATAGAGCAACGTGGGAAGATATGCCTGATACATATGTCCTGCAGAAAGCTGGATACTGAAATTTAAAGTTCAAGAACATTATGGAAGTGAATTATACGTTTGCGAGTGATCAGAGAGAATGGTAGTTAATGATGACCAAAAAGAAGTGGGGAGTAGGAGGAGGGAAGGAGGAAGATGTTTAAAGAGTCACAAGAGAAGGAATCTTGAGGTAGACAGTGAAGGTTAAAATAGGATGAGTGCCAGAGAGCCTGAGTGAAAAACTCCAAAATGGAGTGAGTTGTTTCCAATGGTAGCAATATGGTGGTCATTGCCAAAATTATTAAAACAGTTTCTGAAAAAGTAAGGGACAGAAATCAGGATTTGGAATAAGAAAGGAGACACTGTGCCTAGAATCTACTAATAAGGGCTATACTTAATGAAAGCAAAAAACAGAACAAAGATACCTCCCCCCAAAATTGAATGATTCTGGAAAATATTGGGTGTTCTCTGTATCATTTAAAAGTATAGATGTCTGCTATGGTCATTGTTCAAAGACATGTATTTGCAGGAGCATACTGAAGAATGAGTTCAACATTCTGTACTTAATATTGCATACACTTCTTTCTTTATGGTAAATTTCATGCAAAATACTTGAAACAATCAGTCTTCTGAGAAACTTGACTACGTATGTTGTAAAAGCCAAACACGGGGCTAATTTCAAAACCGTTTGCAATAGATTACTCTTAAATTTCATCCAATTAAGTTAGAACAAAATTGGTTTTCTTTTTGCTCTGAGATTCTTCTGAAGTTAGGCTATGAGAATTTTGATAATGTTCTTTACATATCTACTCTACCTCCCAGGAGCTGATACATCAAGATGGCTTTGATTATTTTTAAAAGCAAAAAAAAAAAAAAAAAAAGGTTATATATTTCCTACATTTGAGTATGGCAATTTGCTTACCCTGCTTTAGATTACTTAAAACCAAAATTGAAAGGGTGACAGGTAGATCCAAAAGCAGTAGTCTAAATTATATTCATTTTTGTATATACATTTTCAGGTGCTCTGTTGAAGCAGAATTAGGTATTTGCACCACTTGGTTTCTTTGTGTTACTTTGTAGTTACTTTTATGGTTGCCAAAATCCTCAAGATGCTAAAGACTTCACTAATTTCTAAGGGTCTAATCTACACTTATGTTTTACTGCCACCAGGTGTTACAGATGCAGGTGTTTTGCTAACTGTAATTTCCCTGGAGACATTGGGATTTGTTTGGCCCAGGTGCATAAAGATTATATAATTTAGGAACAAAACTTCTAAACCCTACAATTTCTACAGTTTAAGTAGAAATCAATAAGCAAAGTAAGAGATATTCAAATTACCCTAGCTATCATATCAAAACATAGGATAGGCATGCCAATTTAATAAGTTATTTTCTAATTAAATGACATTTTACTAGTGTGGGGTCCTTAAATATTAACATGTGCAATACATCCTTATTTGCCTATGGAAAAGTATTGTGAAGACAGAACAGCAAATAATAAATAATTGTTCAATAAAATGTAAATATATTTCTAATTTTATGCAATGAGTCTGCATTGTGTTAAATTTAAGGGGCTTCTATGTAAAGTTCCTTTTATGTTCAACTTGAAAAGAACAACTATGTGGCAAATCATGTGCTGAAATCATATTTTAAATAAGATAATATTGGTCAATAAAATTTTTTCAATGTTTATTCATTTTTGAGAGAGAGATACAGTACACAGGCAGGGGAGGAACAGAGAGAGAGGGAGAGACAGAATCTGAAGCAGACTCCAGGCTCTGAGTTGTCAACACAGAGCCTGACGTGAGACTCAAACTCATGAACTGTGAAATCATGACCTTCATAAACTGAAGTCGGATGCTTAACCAACTGATCCACTCAGGTGCCCCTGGTCATTTTTTTCCCTAAAGAAAGCCTGAAATATGAGACCTGTTGACTGGCCACGGCTACATTCTAATAGAAGAGAGGTTATTTGACCCTTTACTCTTTGCTAATTAATTCTCATGGTATGGAGAGTCTCAATATTGTAGAGAGATTATTTTAGTGATAAAAGTAGTTGATTTTAAGAAAACTTATGTTTTGTACAAACACACAGCAATTTCGGTAGAGCAATACTAAGAAAAGTAAAACAAAGGGCATAATAAACTTAGTGGAACAATGAAGAAATAAAACCAACTATTGACTCATTATTCATTGCACTGATTAAACTTTTATTATTTCCTTGCACTTTGATCCCTGTTCTACCCAATCCCACCTTGCAGATACTTTAAACACCATTTCTTCCATGGAACACTAGGGATACAAAGTAAAAAATAGATATCATTTTTCTTTTCATGATGTTTTTATGATATTTGCAGTCTAGTGAGGAAAGATAGAATAGTAAATGCATAATCATCAACCAGTATATTGGGCTCTCTGTTAGGGATAATCATGGGAACAGAGGCTTAGCACAACAGATTAAAAAGACCATGTGATCTGTCATATCCCCAGGACTAAGAAGGCTTTCTGAACACAATGCTACTTTCTGCTCTATTCTAACATCCTGTCAGAGGGTGAGAAAAAAGGGGCTGAATAATGTGGTCTTAGTAGGTGCTTCTTGGGTGACAGAGAAACAAGGCTTTGTCAGAAGACTTAGGTCATACAAAGTTTGTAGAGAACTGGTCCTTTCTGACCAACTCATTCATTACGCTGATGAGAACATGGATCGACATGAAAGAAGGGAGACAAGACTCAAATACTGATGTTTTCATTTAAAACACATTGCCTTTTCCCACTTAATTATCTTGCCCTCACACTTCTGATTATCTCAAAGAGAAAATACTTCCATTTAAAAAAATTTTTAACATTTATTCATTTTTGAGAGAGAGATAGACTGTGAGTGGGGGAGGGGCAGAGAGAAAGGGAGACAGAATCAATCCAAAGCAGGCTCCAGGCTCTGAGCTGTCAGCACAGAGCCCATCGCAGGGCTCGATCACAGGAATGGTGAGATCATGACCTGAGCTGAAGTCAGAAGCTTCACTGATTGAGCCACCCAGGTGCCCAAAAATCTTCCAATTTTATAAACTGTTTTATTTCATTTATTTATTTTTAATGTTTAATGTTTATTTATTTTTGAGAGAGAGAACACAAATCGGGGAGGAGCAGAGAGAGAGGGAGACACAGAACCCAAAGCAGACTCCAGGCTCTGAGCTTTCAGCACAGAGCCCAAAACAGGGCTTGAACTCACTAATCCTGAGATCATGATCTCAACCGAAGCCAGACGCTCAGCGGACTCAGCCACCCAGTTACCCCCACAAAGCGGTTTAGATTCTTCCATTATTCACAACAAAGGAAACATATCTTTCAGTTATTTTCATCCTAAAGAAATGTAAGAATTACGGCACACTAAGTGATCATACAGGCAACATTGTAACAGAATTTCTATGATGATGACGAGGATTTTTTTCTGTAATACTTATTTCAAACCCTTTTTTATAGATCCTATAAAATGAAATGAAACAGAAAATTTTTATATGCTACCAGTACTTACATTAGAATATTACCGTATTCTAAATGGGGTCATAAGTATTCAGAATATGCACTATGCTGTTTACATGGTTTACATAAACTTTTTTATACCTAAGATGTGAATTTCCCTTCTTGTGCCTATTACTTCGTCAAATGTCCTAACAACAGAGCCTGTTCGATATGCCTATTCTTGTAGTCATAGAAACATGTTACATTATTCATTTTGTTGTCTTAACACTTTTTTCCCTTTTTTCCAAATAACAAAAAGACAAGTAAATAAGTGTCTTCATTTATCATAAACACAGACTTCTTTTTATATTTTTTTTCTGGCATAGGCTGCTTGTAAATGCTCTTTTAGAAAAAAGTAAATGTGGATGAAATAAATCTATTGTTATTAATATTACTGAAAGCAATATAATTTTTTAAAACACAAACTTGTTTTTCAGACATGTTACTCTATTCTCCCTTGAGGCTTTCTTTCTTTTTTTTTTTTTTTAATTTTTTTTTTAATGTTTTATTTATTTCTAGGAGAGAGAGAGACAGCATGAGCAGGGGAGGGTCAGAGAGAGAGGGAGTCACAGACCGAAACAGGCTCCAGGCTCTGAGCTGGCAGTCAGCACAGAGCCCGACGCGGGGCTCGAACCCACGAACCGTGAGATCATGACCTAAGCGAAAGTCGGACGCTTAACCGACTAAGCCACCCAGGCGCCCCTCCCTTGAGGCTTTCTATAAAATAAGAATAAATACTAAAGCCAGGAGTATAGGGCCAAGAAACTATTCCGAGATCAATTTCAGTATGTTTATTTAATTTCACTCACAGTTGGGGGGCCTTTGTGTGATGGGCACCTGAGATCTGGGTGAAGTCATGACTGCCTGTTCAATGGCTGAAATCTCATTGAACACATAAATACCTTAACAGCAAATATAAGTGTTATACAGAGCCTGGGTAATTATGAATGATGAGCTGTACAGAGATGGACTGAAGACTTGATTTAAGTGTTCTAAGGAGCCTCTGATGATAATCAGTCCTGGTGATTCTTTTAGATAGAAGTGAATGACATTTGAAATACGTAAAAATAGAAACCTACTACCTAACCACTTCCAAAGGATGTGGTCATCCTATTTCATATAACAGAAGAGGAATCATATCAAGATTCTAAGTATTCGGTTCTAATTGCTCACCAGATAAAATCCTATTTAGTGTATATATCCTAACCCATGTGCTTATAACATTTTTCCCAGGGTCAATGAATATACACTGAGGTCTAAATCTTGAAGCCAATTGCTACTGCCAAATCCTTATTGGATTAAATGATTTCCTAGGGCTGGAGTACGTTCTCTATGTTAGAAATTTGATTTTCCTAAGCCAGAATGTAATGCTAAAGAGATTTATAAACAGCTGTTGGCCCTTTGTTTGTGTAACTAGAACACAAGAAGGTATCTAAATATTGAATAACTTTCTTCCCTTTGTGGAATTTGGAGTTCTGTTGACTGAGATAGATAAACTATGCTTCCAGCCAGAATCCTTAAAGGTTAAGTGAGGCCTATATTCTACCCATTTTTTTTTTTTAATGAACCACCAAAGAAAATTAATGTATATTCAATGTAGAGTTTACAGAGTTCCCTTTTAACTAGAAGTTATCTGCATTTCAGCAATTATTGATGAGGTTACTGCTGTGTTCAAAGTACTATACTATGTGCTGGGGTGATACAAAGATAGTTTCAATACAACATGTGTCCTAAATTAAAACCATAATGTTATATTCACCTAGAATATTAATATATTTGACAATTTCAGAAACAGACACCAGCTAGTAGCTTTCTTTGTCCAGGTAATTATAGAAAACATCGTATTTCTATCAAGAGACTTTCTGTTGTTTCTCTTAATTTAAATATTTCACAATATGCTTTGGTCATGAACTGTGAACAAGACACTAAAAGAACCACTCTGGACTTAGAAAGGCATTTTAATACATCGTGGCTTATTTAGGGCATTGGTACTCTTTTAAGAAATTTAAGGAGAACTTTTTAAAAATTAAATCCTCTGAAAGGGCACCTAGGTAACTCAGTTGGTTGAAGGTCCAACCTCATCTGAGGTCATGATCTCACAGTTCATGGGTTTGAGCCCCATCCTGAGCTCTGAGCTGACAGTTCGAAGCCTGGAAGCCGCTTCAAATTCTGTGTCTCCCTCTCTTTCTACCTGTCCCTTGCTTGTGCTCTCAATCTCTCTCTCTCTCTCTCTCTCTCTCTCTCTTCTCTCTCTCAAAATAAATAAACATCTATAAGAAATTTAAAAAAACACACAATTAAATCCTCTGGAAAAAGTCTTGGTTCACAAAAAGATTAGATGTTATGTTGTGATTTGTGTTGACCTAAAGAAGCAATTGTATCATATTATTTTCCCACATAGATTTTAAACCAGCTGAAAAGTAGAGAACATAAATAAGATATTCGATAAAATACTATCTTTATTACCAATACATTCGGCTAGAAAGTATTGTGAGGACCAGAAATTAAAATGTACTTCCCACATGTTTTCCACCTGAATTGAACTTGGCTTTAGCTGTTCACGCCCAAGTGATCTAATCCAAAACTGCTGTGACCATCAAACATGAAAGTGTCGGTAGCATGAGAAATGTGGGTGTAAATACGTAAGAGTTTAGTGATGAGCATTGAGTTTATAAGGGAAGGTGATCCAATTTCTCACGGTGGGGTGTGCACTCATGAGGGGCTTGGTTTCATGTCAGCAGAGCAGCCAAGCTTCGTTTACGATTTTCAATTAGAGGAAAATAAAGATTAATTTTTTTGTTTGAGAAAGTCCTCAGGCAAGGTGTTGAATATTAGTGAAAGCTAAAGTAGAGAAAAATCAAGAAAGATGACTGCAGTCATTTTTTGACAATATTAAGTCTATTTCGGTTTTAGATTATTATTTTGATCCATAGATATTTTCCCAGTGATTTTATGTCTGGTATTTGTTAAAAGTAAGTTAAAATAAACTCTGAGTGTCAATATCTTACCATGATCATTGGTATACATTTTATGCTACATCATTCCAGTAATAACACAAAATGAAAAGGAAGGCCATTTACAAGTAAAGAAGGAATATAAAATAATTTTGACAACCTCATGTTCTACACTTGACAATGAACTCTAATCATGCCACAGAAAATAAAGAAAGCACTTTAATTTTGAATCCTCATGAAAACTTCAACATCATATATCCATGTTCACAAGAAAAATTAATCAAAGACAAATGTTTTGAAAATATTAATGTGTTTTAAACTTAGAACATAGTACTTTAACTTTTTTTAATTTGAACCTGGAAGAATCAAGAATAACGTGATGTTAGGCCAGTACTCTAAACATAAAAAGAGTCTCTTTAGATGAAAAATCAGAAATGTGATTATGTTTATTGATCCAAAGATAAATTAGGTTAAAGTTAAAAATAATACCTTGTAGTTTCAGAGCAAGGACTTTAACCTAGGTATAACAGAGAAAAAAAATTCTTAAAATATCTGTATTTTCTTTGGGGAACCAACCTTAGGGAGTTTTGCAAGGGTTATCAGAAAGAAGAATGAAATATAAATTAGGATGTAGAACGTATCACAGAAAAGCAGTGTGTTCATGCCATATCTGATGTATAACTAACTCTATGAGCCCACTGATGTTGAACTTGACACAATGTGTCTTATCGTATTTGATAAATGTTTGGACATACCTTTTCATAAAAATAAAATTTGAGGTAACTCTCCAGGTGAAGTGATGGTTTGGTCAATGAAAACTAAATGCTATTGTTTTGTTACAGGATTTAATAATATGATCTACTTGCACTGATATCGAGTGCAAATAGATTCACAATTATAAAGTCATGTTGTCAAAGGGCACTGTTCCCTTTCACTTAATAATTCCAAACCAAATCACAGTGAGAAAATTTAAGTTGAGGCTCAATACAGCAATCAAGGAAAACAAACCAGCTGTAATCCTCTGGCCCACTGCAACCAAACCCTGTTATACTTCCACAGAGAATGTAGCTGGTACCTAGGGTGACTCTGAACTATCTTAAAAGGATAATGTCCCATATTCCTTTTTCTTGATTTAGTTGCTAATTTTTATACTGGGGTAATTGCCTTTCCAGAAATTCAGAGTGGTGCCCAGTTTGTACCTCAATCTAACCCGAATTTAGCTATTTTCCTATCTAAGTCTACTCTTGGAAATCCACACCTTGATAATATAGTCATACTTTAACTTTTTCATCACTCAGTCTTTTTTTCATTCTTTGCTTCCATTGTGTCACCAGACATTAAAATGCTTCCCCTAATTAAGAAATCATTTCATTCAGAAAAAGTTACACAAGAATCCTTGGCAAACAGGGAGCTTCCTCTTCACAGATTGTTTTCATGTATTTATTTCTGTTTATTTTATCACATTCCGTAGAAACGTGGTCCCCATATGTATGAGCCACTGATCATGGAGCTTCATGTATTTATTTCTGATTATTTTATCATGTTCCATAGAAACGTGGTCCCCATATGTATGAGCCACTGATCATGGAGCTGTTGAGGATAAATAGGAAAAGTGAGAATGGGAGAGTATATTGAAAAAGGAGGCAGAAAACGTGGCAAAGGAGGGTAGAGATTTTGCAAGAGAGCCATGAGAAACACAAAAGCAAAATAAAGGAGGTTAGACACAGGATTGAGTTGCGCCCTGCACGTAGCTGTGAAGGATAAACCATGCACTGGCAATCGCAGTAGAGGTACTTAAGATTTTGGAACAAAAACATAACTACTTGTGCAGTTCATTATTCATATTTGGGGGGGGACAAAACCGAAGATATTTCCTATCCTGCCATATGTACCTGAAGCGTTACCATGTGAAACCATGAGACCTGAGCTTGTCATTATTTTGGGGGGTGCTAATTTGACCAACCATGTTTTTGAGTGGGGTGATCACAGAAAAATTTCATCCGTAAATGAAATTGCCATGTATGACACTGGACTTGAGAAGGTTCTCAGTGCAAAAGTAAATAAAAGGAGCAGTAAATTAGACTTCCATGACATTGAGCTCTGGTGTATAGACACCTCTCCTTTGACCTTCAGTCATGGCCTTGTGAGAACTCTTCTGTCAGTGTATTGAAGAATTAGAAGAAAACCATGTGGTTTACTAGTGATTCAAACATGCAAATATCACCTCAAACTGGGAGTCTGTAGCCAGCTCCACACCAGTGTTTCTCTGAGGACAGTAAGAAAGGGAAATAACCCCAACAGGCATAATACGAGTGGCACATCTCATTACTCCTTTTTCCTTAAAAGGGAGATAGCAACTATCTGGCAGTCACTAGATATTTGGCTGAATAATCTGTGATCTAGAAAGCACGACATAAGAAAATTGGCAACACAGAATCCTAGGAATAAAGTTTGTAGACGAACCCTTCAGAATAAGTGAGGGTAAAAGGGTACTTTTGTCCTTTGTGAATCTCATTAATGCATGTATTTCAGTGAGCCCTTTCCATAATCAGGAGTTCAAGTTGACCTATTCTAGGGACTAAAGGCAGCTTAGTACCACATACCACAGTCTTTTCTGTTTTTGCCTGATGACCATGTGAGAGAGGCAGCCATGGGGACAGATACAAAGGTAACACAGGATCTCAGCAATATCTGATCTCTCCAGCCATTGCAGAGATGGACACTGAGCTCCTAACAGGGAATGATCATAACTAAGAGAACTAGCAGCCTCCTGGTGCAAGATTAATTACATTGGGCCCCTTCATACTGGAAGGTAAGCATTGCTGTTCTGCATATGGAGTTATCTTTCTTCCTTTCAGCTATTTTGCCAACCCTCCTCTCCATGAACTAAAATCATGTTTTATTCATTTCCATGTTTTTCCATGCCAAGGAACTTATTTTAGAGAAAGGAAAGTATAACATTGGTTTATTTGTTCATTCTTTATCTCCATATATTAGAGAGATTTTAGACTGAGTACTATGACCATTTATGTGTCTCTCTCCCTGATTTTGACCTTAGCCATAAAGAGAAGAATGTGATTATGAGATTAAAAAGATTAAGTCAAAGTAAGTCTGTCTCTGTCTGCATCATTCAACTTCTAAGATCTATGGTATTTACAGCTGTTCACCTGGACTGTGTCTAGGGAGAGACTGGCTGGTTAAAATCTGGTATCAGAATAGACAAAAGATAACATCAGTTTTAACTGCCATTTTCTGGCTAATAAACCAAGTAACCATTATAAATTGTGGTTCACAAAATACTGTTAAAAAGCCAAAAATAAATTCAGAAGAATATAGTAATACAAATTCCTAAGTTTGAATTAAGATGAGTAAGCAATTGCATAAAGGAGATATACACTTATTTTAATTAATTGTAAAATTATTTTATTTAAAGTAAATTATAAAAGCATTTAATCAAAGAATTTGGACTCATATCAAAGAATATTACAAGGACAAAAGGAAAATATCTTGGCTTATTAAGCCTTCTGTAAGAGGAAAGAGGCATATATCTCTGATGAACACTAAACAGGTTATTCCTCTCAATTTTGAAATCAACACTTTGGTTTTTCTTTTTCTCTGCCAGAACTTCATGAAACAAAATAATTTCATACTGTTATACCACCATAAATATGGAACTATTTATCCAATATTTTTCCATAGCTACATCAGACGTCAGAGCCATTAGTCTCTTGGACATCTTTTAAAATTGGGGTCTCTCCCTGACCCTCCCCTATTCACATTGTCTCTCTTCTCTCTCTCAGAAATAAATAAAACATTTTAAAAAATTTTAAAACATGGCTTTGGTTTGTTTTGTTTTTTAACAAATTGAAGGATGGAGATCCAACATCCATTAACAGACACACATAGGTTTTCAGTAGAATGTTTGAAATCATTAGGTTTATATTATATTCAATTCATTAAATAAACTCTTAAAAATTTCATAGGAGTTTTTTAAACACTGGATAATTTGGAAACAAGAATGTTTGTCATATATTGATTTATATGTGGACTGAATCATAAACCTAACAAATATATCTTATCTTTTGATAATTGTTTAAATCCCTTTGTGTCTTTCATCCTTTCGGTTGAGGCTCTCCATGATGTGTCCTTCGCCCATCTTCCCAGGCTTTCTTCTCTTCAGTCTTACCCCACCTCCACTCCAACCACTAGACCACACTGCTTCTCATTCCCATGGCTTTCATCCCAAGGACAACTTCCTGCAAAGAAGACCACTCCTCAGGACCAGCCTAAAACATCTCAGAGGTGAGGAACATCTATTTATCTTTTGAGGATCAGTCTGTTCTTCAGTTAGGCCTTCTTGAAATGTTTCCGAAGGTCTAGAGTAAGAGCACAATGAACTAGGGTAGAGCTCTGACAGTTATGAATTGTATTATCTGAACTTCTATGATCCTCGGTGTTCCCCTATTTTAAAAAAAAGGTATTGTGGGGAAAGTGAATGGTAGATAACAAAATATATATAGCACTTATTAATATTAGAATTTTACACACCAGTATAATGTGTCTAACACACATTATATATAATATAATATATATGTACATATACTATAATGTGGTTTCTATTTTGTCACCTATAATGATTTGGAGATGAAAGCCATTTTACTTTTAGCATCCTGTGGGTACATTCTTATTTTATAGGATGAATTATATATTTTCAAAAGTGTTATTTTCTAATTTAAAATATCATCTATAAATGTGTGAAATGCATTAAAATAGAAACAAAAAATAAAGGTAACCAAAATAAAGCTCCAAATCTAATCACAATTAAATATTTTTATATAGCTACAGTACCTTATAGATAATGGTAAATGTGTGTCTATATACAGTTCATTCTCTTCTGTCCTTTTCTTCTTCTTTCCTTTCTTCCTTCCCACACATATGTGGGATATATCTATATCTACCTACATATGTATATTTTGATCCACATAGGAAGTAACATAAATATGTGCAGATACACACCTCTCAACAGTTATTTAGTTGGATTATTCTGGCTTATAAACGAGTTTTCTTGTGCCTAAATATTTTAATTTAGCTCTTAAGTTGGAAGCAGAATGCTTATCTTGATGACTATCTTATAGTAAATGTTTAAAAACTTTTATCCAATATGCTATTGGTGTTATGATGACCATGATGATAATTATTAGGATTATTTTTATTATATTAATGTATATCAAAATTCCCTAGGTAAAAACGCGATTCCTCTAATATATAAAATTATCAATATTTTTCTGAAAGATCTGATATATTTTTAAGTATGTTCTTTCTGAAGGATATTCAAGTTTTAAATTATTATATTACCTTTTTGACAGTTTTTAAAAATTTGTTCTCATTATAGTATTTTATTTAATTTAGATGTTATGAATTTTGGATTTACTTTTGGGGCTTTTGAGTACAGAAATCAAGTAAATGTTTTTATATATTCTTTTTTTCATTTGCCATCCTTAACTTTAATTTCTTTAATTTTCATGAAGCCCTGTTTTAATTATTATGGGGATCAATTTCAAAAGAAACTGGGATGTCTATTAAATGGTAATAAGTTAAAAAACCCATAGAGACAGAAGTCCATATAATATATTTAAGAAAAGAAAATCAAGGTGCAATAGACTGAATGTTTGTGAGTCCTCAAGATTCATATGTTGAAATCCTACACTCCCGGTGTGATAGTTTAGGAGGTGGGGCCTCTGGGAAGTAGCTTAACTGATGAGGCTAAAAGGCTCATGAATGGGGTTAGTACCCTTACAAAGACTCCAGACACATCCCTCACTTCCTTCTGGCCACGTGAAGTACAAGAAGTTCATCTTCTGACTGAACCAGGGCTTGCAAAGCAGGTGAGGGGAGCCCGCACCAGAACGCCACTTGCGGACATGCTGGTGTCTGACTTCCAGCCTCCAGAACTGTAAGAAATAAATGTTTATTGTTTACAAGCCACCCTACCTACTATCATTTTCCTTAGCAGCCCAGACTACATTGCAAAGTTAAATTTCAGATGGTAACATATTATCTTTTCGAATATCTTTTTCAAATCAATTGATAAATTTGTAAAGATATCATTGATACTTCAAAATATAATTGGTAAAATTGATGAAGTATAATTGATAAAAAGCATTGTTTGTATTTAAGGTACAACATAATGTTTTAAAATATGTACACGTTGTGAAAAAATGATTGTGACAATCAAGCTAATCAGCATATCATCACCTCATATACCTCACTTTTGTGTGGCCAAAACACTTAGATTGACTCTCTTAGCAAATTTCAAACATAGAAGACTTACTGTCGTTCTGATCAATCATTTAGATATCCAAAATGCATCAACCCCTACTTCCCACTATCAGAATGAATTTCCTGTCTAAATATTTAAAAAAATGAAAAAATTACTCTAGAAGAGTATATAGGAAATATATACTTTATTTCCTCATATACTATATATTTCTCCATTGTCTTGACACAAAAAAAAAAACCCAGAATTTTCAGAACAGGAAAAAAAGCTTCAATCTTTAATCCTTGTATTATATTAAGATGAGGAACTATTTGCTATCAAAAGATGTCATTAAGAGAAAAAAATCTGGGTGAGATAAGATGTTGGCAGCACAGATATCAAATTAGGCACTTATATCCAGATAATAAAAGCACAACTCAAACTCAATGAGAAAATGTTAAAAAAATTGAAAAAAGTCTTGAAGCACATCACAAGAATATATTCAAATAGCCAATAACTGTATGAAAAGTTATTTATTAATCATCATGGAATTTAAAACACAATGCAAAATAGCTACATAGACATCAGAAAAACAAAATGAACAGTGTATAATACCCTTTTGGTGTTCTGAGACCAAGTCCAATGTTAGGCATGGACTACACCAACACCCACACCAACACCATCAAGTAGTTCTGAGACACCAGCAGGGTGTTTGAGAATTCAACTCAATTCTGATAATGTCTACTTGGAAATATTATCAAATTCCACAGCTTAAGGGTTCAGTCTTACAAGACTGCCATCTCCCCTCCCCCTTCAACCACCAAGGGCAAGTCCAGGCTTTCACCTGCACTTCTGATCAAGGGGCTAGATTAGATGCTCCCACAACCTCTCCTTGGGTTTGACTAATTTGCTAGACCTTCTCACAGAACTCAGAGAAACATTTCACCTGCTAGATTCCCAATTTATTATAAAGGATATAACTCTGGAACAGCCAGAGAAAGAGATGTATAGAACAAGATATGGGGAAAGAGAGCACAGTTTCTCTGCCCTCTCAGAGCACACCACTCTCCCCTAGATTTCCACATGTTCACCAACCCAGAAGCTCTCCAAACCCTGTATTTTAGGGTTTTTATGGAAGCTACATTACATAGGCACGATAGATGAAATCATTGGTCATTGGTGATTGATTCAACCTTCTGCCAAGGTTGATGTCCCCAGATATCAAGGGTGGGACTGAAAGTTCCAACCTTCTAATTACTTGGCTGGTTTCTCTGGTGATGACCCCCATCCTTAGGGGATCTAGGGAAAATAAAGCCACTTTATTCACATAACAAAATATACTTTTATCACACTGCTTATCACTTGGGAAATTCTAGGCATTTTAGGAGGTCTGTGCCAGAGATAGGGACAAGGATCAAATACTGTATCTTTCTTCTTTGTATTATAATATCACAGTACACAACACCAAGTATTAACAACAGAAGTCAAGCCACTGGACTCATATCCTCAGCTGGTGAGAGTACAAATTACTACAGTCTCTTTTGAAAACTGTTAATCAGTATCAACTAAAACTGAATTATTCATCATAGGACCCAACTATCCTCTTCCTGAAATTCTCAAGAGAAGTGCAAATCACATGTTCAAAAGAATCACATAGAAGTATGCTCATAGCACCATTAAATGAAATTGTTGCCAGGTAAGAATATCTAAAAGCCCATCAACAGTGAAAGGAATCAGGATATTTGAGTGTGCTCACACCATGAATTCAAGAAAGCAACGAGGCTGTGAGAGTTGTAGTAACAGAGGTATATGTATGAATCTCACAAATTACTTTTTTAAGAAAAGAGTAAAAAAGAGGAAACAGAATATAAACAGACTGTAAATTTCCATTTAGATAAAGTTCAAGTCAAAACTAACCTGTGACCTTGGAACTGAGTGTACTGTTTGCCATTGGGTCAGGAATGGGACAGGCCCGGGGTAAGCCTCCTGGTATGGGTGCTTCTCCAACTCCTGGTGCCACCTTGTTATCAGTTGGTGAGAATTCATCGGGATGCACTCTTCCATTTATACCCTTTTATGTGCATATGCTATAATTCACTACAAAGTTAGAAATTAAAAAAAAAAGAACATTGGATGCAGAAAAGTCGGAGACACAAAAAGATCAATCGGGCCTACTGAAAAAAAGGGCTTACTCATTCTTGCCCTGACAATTAAATGCAGCAAAAACCGTGAAAGTGTATTTCTTTGTTTTAAATAACAGTTTTCGTACACTACCAAATGCTATTTGGTGTATACCATGCGGAGAGGCCCCTGGCTATTTCTGTCTCATAAAAAAAAAACCCGATTTCTCACTTTTAAAGTTTTCTCTAGTTGAACGTCATTAAGTGGGTAAATTAAATATATTCTGATAAAAGGCAAATATTTAACAATCCACTTCAGGAAGTCATTTGCATGAATTTCTGAAAGATAACGCACTATCAGCAGTTCTAAATTAGTACTCAGAGAATTGAAAAGGAAAATGTACATACAGTCTTATTACAGAATTGGTTCTTCACCGACTTTGAAACAAAAGGAATGCACAGGACCTGACAAATGTGGCTTGTTCAAATACCTTTGAATAACAAGCATCAGGAGCAAGTATCTTTCACTTTTTAGGACAATTTGTATACTGTATGTTTTTAAAATTGTTCATGTGAAGATCCTGCCATGATAAAGTGGTTTGCCCAACTCTTTCTTTCTTTCTTTTTCTTTCTTTCTTTCTTTCTTTCTTTCTTTCTTTCTTTCTTTCTTTCTTTCTTTCTTTCTTTCTTTCTTTCTTTCTTTCTTTCTTTCCTTCTTTCTTTCTTTCTTTCTTTCTTTCTTCTTTCTTTCTTTCTTTCTTTCTTTCTTTCTTTCTTTCTTTCTTTCTTTCTTTCTTTCCTTCTTCCTTCCTTCCTTCCTTCCTTCCTTCCTTCCTTCCTTCCTTCCTTCCTTCCTTCCTTCCTCCCTCTCTTTCTTTCTTTTTTGCAAACAGGTCTAGCAAACCTATGGCAAAGAGGCCATCACTGTTAGGATTCAGGCCAGTATTTTAAATACTATGTGACCTCTATCATGGTTTAAAAAACTGGAAATATCTATTCTTTCCTTCTCTCAGGCTAAAAAAGATCCGAGGGGGGAAAATATGGGAGATAGAGTTTGTTCATAAAGTCAAGGGCACGTGGGCAGTAAGCGTATTACAAGGCTAATGTCCATGTTCTCCCACGTGGCCACAGCTGGTGGAGAGCAGACGAAGGCATCTTCCTGCTAGGACCCTCACTGTCTAGCTCTTTGTCGTGTCCTTCCTGCAGCGATAATGGGGAGCGCTGCAGTGCCCTATCTCAGAACAGCTTAGAGCAAAACTCACCCATCTTGATTGCACTATTGACTTTTTTCTTCTTCCCTCCTCAACTCTTAGAGGTGTTCATACTTTATCCAGATCCTCCTTTCCCATATGATTATTTTTTTCTTCTCTGAATGACTGGTCCCAGGCCTACCTTTTTCTGTGTGAAATTAAAAAACGAAACAAACATACAAACAAACCTCACCCGGAGCTATCAGTGGGTGCTTCACAATGCCTTCCATCAAGCCCTTTCCACAGGGAGGGGAGTTTGAGGAGCTTCTGGGAGCTTCACAGCTGGGGACACTCTGCTTTTAAAAACCTTTGACACTCAGGGCGCCTGAGAGGCTCAGTCGGTTAAACATCCGACTCTTGGTTTTGGCTCGGGTCATGATCCCAGGATTCTGGGATCAATTCTTACATTGGGTTCCATGCTGAGTGTGAAACCTGCTTGAGATTTTCTCTCTTTTCCTTCCCTCTGCCTCTCTCTCCTGCTCACACACACTTTCTCTCTTTTTCTAAACAAATAAAACTAAAAATAAGAAATAATAAGAAATAATAACTTTTGACACTTTATACATTCTGAGGAAAATCATTTCCTCTTGTATGAAATCCTAAATGCGACACAAGGCTGTTCAATATTCATGTAGTCTCCATGCTTTTCAGCAGATATCAAGGGGAATACATTCCAATATATGTTTCCATATACCTTTTTTAAATAAAATTTTTGGATCAGCTTAGGTTCACAGCAATTTTTTTAAAATTTTTAATGTGTTTATTTATTTTTGAGAGAGGGAGACAGAGTATGAGTGGAGGTGGAACAGAGAGAGAAGGAGACATGGAGTCTGAAGCTGTCAGCACAGAGCCCAATGCAGGGCTCAAACCCACAAACCATGAGATCATGACTTGAGCCAAAGTCAAAGTCAGACGCTTAACTGACTGAGCCACTCCGGCACCCCTAGGTTCACGGCAAAATTTAAGAGAAGGTACAGAGATTCCTTATCTATCCCTTGTCCCCACATATGCACAGCTTTCCCCACTGTTAAGATCCTGCCCCAGACTGATACTGTTGTTATAATGAATGATCCTATACTGACCTATCATTATTACCCCAAGTTTATAGATTACAATAGAGTTCAGTCTTGGTGTTGTACATTTTAAGAAGTTTGGACAAATGTATAATGGCTGTAGCCACTACTATGGTATCCTACAGAGTAAGTTCCCTGCCTTAAAATTCCTGTGTTCTCTCCTTCTCCCCACCCTCTGGCAACCACTGATACTTCTATCTCCATAGCTTCTTTTGCCTTTGCCAGAGTGTCATTTAGTTTAAATCATACAGAATGTAGCTTTTTCAGACTGGTTTCTCTCATGTAGTTATAAGGATTTAAGTTCTTCTACATCTTTCTATGGTTTGCTAGCTCATTTCTTTTCAGTGCTGACTTTCCCACTGTCTGTATATACCATGGTTTATTTATCCACTCACCTACTAAAGGGCATCTCAGTTGCTTTCAAGTTTTGGCAATTTTGAATAAAATTGCTATAAACATCTGTGTGCAAGTGCTTGTGTAGACATAAGTTTTTAATTCCTTAGTGTAAACACCAAGGGATGTGATTGCTGGATCATATGAGAAATGTATGTTTAATTTTGTAACAAACTGTCAGGCATTATTCCAAAGTAGCAATTCGTATTCTCAACATATTTTTTAAAATACTTTTTAATGTATTTTTTAAGTTTATTTATTTATTTTGAGAGAGAGAGAGAAGAGAGAGAGAGAGAGAATGAGAACAAGTAGGGGAGGGGTGGAGAGAGGTAGAGACAAAATCCCAAGTAGGCTCCACACTGTCAGCACAGGGCCTGATGTGAGGCTTGAAACCATTAAGCATGATATCATGACATGAGCCAAGATCAAGACTCAGATGCTTAACCAACTGAGTCACCAGACACACACCTTTCTTTCTTTTTCTTTTTTTTATAGTATTAGTTGTAACTTGTTTTATTCAAGCGATCTCTCTCCAATAGGAATTATAAGCTTCCTAAAAGTTATATTACACCTCTGACTTTTCAATCTTGATGTATTCTGAAGCTGGTGTGTCTGTAGGCTGGTAAGGACTCAGGACTTATTACTGAACAACTGCATTATTAACAAGAAAGTTATGTTTCATATTAAATAGAAAAAGACATGGCTTTTCAGTATTTGTCATATTTCATAGTTAATAAAAGGTTTTTCAAGTACAATAATATAATTATTCTTATGTGTCACTTCAAAAATGTCTTTAAGCTTCAGGCTTTTTATTCCAAATGAAGCCATAAATCAGATCCTTATCACATTACCAGATATGGCACAATTCCCTAAGATGATCTTAATTATAATGTTTTTATTGTTTGAACACGGTATCTTTAATATAATTGTTCTACTTCCCTGTGTTTTTAAATTATACAGTCTCTTGAAAATGCATATATCTAAAGTTAGTAATTAGTGGCACATTAAAATATATTACTGTTGACTTTATTGCTTAAAATTCCTTTGTTTTAGAACTTACTTCCATAACAATAGTTTAAACCTGAATCACAGTTGTTATTCTTTTTTTTTTTTAATGTTTTATTTATTTCTAGGAGAGAGAGAGAGACAGCGTGAGCAGGGGAGGGTCAGAGAGAGAGGGAGTCACAGACTGAAACAGGCTCCAGGCTCTGAGCTGGCAGTCAGCACAGAGCCTGACGCGGGGCTCGAACCCACGAACCGCGAGATCATGACCTAAGCGAAAGTCGGACGCTTAACCGACTAAGCCACCCGGGCGCCCCTCACAGTTGTTATTCTTATATATTTTATTTTATTCTCCCACCCACACATCTTTCTATTCAAACTTAATTTTAATCTGAAACTTTACTCAAATCACTTCTTTTTTTTCTAAGTCATCAACAATTTACAGCATTAAGTCAAATATCCCATTTAAAGAGAACTTTTCAGGGGCACCTGGGTGGCTCAGTCGGCTAAGTGCCCGATTTCGGCTCAGGTCATGATCTCACGGATTGTGGGTTTGAGCCCCGCATTGGGCTCTGTGCTGACTGCCAGCTCAGAGCCTGGAGCCTGCTTCAGATTCTGTAACTCTCTCTCTCTCTGACCCTCCCCTGCTCACACTGTGTGTATCTCTCTCTCAGAAATAAATTAAAAAAAAAAAAAACATTAAAAAAAATAAAGAGAACATTTCACCTACCATCACATTTTTAAATGATATTCAAAAACTGTATATATTCTACTTATATTTATTCCACAACTATTCTAATGATATTTATTCCACAAACTGTATATATTCTACTTCTAATAAATTCTTCACAATTTTAATTCAGATATAAATTAGATATGATTTTTTAAATGTTAATATTTATTTATTTTTGAGAGAAAGAGAGCAGGAGATGGGCAGAGAGAGAGGGAGACACAGATGCTGAAGCAGGCTCAAACTCAGGGACTGCAAGATCATGACCTGAGCCAAAGTCGTCTGCTTAACCAACTGAGCCACCCAGGTGTCCCAGATACGATTTTATTTTACACTGCAATTATTTCATATAAAACTAGAAAATTATAAACAGACAAAATCTGACAAATTGGCAATGGGCAAAAATATGAAACTATTCTTATCAAGCTGTCATTCCCCTGACGGGCAAACAGCAGGAATCCCTTGTCCACAACTGCATTGGCCAAAACAGTAAGAGGACCCAGAGTCATGAAGATGGTGTAAGTGGAATGACGTCATCTGGGTCCTGATGTAGGAAGTTCAAAACACTGAGCATATTGATATATTGAAAGCTTCAGGCCATCATAGCTGGTGTATGTAAAGTGAAAATATCCATGGTTGTTATTCCAAATAAAGCTTGAAACAGTGCTTTCAAACCCGTTGTATTCTATAAGAAAGCAGCCTGTTAAAAATTTAGCACGAAGATAGGTGAGAGAATAAATTATGTTCTCTAATTCAACATCATGTCTCACGCTGTGCTGTATTCTTTTAAACATAGAAATATAATGAAAATCAGCATGTACCTTTGCCTTTAAAATATTTTATTGTTTTTCTGTTTGATTATAGTTCATATCTACACATATTTAAAGTTATATTCGTATCACTCTTAGGCATACAACGTATGCTATTTTCTATTTATTTATAAGTCAACCTAAAAATCGGTACCTATTAACCATATTCATTTGACATCAAGAATGAATTAATTTAGATGTTGTTGCTTTTTTGTCGCTGATCTATTATTCACATCAATGAAAATATGTATTAGTTAGCTGATAGGCGATGCTTGCCTCTATCCCAGGCATTTGACGAGAGTTGAAAGGAAAGTAGGACATTAGCAATTGAGGGAAATTATTTAATGATAGGACTCTTTCTCCACACATGAATTAATAGACTTTTTTTCTATTAACCTTCCATTGAGATTTTGGATTCAAGCCTTTTCTGCTTCATAGCTGTGTATGAGCACTGTTGGTAAACATATCTTCATTGTATCCACTAGGCTTAAAGATACAAAAGGTCAGCTACAAAAGCTACAAAGGATTTTGCTTAGCAATGTCCTTCAAATACCAGAAGCAAGGGAAAGACATCATTCCAGGCAGGGCAGAAATGTCTCTGCCCACTGTGGGTTATTGAACAGACTGTGAAAGCATGATTTCTCAGGATAAGACATGAGTGGTTAAGAAAAGTCCAAAAGGAAGCTCCTGTCCAGAACCCAAGGCTCTGAACAAGGTCTATGTTCTCATTCTTGGGGGTGCTCCAAAGAGAAAGGCAAAGTAGCAGAGTGCAGTGTTGGGGACATTTACCTGCAGGAAAGGATTTAGACAATGATAAATATTTGAAAATCAAACTTTAAGGATGTTTATCTTTGTATTGCAACATCCCAAACAATGGAAACAATCAGCTAAGAGGAAACTTTTTTTTAATTATTATTATTACAAGAAAGAAAGAATAATGAAGGGAAAAGGAACAAAGGAACAGAGGAAGGAAAATAGAATGGAGCTGGTTCTTTTATGTTTGTGAAAATACTCCAATGGCAGAGGTTAACCAGGAGTATATACATGGTCTACTGTGTTTTAAGGCCATCTCTCAATTAGTTTTTGTTTTATATACAACAAGGAGTTAAAGGTAGCATAATGCACTGAGTTGTATATATCCATTTTAATCTTCTTATCCAAACTTTCTGAAGCAAGATTTTATTTTGAAACAACATTTCATCAAATGTCAATTTAAAAATTAGATTGTATGGGGAACCTGGGTGGCTCAGTTAGTTAAGCATCTGACTTCAATTCAGGTCATGATCTCACAGTCGGTGAGTTTGAGCCCTGCATCAGGCTCTGTGCCGACAGCTCAGAGCCTGGAGCCTGCTTCAGATTCTGTCTGTCTCTCTCTCTCTCTCTTCCTCTCTCTCTCTCTCTGCCCCTCCCCTGCTCATGCTCTATCTCTCTCAAAAATAAAATAAAAACATTAAAAAAATTAAAAATTAGATCGTATAACTCAGGAGGCTTTTTGTGATGATCTAAGGGAGGATTGCAAGACCTGGTTGAATTATCCTGACATCTTTCTTTGCAAATGATAGCTTGTCCCGTTGGGTTATTCTTTAGATGTTTTCTACAGGTATCTTATTACCTGTTTAACTGTCTAATTTTTTATATACATACTTTCTCCTGAAGTATGTCCAGGGATATTCTTAAAAGGTTAGAATTTGAGTTTTTCTTAGTTTAAGTGATTGGTGCTAAAGTCACATTAGAAACAACTATGCCGAGTTGTTTATATTATCTTCAGAGAACATTCTAAGTTTCTCTGTAGACAAACACTGTGACATCTTCAATTCTTGTGAATCATCTTCATACAAAGTATAATAAAATAAAAATAAACAGCTAAAAACCACAATACCTTGAATTGTATGATATGACATCATGAATCAAGTTTCAGTCTCAGAGTAATGAGATCAGAAATTCTCCCCTCCTTTGACACCGAATACCACCATGTTCTTCAGGAATTCATTTATTTCATCTGGATATAGTTACGATTGTACAGTAGAACTTTTTGCTAGACTATGTCTACTCATCTTTATGGCCCTGACATTCTTTAATAATATGTTAGCAGTTTTGAGACACAAGGAGAAAATAATCTACATAGGCCATAGTAACCCTGTGGCCACCAAACCACCTGAGGCTAGAAAAATAAATGTAGATTCTAGTATGATAATGTTAAACTTTGAATTCAAAATCTGAATGTTTCCCATGAGGTTAAGAGATAAGAGAGATAAGGTGTTCTTACTCTGAACTCCTGACTCCACTCAATTTTTCTTTTTTTTCTTTTTTTTGCCATG
>NW_027551559.1:1627476-1637535 GCF_008692635.1 Crocuta crocuta
CCATGATGGCATAAATGAGATGGATATATATATATATATATGTATATATATATATATATATATTTGTATCTAACACCCTAAAATTGCAGATCTGAAATTACAACGTTTTCTTAATTTTGGCTTTATCTTTGTAATTAACTGTACAGGAACAAAAATAATAAACAAATATCCCAAGTCCCTGCACCACACCTTCCAGATAAGTCACTGATTTTGTTTCAAATATTTGTAAAAAGTATCTTTCAAATAGACTCTACTTTGTAACAAAACAAAAGTTCTGGGTTTTTACAAGCCATTTTTTGTTTTTCTTTTTTCTCCCTAAATGAGGTCACTGCTCTAATTTCCCTTCTGGATTAACCAATTACTACCATTTAATCCTGACTATGATACTTCAAAAAGATGTTGAGAATCATAGAAGAACACGCTTAACATGGCACGCAGCACTGATGAGATCAGCTCTGCTATATAACCTTGATGTTTCTTTGCTGTTCCAAACATTATTCCAAATTAAAATTCAAAAATAAAAAAACATGCATTTTTAAATAAATGCAAACAAACCTATATTGTAGATCCTTTTGACTTGTGTTGTATCACTTTGAGTAAAAACTAAGAATAGACTGTGTAGGGCACCTGCAAAATGAGTTTCATGTGGAAACTATGACCATAGGGGAAGCATATAATTTTTCATTGGCTTATGGGCAGAAAATAACAATTTTAACTATTTATTTTTCTCAACAATAGCTATTTGGTTTCTAAAGTAACAATATGTTTGTAGCATGTAACAAAATAGATGCACATATTCAGGCATATTGAGGAATCATCTTCCAAATGTTTACTTCTTGTGTGAACGATCAAAACTTTGGATTCTTACCCTATTTGCACCATATACTGGCACGCTGCCATGTGTTAGATAACTAGCAATTAACTAAATGGTCTATCATTCTATAATGAAATTTCTGGTTGAAAATTATCAGGAATCAATTACTGTAATCCAAATTGAATATTAGGTTTTATTGAAATTCCCTCCCCATGTGCATTTTGCCCAGAATGTCCTGTGTTATCCTAAACCTTTCAGGGATTATATTTTAAAAGACATATACATTGGATGAACTTTTTCAAATTTATTACCCAATATTCACATATATACCTCTTAGACTATACAAACATTTCCCAGAAACTTGAAGTGACTTGGAATTGAATGTCAACTATTTGCATCTTGTGTGCAGTCATCATAGGAAGATTCAATATTACAAATGTGTCTTATCTCACATTTTCTGACCATTCAAACCATGCTGTACACATGTACCTAAAATTTTATTAAGCATTTTTGTGAAATTTTTTTCTTTGCCCCGAGCTTACAGAAAACACAAATAATTCACAATATGCTGGGAGGAATAGAATGCTGTTTCATCCTGATGGCATGAAATCATAATTATAAGTGTTTGTCATTAAAATTACAGAGGGGAATAAGCATATTCTGTACTTTGCTTAACATTTTGAAAAGAGAATTTGAGATTAGCTCTGAGCTGTACATAGCCTGGTATTTTAATTAAAAGTAGAGACTGTAAAGCCATTTATAAAAGCAATATCAAATTTAGCAGGTTATTTAATTTTTACTTTCATATTCTTTTTCTCAATGTGCCTTAGGAATTATTTTGAAGACTATGCTTGTCATTTTACCATAGAAGATAATATAATATATTCTTGGAAGATGCTCATTGTAATGAAACTACAGAAAAGTTGTGACCCTCTTGATGAAACATACTGTAGATTTTCAATATTTGTTTCATCTGAATTCTAGTTTAAAATGTCCTCGGTAAATGGTATTCTTTCTTCTAGAAGAGTACCACTTTCTTTCTCCAAAAATAAAGAATTCCTACCAATTTTACTTTGGAAAGTTCCTGGGTACAATGGCTTAAAGCAAGAAGTTGATATCAAACAAACACAATGTATCCATATAACTTGTACTGGTAGAGTCCTGAAATACTACTTTTCATTACTTAGGTTTCTTTTTTACATGTTGGGTGTATTTTACTTTATCACTGCACTATAATATACTTTTGGATATCGCCTCAAATTATAAATGACCATACAGCATCCATACTTAATGGTTCTTGAAGTAAATATGCAAAACAAAGAATGAAACACATAATAAAATAATTAACATTTAGAATAAAAATGAGTAACATGATAAATGGAATATTGGAAAACTGCAAGTAGCTATTAAAAATGAGGGTGAAAACGGGGCGCCTGGGTGGCTTAGTCGGTTAAGCGTCCGACTTTCGCTTGGGTCGTGATCTCGCAGTTCGTGGGTTCGAGCCCCGCGTCGGGCTCTGTGCTGACTGCCAGCTCAGAGCCTGGAGCCTGTTTCAGCCTGTGACTCCCTCTCTCTCTGACCCTCCCCTGCTCACGCTGTCTCTCTCTCTCTCTCTCCTAAAAAAAATAAATAAAACATTAAAAAAAAAAATGAGGGTGAAAAAAGAAAATAAAATTTTTGAGGTTATGCTGTATTCCCTCCAAAATTATTTATTTTTACTTGAAGATAACAGTACAAATGGTGTGGATAGTCTGTTTAAATAGGCTTACTAACAATATCATCCTAAGATGTTAATGAATGACTCATCAAAGGGAGAAACTCACTTAAGTACCAGCACCTGATTTAGATAGCTGATCTATTGCCACAACATGAAAGATGTTTATTCTTTTGGTGGCTGGAAAGTTCCAGTCTACAAAAGAGATTTCTCTTTGAGTAAACTCTTCAAAGAATAGCTTAAATTTACAGAAAAATTGAAAATAGTATCAAGAATTCCTTTATACGTTATACCCAATTTTCCTTGATAATATTGTATTTTATGTTTTATTTTAATTTTTTTAATGTTTTATTGATTTTTGAGAGAGAGACAGACAGCGTGAGTAGGGGAGGGTCAGAGAAAGAGGGAGATAAAGAATCTAAAGACAGGCTCCAGGCTCTGAGCTGTCAGCACAGAGTCCGACGAGGGGCTCGAACCCACGAACTGTGAGATCATGACCTGAGCTGAAGTCAGTTGCTCAACTGACTGAGCCACCCAGGCACCCCTATTTTTATTTTATTTTATTTATGTATTTATTATTTATTTATTTATTTATTGAGAGAGAGGCACAGCGTGAGCAGGAAAGGGGCAGAGAGAGAGGGAGACACAGAATCTGAAGGAGGTTCCAAGCTCTGCACTGTCAGCCCAGAGCCCATTGTGGGGCTGGAACTCACAAACCATGAAATCATGACCTGAGCTGAAGTCAGACGCTTAACTTACTGAGCCACCCAGGTGCCCCATTCTTTGATACTCCCTCATTGCATCCTACAATCCCTAAACTTCTGCAAATATAACATATTTTAAAATATATTTAAATAGGGGGGCCTGGGTGGCTCAGTCGGTTGAGCGTCTGACTTCAGCTCAGGTCACGATCTCACAGTTTGTGGGTTCGAGCCCCGCGTCTGGCTCTATGCTGACAGCTAGCTCAGAGCCCAGAATCTGTCTTCGGATTCTGTGTCTCCCTCTCTCTCTAGCCCTCTCCTACTCATGCTGTCTCTATCTCTCTCGAAAATAAATAAAACATAAAATAAAATATATTTAAATATACACATATATATGAACACTTTGTGTTGTAAATGTCTATGTCAAATATATGGTCAAGGATCTTGTGACTACCAATAAATTATCATACAGAATAGTTTTAGAACCATAAAATGTTCTTATCCCTCTTTTGGTTAACCGTCTTCCCATAGCACCCAACCTGTAAGCAACCACTGAACTATTTTACAGTCACTATAGTTTTACTTTTTGAAGAAGGTCAGCTAAGAGATTCAAACTGTATATGGCCTTTTCAGATTGGCCTTCATTATGTAGCCGTAAGAATGTCAGAATCATACATGTTTTCATAGCTTGAAAGCTCATTCTTTTTATTGTTCAATAGCATACGATTGTATGGATTTACCCCCATCTATTTTTCTTTCTACTTATGAAGGACAGTGTAATTGCTTTTAGCATTTGGAGATTATTAATAAAGTTTTTATTAGCATTTGCATGCAGACTTTGTGTGAGCATTAAGTTTTCCAGCGTGTAAGATAAATATCTAGGAATGTGATTGCTGGATCACATGGTAAGCCTGTATTTACCTTCATAAGAAACTGTCAAACTGCCTTCCTAATTTGCTGTAGCATTTTCCATTTAGCCAGCATTTTAAAAAAGCTCTTCCTTCTCTACACCATCACCAGAATTTGGTATTGTCAGATTTTTTTAATTAGCCTTTCTAACAGAATATAAAGTTATTTCGTATTTAATATGTTGTTCCGCAATGGCCAGTGGTATTGAGCGTGTCTTCATATACTTATTTACCATCTTTATACCTTCTTTGCTGATGTATCCCAACTGATTTCTGACATCAATGGTTTCTGATGAAAACTCGGCTGTTTGTCATATTAAGAAGTCTATGTCATATTCATTTATTAGGGCTGCCATAGCAAAATACCACAGACTGTGTGTCTTAGAGAACAGAAACTTATTATTTTCATAATTCTGGAAGCTCAAGTTCAAGATCAAAGTGTTAGCAGGATTGATTTCTCCTAAAGTCCTTCTCCTTGGCTTTCATATAGAGGCCTCTCAACGAACTCTCACCTGGCCTTTTTTCTGTGATTATGCATTCCAGTCTCTGCCTCTGCTTACAATGACATCAGTCCTGTTATATTGGATTTCTACCCATATGACCTCATTTAAGCTAAGTTACCTTCTTAAAGGATCTATCTCCAAAATCAGTCATAGCGAAAGTTAAAGCTTCAACATATGAATTGTGTTTGGGTATACACAATTCAATTCATAACAAATGTGACAAATCATCTCTCTGGTTGTTTTTACTTCTTTTCTTTTATCTTTCTACACTTTATTTTGATTTGAAGTTTGAGCATCTTTGAGTTTATCAAAATTGGCGTTTTTTACATTTCTGACTGTATAGATTAATGCTGATCATCAAATTTGAAAAATTTAGGCCATTGTTTTCTATAATATTAAATCTCTCTCTCCTCCCCGGGGACTCCCATTATGTGTGTGTTGGTGTGCTTGATGGCTTCCTACGGATCTCTAAGATTTTGTTTATTTTTCTTCTTTTTTCCCTATTTTTAAATATTTTCTTGCCAGTTTAAATCTGCCATTATAGTCATTCCAGTGAATGTTTCATCAGTCACTGTAATTTTCAAGTCTTGAACTTTTATTTGGGTCTCATAATGTTTATAACTTTATGAATATTCTCTATTCAATGAGACATTATTCTCATAGTTTCCTTTAGTTTGCTAAGCATAGTTCTTAGTTCTTATACATAGTTCTTAGTTCTTATACATAGAATTTTTTTTTACCCAAAATTTATGTGTTTGAATTCTAACTCCCAATGGGACTTTATTTGGAGATAGGACCCTCAAGTAGGTAGTTAAGGTCAAATGACATCATAGGGGTGGGACTCTAAAGTTATAGGGTTGATATCCTTATGAAAACAAACAAACAAACAAACAAACAAAAAAAACCAGTGAGAGACACCAAAGTCCTCAACCCTCTCTCCCCACAGAGAAAGGCTATATGAGGGCACACTGAGCAAGTGCTGTCTTCAAGCTGAGAGGAAAGGTGTCATTCGAAATCAACCCTCTTGGCACCTTGATTTTGCACATTCAGCCCCTGGAACTATGAGGAAATGAATGAATGCTGCTGTCCATGCAAGCCAGATAGTGTATTCTGTGATTGCACCCCAAGGAAACTAACACATATGGTTTCCTTTGTTTCTTTTAACATATTTAATACACCCAATATTATCTTTTTCTTTTTTTTTCTAATAAGTCCAACATCTATACTCCTTGATGGACAGTTTCTATTTGCTGCGTTTTGTTTTGTTTATTCCGCTGGTATGTGATCCATACATTCATGTTGTATTGCATATTCATAATTTTGGGTTGAAAACTAGCCACTTTAATCAGTAGAACTTCACAGCCCTGATTATCAGATTTTCCTTCTCTCTTAAGCATTTTCTGGCCATGGTGCTTGTAGTTGTTGCTCCGCTGCTTTTTGTTGTTGTTGGTTTTAGTGACTTTCCTGAACTAACTCGATAAACACTGTGTTCTTTTTTTTTTTTTCATGTGGAAACTGAAGTTTCTCCTGAGCTTATTGGTCAACATATGGTTGTACTAAGATTTCTTTCAATGAGTGGAACTGATAATTCTCCCAGAGTTTGCTAAATAATTCTGTGTGCATGTTGGCTCGCACCTTCAATGATCAGACAGACAGACAGACAGGAAGGGCTATTTGTCCTGAATAAACTCTGACTCGGGAAAAATAAAGACAAGCCCTGTCAGTGGATATTTCTAGGCAACTTCCAGAAAATTCAAATAATGACAGGTCTCTTAAAATGATACTTTTGGTGAGCTCCAGACTCCTTCTATCCCCTCTAGAGATAGCTAAACTACTGTTTGTCACCAAGATTATGGAGCTATTGGTTTTCAGAGTTACTCCGGATTTGTGGAGAAGAGAAAGGAAATGAAGCAAGTCAAAATGAAGTTCACTGTTTTTAACAAGAGCCAATTGTTTTTTATTGAATAAGAATTTTTCAGACTGTTACAAACATTCTGAAACTTAATTTCAAGACTTCTGAAAATTTCAATTTTGACAATTTTTGCCATGACTTGCAGCATTTATGGAGGAATAGATTTTTGGAGGTCCATACTCCACCATCCCCACTAATGACATACTGATGTAAATAAAATTAATGCTAATTAAATATATGTAAAATAAGGGAATTATTAATAAGAGAATATGTAGGTATTGGGTAGAACCAAATGTTAAAATTGTTCAAGTAGTGCTTAATGGTAAAATCTCTGTATTGGTTAATAAATATTAAAAGAGAGAAATTGTTTTATATTATCTCACTGAAGATGATGTATACCCAATTATTCTTTGCTTTGAATTTAAGCTCAGTATATAAGTTTTAATCTTACCAATTCCATACCAAATTAATTCAGATCATATCCTTGAAAGACTGAACGTATCTTTCTCAGATACAAAGAGAAATGCAGTAATATCTAATGGTTTGTTTTAAACTTGGGGTTTTGACTAAGAAGTAAATCCCAACACTGTCTTTTATGAATGTATCGCTGGACAACATATAAAATATGGGAGTTTTTTCCGCAGACACAAGACTGATAGGATGACCTCCATTCTGTACTGATCATCCAGCACATTCAGTTCCCTTGGCCCTTGCTTGTCTGATATTTATACTTGTCAGATAAACTAGCTTTATTCATCTCACATATGTATGTGTATGTTTCTTATGAGGTAGTATAGGGTATCATAGTCTCTCTGTCTCTTTCCCTTTCTCTGTATTCATAGTATTTTGCTCCCAAGAAAAAAATTTAACAAGAAGGAAGAGGGGGAGGCAGGAAGGTGAGGATACTGTATTGTTTTCTATTTTTGCTGTAACAAATCCCAAATCATACAACATAAACTTACTCTTAGAATTCTTCAAGTCTGATGTCTAGTAAGAATCTCACTGAACTGAAATCAAGATTTTAAGTCACTGTTCCTTTTTCGGAAGCTTAAAAACAGGACCAATTTCCTGTTTCTTTGAATTGCTTGTAGAATTTAGCTCGGTGGGGCTATAGCACTGGGTTACTGTGTCATTCTTTGCTGTCAACTGAGTATGTATTCAGCTTCTATGATTTGCTGTATTTCTTGCCTCAAGGGCCTCCACCTCCGTCTTCCATGCCAGCAAAGACAATTTGTGTCTCTCATGCCAGAGTCCTCTGAACTAGCCAAAAACATTTTCTGTGCTTAAGGAATTACATGATTACATGAGTCCACATGGATAATCCAGAATAATCTCACCTTCTTAAGGTCCATATGCTTAATCACATCTGCCAAATTCCGTAAACCATGCAAGGAAACACATTCTCAGGTTCTGGTGATTAGGATACACACTTCCACAGGTTAGGAAGGCATTTCACCTGCCACCGTGACAAATCATTGGCAAATTTCCTTTGACTTTTGTAAAGGTAATGCCCATAAATTAAAATTTTATATCAGAAGAAGAAAGGTCTTACTAGAAATTTGTCCCCAAAGAACGCAGTTTCTCCTGTTGATGAATTTTGGAAATGTCAGGAAGGCAGACGCCATAGGAAGAGAATCAACTGTTCTCAGATCCGCATTATCTGTAGTAGATGGAAATCAGACAACAATGTAGACTTTCCTCAGATGTGTGTTAACTCAACCTGACTTTCAGATACAGATCTAGGAATAGGACTTGGATAAGACCCAAGCAGAAGAGAGGTGAATAAACCTTGTCTAACCAATCTGCTGGAAATCACCCAATCTGAGTTAATGGGAATAAGTAATGAAACCACAAATATGGGAACTATGAAGAAAAGACTAGAGACCAGGGAAAATTCAAGCACTTTCTGAAGACAGGGAGAGTAACAGAAAGATAATGGTCTAAAATGGTACACTATAAATAAACAAACAAATAAACATTGGTAATCTTCTCCTAAATCAGTAATCTTATCTTGAAGTTGCCAAAAGAAAACAACCCATAAGGAAGCTTAAAAACTGAATAAAAATAGAATTTGTGTAGTTGAAAAGGTAATGAAAATGTAAAGAAGGATTGGAAGAGAACTTAAAAACATAGCAGTACTTAAATCTGGTTTGTAGATTATATATGTATCACATGTAGAGTGCATATTCTTTCACATCTTTGTATAAATTGTATTTAAACACATGCATTCATAAATACAAAAACGTCCTTGTGTAATTTTAGGAAGTATATCATAATATATGTAATGTTTCTAAAAAGAAGAATAGTGTTAAGATTAACTATAAGAAAATTACTACTAATTTATCAAGCTGAAATTACTATCATGGCAAACCACCGATTTTCTTTACACATTTCCAAAATTATCGTCTTTGGAAGACTTCTTTTATTTCTGAGTACCACTTTGTTATCTTTTGTAAATTACCAAACATTAGGTAAACAGGAATTTTATCTGTGGTTGCTAAGAAAAGCTTTGGTAATATATCCTGATCTCTTTATTCACATGGATGTACTATGTAGGCTACATTTTAATTAAAGAAAAAGAATGATATTTGAGTTGCAGTTATGCAAATTAAATGTATTATTCTATAAGTGAAGAAATTATTATAGGGTCTGTAATTCAGGGAGACACTTTATAATGTCAGCTGTAAATTTTCTAGATTTCTAAGGGATATTACTTCATGTGCCTTCCATCAATGTTATCAGGAGTTGGATTACAAAACAAATTTCATACTTTAAGAAAGCATTTCCAATTAAGATTTTATTGTCTGATATTAACAATCTACTTTTGAAGTGGAATTAATTCTGATCATTAATTTAATACTTTCCTTTCCAGACAAGGAACACCATGCAGAATATAGTTCTATTTATATACATACAAACTAAAATATTTAGTAATCTTTATGAACCAGGAATAGGCAATGTTGTAGCTAAGTTGTGAATATGAACCTGTGTAGACATTTAGGCACGTAAAGAGCCTCTTATAAACTCTTTGGATATGTCGTGGGGTTTTACTGTTGATTATGGTATAATATTGGGTTGAATATTATGTGTATTTGATGGATAAAACCCCAAAATGAGACATAAAGTTGTGATATAGTAATTTCAGTGGTTAGGGTAAAATAAACCCTTGTTTTGAAGGGTACTAGGTAAAATTATGTAAAAAACAAGAAGACTCAGCTTCTCACGGTAAAACAAGTGATTTACTTTATCCAAAAGTTAATTGCCATGCACTTGAATGCCTTCAACTCAGCTGTTTCACCGCCTCTACACTCATGAAATCCACCCAAAATAAATATTTCTAAAACCTCATTTCATCAGGTTGCTCATCAAATGAAATGTATTCTTCACACTGATGGTAATATATAATTGAATAAGAATAATCCCTACCATCTTTTATATATATATATAAATTAATTAATGTAATATATATATTTTATATATATATATATTAAAATGGTAAGAGCTCTG
>NW_027551559.1:1637541-1650924 GCF_008692635.1 Crocuta crocuta
TCTCTGAAGCTGATCCTGTCAGATGCTAATTGCTTGACCTTGAGCAAGTTCCTAACCTTTCATATACTTGTTTCCTCATCTGGAAACTATTAAGAATAGTACATATATATCAGAGTGTTGTGATATTTAAATGATTTAATACGAGTAACTTGTCTTGAAAAGTGTCTGGCACTTAGTGGGCTCCCTGATATTAGGTATTTTATAATCAAAATTATTATTCATATCATCATTTAGATAATAAAGTATAAGTATAATGTATTATTTATCCTTTTCATTATTAACATGTTGCAAAGTTCCTTGTATACATGACATGTTAAAATAGATTTATTTAAACATAAATTTAAGAAACAAATATATTTTAGAAATATTGCACAATAAATAAAAGTCATTTTCTGATTTTACATAATTTGTTTAGAAATATAAGGATCCTTCATGATTTCATGCTCACAACTAAAATAAACTAGAACAGCCTCAGAGCACTAATCTACATATATGAGTACAGTTACATGTATTAACATTATCTAACTATTTTACTTTAAATATTTCAAAAATCTAATATTTAAAACCAGTATCCTATTTCTTAAAGTTGAGATTTAGCCAATCTACCATCCTTCACATTCTGAAATTATGAATTCAGATGCTCATTTTGTAGACCACTGCTTTCACAACTACAACAAATAGACCTAAGAGCATGACATTCTAACAATTTTGTAGTCCTGATCACCGGAATTATCAGTATCTGATAATAAGTTAATTTAAATATGCAAGTCATACCTCAAGATCAACCTACCTCTTAATCAGTTATATGATACTAATTTCATCTTCTGCCTCTTCCATACCATTGTACCATGAATTATTGATTTCCCAAATCTTGATTACTTCTTCCTTCCCTCAATTTGAATCACTTACCATGTACTTTTATACTTTCATTTATAATGCCTATTCTCACCTCTATTTCCATGCCTTGTCCTTACCTATCAAATGCAAATACTCCATTAATTACTAATTCTTCATTCTTTATTTGCTCTGCACTTCAGTTTACACTTTAGAGCACTACAAAGAGACCATTCCTTAAATACTCACTTCTCTATGTTACTTCCATTCTCATAAGCCTTCAACAACTCAGCAGTACTAACTCTATAGAGCCTAGGTCATGTGTTTGTTGTAAAAGTTCTAAAAGACCCTGGACAAACTTTGCGCCACTGAACCTTTGTTTGTACATTTCCTGATCTTTGAAATGTCTCCCATTCTACTTACTTTTACAAGCTATCCTCATCTTCCTTCATTTATTTGGTAGTAATGCATGGAATTATCTAACCGCCTAGTTTTTTTGCTACTCTTCAGACTCACCAAGCACATCCTTGTCTCAGGACCTTGAACATGCAGCTTCACCTGCTTAGGTATCCACATAGAACCTCCCCTTGCTTCAGATTTCTGCTGACTATTGCTTCTTTCTCCAGATGTCTCTGTCTTCCTCCCATCCTCACCCCATGTAACCAACATCTTCCTGCTCCACTACTTTATACTCAATTACCATCATGTTACATTTTTTCCTGTAGGACTTTGTAACATCTGAAATTATATAACACAGTGGGCCACTTTACCTGTAGTTCCTCTATCCATGGATTCAGTTACCCATGATCAATCAGTCTGGGAGCAGATGATCCTCCTTCTGATGGATTGTCAACATGTAAATGGTAGCCCAATGCTATGTCACAGTGCCTACATTGTTCACCTAGCTTCATCTCAACACATAGGCATTATATCACCTCATATTAATAGAAGAAGAGGAAGGATGAGAATAGTACAGTAAGATGCTTGAGAGGAGAGAGAGAAAGATCATACAAGCATTTTATTACAGTATATTGTTATAATTGTTCTATTGTATTATTAGTTATTATTGTTACACTCTGCCTAATTTGTAAATTAAACTTTATCACAGGGAATTATGCATAGGAAAAAACCCACTATATAATACAGGTATACACATGTATATATATGTGTATATATATGTGTATATATATATATATATGTATATGTATATAGGGTTTAGTACTATCTACAGTTTCAGACATCGACTGAGGGTCTTGGAATATATCTCCCATGGATAAAGGGGGACTACTGGATATTTATTTGAGAAATAACTCAGTATTTATTTTCTGTCTTTCCCTCTCAAACATAAGTCTAAGATACACGAGACTTTGTCTATTTTGGTCCCTGGTGTATTGTCAGTGGTGTTGGTAGGTTTTTCAAACATGTCGAGCATCCAATAAATGCCTGCTGAGTGAGTTATGATGTCTGATACTGTTGGCAGGAATTAGATGCATGATGGGTGCTTATCCTGAGGAAGATTTCAGGGAAACATTTTCTCCCTTCAGTTCCGGAAAATTACAAGCACGCGATCACATAGATTGTCCTCTAGAAGTTTATTTTTACTCCACAGATCTTTACAATGATCAAGCATAATGGACAGATTGGGCCTTCCAAGGAATATTTCTCCAAAAATAAAAATAAAGTATGCCATTTAGTTTGCATTGCATTTATGTAGTAATTTAGGACTGTAATAGCTCATTCAAGTCCCTTCCAATGAACTTTTGCTATGATCTGTGTACAACGATATAACCGAGTATAAAAAATATTCTATTATCCTAAGAACCTTCCAGTATAACAGAGAATTTTGGCCTTCTAATTAATGACTCTACAGTTCTTGGTCCTTTTACTATGGTTTGGTATTCCCTTTGATAGCTGTATTCTCTCTGTCCCAATCAGTGCTCCATGCTAGAGTAAATCATATGTCATTCAAAACCTCCTTGACACAAAATAGGTCACTTCTTACCTATAGTACAGCCAGGCAAAGATTCACCCATTTCCTGAGAATAAGACCCTTAAAGGTAAAAAATGTTTCCCTTGGCAGTAGTAGGTAATTTTTTCTCCGTTCAATATATGTTCAAACACATCTAGTGATTTCAAAACTTGGTAGCATATGAAAAAGCTCCGAGATGATGATTTTTATTTTTATTTATTTTTTTTCGAGATGATGATTTTTAAAAATAATAATCCAAAGACTCACCTAGAGCTACAAAACCAGAGTCTCAATATGGTGTCTCATAATACTGTAACAAGAAAAAGCACAGCACCAGTAAACTGCTTTACCCAATTTTTGCACCAGATTCAGCAAACATTGATTTCAGCCATGTACAATAACATCATAACTTTCCAGCAAAAATGTAATAAAATATATATTTTTCTTGAGACATAGCAGGCACCCATATGATCATTTAATAAGGTGAATTAATATATGCACAGTTATTGCAAAGTTCTCATGATACTTGAGATTCTCTTATACCCTGATTTGAGCTAACACCAATCATCTGCTGTCTTCCCCAGGATTTCCACACACGTTAAGTTCTTAAGATCTCAGGGTTACCGGCTTCAGTTACAGTGTCCACAGGTCTCCAAATACCATTTTCACCTATGCAACTGCAGTGTTTATCTCTTTGGTTCATACCAACCACACATGAAAATCAACCTCTGTTCCTTAATAGTCCCTGTGTAGGCAAATAAACAAACATAGTTTAATAAAAATTTTATGTTATGGTGCGCTGGTCTGTAAAACAAAATTTATTAAAAGTTCAGAAGGTGGAGGTACTTACCCCTCAGTTGTATACATTGCATAAAATTGGATAATAAATCATGCTATGGTCAGGGTATCAGTAGAAATCCTTTCTACCATCTTTTGCCACAGGCCTAAGTGGCCTTCCTGCTTGATATTGTTACCTCTGTCAGTCCCGCCTCCTCTCATCCCTACCACACCCAGAAATGCTCTGATGTTATGTATGTTCTATTTTACCCCTTATTTTTGTTTTGTAGTAATGTTTCTTAATATTTATTTATTCTGGAAAGAGTACAAGCAGGGAAGGGGCAGAGAGAGGGAGACAGAGGGCCCAATGTGGGCTCTATGCTGACAGGCTGATAGTAGCAAGTCTGGTGTGGGGCTCGAACTCATGAACTGTGAGCTCAAGGCCTGAGCTGAAGTCGGAGGCTCAGCCAACTGAGCCACCCAAGTGCCCCTCATAGTCTTCTTTACATACATGCTCTTATAACCTCATCTGGAACCCAGAGCCTGGGTAAACCACAGCCGGTGAACCTCATAATGTCTGAGCACTGCAGGGTTGAGTGGTTCCAATGGAGACTGTATGGAAGGCAAGACTGAAATATTTACTCTGTGACCCTTTAGAGAAAACTGTCAATCCCTTGCTAAGAAATTTCCAGAATACTTTGCTTAACAGAGACTCTCCACTCCCTTAACAAGACTTGTGGCCAGATATTGTTATATTTATTTCCCCACCCATTTCACTTTTTTCTCTAGGTAATTATTTGCAATGCCTGAACGTAATAGCTGTCCTCCAAATTCTTCCTCCATGTGCCTTATAGAGTATGACATGATATGAAAAATGTATTTTAAACATCAGGTACTTTCTCCTGGCAGTCTTCTGAGGGTAGTAACGCCACATGCTAAATAGTCCTTAACTGTGTAGGCAGCTTTCTTCTTTTGCATCTCAAATGCAAAATAAATAAACCCAATATGTAATGAATTACTTATTCCCTTCAGTGCGCCCTAAAGAGAGTCTTCCTCATCACTACTATTTTTAAAAAGTTTTAATGTTTATTATTTTTGAGAGAGAGCGAGAGAGAGAGCATGTGTGCATAAGTGTGGGGGGGGAGGGGCAGAGAGAATGGGAGACAGAGAATCTGAAGCAGGCTCCAGGCTCTGCACTGTCAGCACAGAGCTTGAAGCGGGGCTAGAACTCATGGACCAGGAGATCATGACCTGAGCCTAGGTCAGATGCTTAACCGACTGAGCCCCCCAGGCACTCCTCTCATCACTAATCTTAATTTTTTTCTATGAGTTTGCATCTAGTGCTTCACTTTGTAATCTGGGTGTTCTGGCTGAAAAGAACCATAGTTAGATTAAGGGAAGTTTAATTCCACATTTCAGGTTGTTGGATGTACTTACTGTTTCCTCCAACTCAGTGTTCAGTCACTCCTTCATCTCCTGGACGGAGGTGAGAACCGTATTCTGAACATCCCATCTGCAAATATTGCTTTCTGACTGAGCCCTATAGGCTGGGTGCATGAAGAGTTTGTTTACACTGCCATCAGGGAGCGTGTTTCATTGCACGGAGGCTGTTTCATTGCAGCTGAGTTTCCTCTGGAACCCAGGGCCGGTAGGTCAGGTAGAGTTCAGACAAAATCTCCACAGGTCTTCTGGGGGAATGCACGGATGAACATGGCTTAAAATTACTAACATCAAGATTTAGTTTTGACAGAGATGAAAGGCTGCCTCTCTAGTTTACATATCCCATTGGTCTTCTTTTCCTCACAGCCAGATCCACTTTGGTATTCCTGAGACCCACAAATTAGAAAAGAATATTATTAAGAAGTCTGAAGACATAGAATATGCCTAGAGATATTGTATAAAATCTGAAATTTCCAGGAGTAATTAATTATAAAGGCCCTGGGTGGCTCAGTCGGTTAAGTGTCCGGCTTTGGCTCAGGTCATGATCTCATGGTTCGTGGGTTCGAGTCCCGTGTCGGGCTATTTACTGGCAGCTAGCTCAGAGCCTGGAGACTGATTCAGATTCTGTGTCTCCCTCTCTCTCTGACTCTCCCCTGCTCACACTGTTATTCTCTCTCTCTCTCTCTCTTTCAGAAATAAATAAAACATAAAAAATATAATAAATGGCCATGTCTCTTGTGTTCCAGCTAAGTTTGGACCATCCACCTGTGATAAAGATAATCTTTCAGAATTGCCTTTAAGCCACAAACTAAAAGAAAAAAAAAAGAATTGTCTTTATGCTACTTCCCTATTTTAAAACATATGCAGAATTTTTCTTTCCTGTTTGTTAGTACATTGTCTTAACTAGACACAAGCAAGCCAGCCAATTTGAACTTTAACTTATTTTTGACAAAGGAGCCAAGAACAGATGATGGGAAAGGACTGTCTCTTTATAAATAGCTTTGGAAAAATGGACAGCCAAAAGAATGAAACTGGACCACTATCTTACACCATGCCCAAAAAATTATCTGAAAATTGGTTAAAGGATTAAAGGTTTATCAATAAAATGGAAAAGAAACCTACTGAACAGAAGAAAATAATTGCAAATCGTATATCTGATAAAGGATTAATATACACAATATATATAATACCTCTTACAATTCAGTAACAAAAAATGTTTTAATCTGTTAAAAACTATGTGGAAGACCAAAAGTGATGTTTTTCCAATGAAGACATACAGATGGTCAATAACTCCTTGAAAATATGCTCAGCATCCTTCATTATCAGGGAGATTCAAATGAAAACCACCAGGAAAGATCACCTCACACTTGGTAGAGTGGTTATTTTCAAAAAGACAAGAGATAACAAGTGTTGGTGAGGATACAGAGAGAAGGGTACTGTTGGTGGGAATGTAAGCTGGTATAACCATCGTGAAGAGCAGTATGGAGGCTCCTCAGAAATTTAAAAATATAACTACAACATAACTGACCAATTCTGTTCTGAACTGTTATGTGAAGAAAACAAAAATATTATATCAAGTAATATATACAGCCCCATGTTCACTGCAGCATTTTTTATAACCAAGATATGGAAACAATGGTTAACCATTTATCAGTCTATAGATATTAGGCTCTTTTCATAATTTGGTTATTGTTAATAGCACTGCTATAAACATTGGGGTGCATGTGCTCCTTCAAATCAGTATTTTGTATCCTTTGGATAAATACCTAGTAGGGAAATTGCTGGGTCATAGGGTAGTTCTACTTTTAATTTTTTGAGGAACCTCCATTCTATTTTCCAGAGTGGCTGAACCAGTTTGCATTCCTGGGAACTCATCACAAAAAGGAGTAAGGATTTCAATAAGTGAATAACAGAATGTTTTACTTAAAAACATTAAGTAGGGATTCCTAGGTGGCTCAGTCAGTTAAGCCACTGACTTCTGCTCAGGTCATCATCTCGCAGTGCACAGGTTCGGACCCTGTGTTGGGCTCTGTGATGACAGCTCAGAGCCTGGAGCCTGCTTCGGATTCTGTGTCTCTCTCTCTGTTCCTTTTCCACTTGCTCTCTGTCTCTCTCTGTCTCTCAGAAATAAATGGTAAACATTGAGAAACAATTTAATAAAAACATTAAGTAAGAAATTTAATTTTTTCTCTATAACATTACTTTCTATATGATATAAGTTGATATAAATTGAGAATAACCCTGACAGTAAAGATGGTGGGGCAATAAAGAAACAAACAAAAAATCATAAGCCTCGTACATTCATAATCATTGTGCAAACATATTAAGCACATTGTCAAATTTATCCTGAAAGGTATTAAAATAATCCAAACAAATGTATTACCAAATATAAGTAAATGGATTTGGTAATGGAAATGTAAAATGGCTCAATATTAGACAAAAGATCAATGTATTTCACCACATTAATATATGAAAATATTAAGGAGGGAAGATTAAGATTTCAGATTTAATCCAGGTTATATCAAAATATTATAAAATAAAATATATATCTTAATATATATTTAATATTAAATATAAACTCTTTAATGTGTGTTATAATATATTAAATATATTAATATATTTTATATTACATATTAGATATATGATGTCTTAAAATATACAGACATACCCAGCTCCCAAACACACCACACATACAGACACACATGTGTCCAAACATATATAAAGACTCTCCCACATATGAAACCCTGTTTTCATTCAAGACATAATAAAGTCATTTGTATAGTCTGATAAAAATTAAGAGCATAAATCCAATAATTTAAGAAATATATCTCAACTCACTAGTTCTGTACAAAATATACTTTATTCCTCTTGTTAGTATGCAGAATCAGTATGAGAAATTTAAAAACTATTGACATTTCTTGCTGACGCTTCAAGTTGGGAAAGACAAAAATTAAGAGGCAATTTTATCCTTTCTAAATTTCAACTCGTGAATTTTGAAAATAACTGCTTGGAATAAAGGTTTAATCTGGAAGTATGTGCATTTGGATAAATTCTTTCTGACTGAAGAAAAATCCTCTATGCTATTACCTGTATTAAAGATCTAACTGGAGGCTATGTCTATCTCCATGGGAATGGATTTCTCATCTCCTCACTAAAACATCAGAAAGATATTGAACACTGTTGAAAATATGTATTATCTAAGAATCTCAAATAGTGGGAGCAATGCCCAGTACTTACCATTTTAAACGTTAAAGATTCATTCTCCCTCTTCTCCCCCTTGACTTCAACTTACAGAAAAGTTGATAAACATTAACATCTAGCTCTCATTTCTTGTAGGATAAATTGCTGGACTTAAATTTGCAAGGGAAGGAAAAATAATGTGCACACACTATATAAGCTCTATCCCAAGCTACTCATATATGGAAAATATGAAGAAACAATGTCTCCATTGTGTCTTCCACACATATCTACTGGACATACCAACAGCTCACATGAGAGAAGTAAATTCCTTACAACTTTCTTGCATTTTTAGCAAATTTTTACCTGAAATCAATTGAACAAAGACAATAGAAGAACATAACAAAACAAAGTGAAGAAACAAAAAACAAAACAAAACAAAAATCAAAAACAAAAACAAAGGAGCCAGAGAATCTAAAAGTGATGGAAAACAAAGAAGAATCAATACAGGGGTAAAGTAATGTAACAAAAATAAATAATTAGAAGTGATTTCCATTTTCTTCAATAAGAAGGTGATTATTAAGAATAGTCAATTTTCCAATAGTACTTCAATATGGTTCCAATTAGATAGATAGCATCTTATAAAAATTGAAAAGCAGGGGCGCCTGGTTGGCTTAGTCGGTTAAGCGTCCGACTTTCGCTTAGGTCATGATCTCGCGGTTGTGGGTTCGAGCCCCGCGTCGGGCTCTGTGCTGACTGCCAGCTCAGAGCCTGGAGCCTGTTTCAGTCTGTGACTCCCTCTCTCTCTGACCCTCCCCTGCTCACGCTGTCTCTCTCTCTCCTAGAAATAAATAAAACATAAAAATTTAAAAAAAAAATTGAAAAGCAAAATTGTTAATTATTTAAAAAGTATATATACAAGAAGAACTAAAAATACTACAAACCACTGATGTATACATTTCTATGGTATAAATATAAACAAACTCTAAATTACTTAAAATAAAGATCAGGTGGTATACTTAGAATAATGGCATCTTCTACTAGGTGTTTATTTTACTATACTATGCTATGTGTCTGTGTGTACGTGTATATAGTCACATGTACACACATATATATAATAACTCTTAAATTATTCTCTCTCTTTCAGAGAACTAGGTCAACTCTTTGATTAAATAGTTTTGCAAGCAAGCGATGCTCCAAGTGATTTAAAGAAGTATTTTCCCTCCAATACAACATCCAAAGTATTATTTATTATTAATACCTGTTTGCATCTTATACTTCCAGTTAGATTATAATTTATTCAAAATATACAAAATATATTTGTTGTGTAATTTAAAATAATTTAGCATAATATTGCATACATTGAAATTCTTCATGAAAACACAAACAATTATTGATTTGTCTCAATTTCACATAGATTTTCACCATAAATGTCAAACAATCATTAACATCATATAAAACAACTATACAATTGTACAATTATCAGAATCATAAACATCAATAAGTGATGTTAATTATTGATAACAGCGCTTGCAAAAAAAAAGACACTGAATTCTGTGATATGTATAATTCAATTGTCTATTTACAGCTTATAGAGGTTGAAGATATAAGGTTGAAGGTATAGAGAAATGTGATTCACTTTGTGTAATATTCATTTGGTAAAAGTAAACTGAAGTTTTAAAAACTCACATAACAATGATAACTAAAATCTAATATTATATATATCAATATATAAAATTAAGAAAAATATATATACACATATAATAAAGTTCATTTTTAGACCTTCCTTTAAATTCACATATGAACCATCCCTTATTATCTTTAGTTTGCATGAAAGTGGGGCTGCACGGCCCATACCATACTGCTAGAAAACTGCACATACTCTACAATAGAATGGTGTAAATATAATCTCTTAGGAATGATGATGGCATTTGTGTGGTAGCTCAACTTTGTGTGGTAGCCCAACTCCCCACATGGTGGCAGGTGACAACTCTCATTTTCAGACTTCTTCAGGAATTGTCTGAAGAGAGTTGCTTCACTCAAAGCCATGCCCTATTCCTATGCGACCTGCAACCCATTACTACTCATCTTGAGTCCAAAATCCCAGTGTCCAAGCCCCATCTTGGAAAATTCTGAAGGGTTACTTCATATTTACAGCTCACTTCTACAGTGATGGAGGACTTTGCAGAGACTCCATTGAAGCCAACTCCTTACCCTGCCCAGTGTTGGTTTTCTTGCTGTCTCTCAAATGTTGATCCTGGAACATGCTCTAAGAAACACTCTGCCCATTAATCTGTTTTAGAGTCTGCTTTTTGAGGAATTCGACCTGTGACAGAGTCCTTTACACATTAGCTTCATGCTAGTTTTGTATATGTAGAGGGTGTGGAACTATCTTCCCACTGAGATAACCATCTTGCTAAAAATCTGTTAAATTTGTAATGATGTCTGTATCCACAGAATGGAGGTGTTTGACATTATGTAAAACTTATTGCTAATACAAGATAACAATGTATTATAAAATATAATTTCATTTGTGTTATATAAGATGTCAAATTCTTTCCCCTAACTTCTTGTATGTTGAGTCCAGTTCTTCTATTCAAGAATGACATAAGCATTATTATGCCAGGGTGTCACTTAGCAGTTGAATTTATTAATCTGTACTTTCAGATCTGCTTGAGAATTAATATTGAGATACCATTGAAAGAACTAATAATAATATTTCCATTGTACAAAAAACAGTTTGTTAGTTTCAGGCACACGCTTGTGTTAAACAGGTTCTTTAAAGTAAAAGACAGTTTGTAGATGTCTTGCTTAAGTCAGCAATACTTTCTCATCTATATTCATGGCTTCTTCAGGGTCTATGCAGTTAGATTTCAGAACCATGAGTCACAACCTTATTTCAGAAAGAATCTTATTTCAATCCATTGGTGAATATTGAAGTCTGAAGTGATAAAATTTAATGGTATTATAGGGCATAACGTTGCTCTAAAAATATAGAGAATTTTGGACTCATTGTCCTGTTGAGAGTCACACCAAGAAAGAATTTTAAAAGATTTACCAGTCTACACTTTTATGAATATGAAGTGTACTTTTACAACTGAATTTTTTTAACTGCAGGGAAGTCCCAAAATTGTATTCTGTTTTCTTTTCAAGAAATGTACAATGGGTTGCTAGCTAATTTATCCATATATTAAAAACTAACAAGATCATAAGTTGGCATGTGGATATATATATTTACTTATATTAAGATCCTTGTTTGAGGAAATATCTACAGACTTTATCACATAGAATTGTAAATAGTTAACCAAAATAGTCTAAAAAATAAGATGTATATCATTAGCAGTCAAGTAAAAATTACTGTTTAAGTATAAATATGATTGAATAATTATATAGTGGCCTGGATTAATTTCAGTAAGAAGCTTTATGCTGTTACATCAGCTTTATGCTGTTACATATGATCGTTACATCAGAACGATCCATTGTGCTATTTGTAAGTATTAGTTGAGTTTTAAAATGTGGGTATTTTTAAAAGTTTGTTTATTTTTATTTACTTATTTATTTATTATTTACTTATTTATTTTAAGTTTATTTTTAGAGAGAGAGAAACAGCATGAGCAAGGGAAAGGCAGAGGGAAAGGAAGACAGAGAATCCTAAGCAAGCTCTGCACTGTCAGTACAGAGCCTTACATGGAGCTCAAACTGAAGAAACCATGAGATCATGACCTGAGCCGAAACCGCGAGTCAGATGCTTAACTCACCCAGTCACCCTGTTAAGTTTGCTTATTTATTTTGAGAATCAGAGTGCAAGCGGGGGGGGGGTGCAGAGAGAGAGAGGGAGAGGGTGAATCCCAAGCAGGTTCCACACTGTCCACACAAAGCCTGACATGGACCTCCATCTCACCAACTGGAACCATGAGATCATGGTCTGAGCTGATAAAAGTCAACCACAGAGTCATCCTGGAACCCCAAACCATGCATGTTTTAGAATTCAAGGCATTGTTTTTTATTGTATAAATAGTTTATGATATTTTGCAATTTTAATTCTGTGCTATGATCTACTATTTCTCAAAAATTCCTCATTAATTCTTAAATTCTACTTAGGAAAAGAACTTATTAGTCCCAGCTTCTGATTAGAGATTATAAATTTAGCATGACTTTAATTAGTAAGTATGTGAACAAAAGGCTATCAAATAGCAACTAGTTCATTGTATAAGAATTTTCTGAATGAAACACTTGTCTCTATCATTGTGCTGGACATGGATAGATGCATTTGACAGAATAACTCCCAGTTAACTGGAAGAAATAGATTTTCCTATGTATTTATACATGATACATAAAATAGAAATATCACAAATATTCATAAGCTCTGTCTTTACATTCAAAACAATACACCGATATGCACACATTATTGCTGTTTTATTCTAAACTTTTCCACTGAGAGTATCTTTTCTTCCCCTTAGTGTATCTGCCACTATAGTCCATATACTGTCAACTGTTTTACTGTTACCAGCACCCTTTCTTTAAAGAGTCATTACTAGTCAATTGCAGGTGTTATTCATGGTCTATAAAGCTGTATGCATAAAGACGGCACTGCTCATCCAACCTTAAAATGGAACATAAGAGCTAAGAGCTTCTGGCAATGCAGACTATCTTAAAAATATGACATTAAGTTTTTCTGCAATGAGAAATATGTAAAGTGCCCACGCCCAATCCACTGCAATGAACCAAAGCTGTGATATTTATCTAGAGCCACAGTGTTCAAGACCGTGTTATGTCATCACTGGTTTGAGTTTGCTGTTCAAGGACATGCTTCTGGCACTTAACCTTGTCATTCAGGCACATATTTGAAATGTATTTAAAAATAAATAAATATATAACAGTTATTCATAGAGCTCCGTGTTGGGTCCACTTCTGCCCCACCATGTAGCCAGGCCTCCCTGTCTAGGGAAAAGGAATCAATTCAGATGTAGCTTTCTCTTCCCTGCCTCCAGCGCATATCAAACTCATATTGTCTCAGTATTATTTCATAAGGCCCCACCAAAAATAGACAGTGCCCTTGCTTTATTTATCTTTATATTCCCTTTATCAGGCACTTGGCTATTATTAAATATATATTGGCAAAAATAATTAATTGGATTACAAATAACCTGATATAGGAAGAAGTCAGCTTTTAATTGGGTGGCTAT
>NW_027551559.1:1650944-1651084 GCF_008692635.1 Crocuta crocuta
CTATATTAGAATTTCTTAAACAAGTGTATCAGAGTATTTTAACTTGGCCATTGTTTTCAATGATATTGCCATCATTTTAAAATGAACTATTTAAATTATTTTATCAATATATGTGAAAATAATGCAAAAATATTAGGTCT
>NW_027551559.1:1651171-1706417 GCF_008692635.1 Crocuta crocuta
GAACTATGGCTTGGAAAACTATGAAATTAATTTTTAAAATTTATATTATTTTAATTAATTTTAAATTTAAGTATCCATAGCTATATAAACTTACTGGTTACCTATTAGACAACTCCTGTCTAGAAAGTCAGAGAGGAAACAAAACTGTTCATACCACTTAAAATGCGATGACTGAGAAACTGTATGTAAGGTATTAAATATGAAAGTCATAGATAGCACACCTGGGTGGTCCATTCGGTTGAGTGTCTGACTCTTTTTTTAAAATATTTTTATGCTTATTTATTTTTGAGAGACAGAGAGAGAGAGCAAGCAAGGGAGGAGCAGAGAAAGGGAGACAGAATCTGAAGCCGGTTCCAGGCTCTGAGCTGTCAGCACAGAGCCCAAAGTGGGACTTGAACTCACAGACCACAAGATCATGACCTGAGCTGAAGTTGGATGCTTAACCAACTGAGCCACTCATATGTCCCCAGTGTCTTACTCTTGATTTCGGCTCAGGTCATGATCTCATGGTTTCTGGGGATGAGTTCCATGTAGGGCTCTACTCTGACAGTGTGGAACCTGCTTGGAATTCTCTATCTCCCTCTCTCTCTGCCCTTCCCCCACTCACACTCTAGCTCTCTTTCTCAAAATAAGTAAATAAAAATTAAAAACATTAAGGTCATAGGATAAATGAACCAAAAATGATTATAAAATAAATAAGACAGAACAAATCTTTTCTTTATTGACTGAATGCCAGAAAAATAATTTTCCTTTTAATTATTCAGAAGGACATTTCAATTTCTTAGCTGTCCAGAAATCATCAGATGCCCATTGGACTGTGATAAATGTAAAACCACCAATGTAATTAAAAATAATTTAGTATTTAAAATAGAGAATTCAAAAGTAGAGAAAGTAATTTAGTATCAACATTGTTTAAAGCAAAATGTTTATTTAAATGACTTATCACGTTGTAAACAATTAAAATCATGATCATTAACTTATTTGATCTTTGTACTTGATCTTGGTAACAAATTTCAATGTAGGGACTTAGTAGGATTTTGTACAATGCTCTAGACCACAGAAAATCCACTTTCCCAGTTACATTCATTAAACTTAAACCAATAAAATATCTTAATTAAAACTTAAAAGTATAAGTACACAATTACTTTTTTTAAGTTTATTTATTTATTTTTGAGAGAGCTCCTATGCCAGCAGGGGAGGGGCAGAGAGAAAGAGCTAGAGAATCTCAAGCAGGTTTCACCACTTCAGCACAGAGCCTGCCTTGGGGCTCAAACCCAAGAATCCTGAGATCATGACCTGAGCTAAAATCAAGAGTCAGAAGGTTAACCCTCTGAGCCATCCAGGAGCCCCAAATGTACCATTATTTTTAATATAGTGTCATTTATAGACATGTAAAATACTGTGAGGAACTGTGTATGAGAAAAAGTTCAGTTTACGAAATAAATTTTTATCCCAATGTGAATGTGGTAAAGCCATCAACAAAACACTAACTATTCATTACTATTGGATTTTGGGGTGGAAATCTTAGGTGTACTGACTAGTATTTTAGACTCTCCATCGTAGATGACAAAATTAAAACAAACAAATGAATGGCAACATAAAACCTCCTAGTATTTAATCCATTAAAAGATAAGTCACAAAGAGATCTCTATAAATCAACATGTCAGCCCTTAGGAAGACAGAGCGATGAGAGCATGTAAAAAATCTCTAGTCAAAAGAGTTTCAAAATATCTACTATTGTTAAGGCAACCTCTCCCTTAGTAATCACCCTTCTCTCACCATAGACATGAAAGGGTATGCCTTTCCTACAAGAAAGACACATTCTTAGGCGAGGCCTCAGAAGGTACTCTGCTACGCATTGTTCATCCCGTCAAAAAACTCTCTAAAGTTGAAGTTGGGGAAATGAGCCCACCAATTGTGGTGTAGATGCACCTCTCCCAGAGACATGAGGCCAGAGAATTACCCATCCTCCAGCAAGAACTGTGAGGAAATCATACCAGCTGTGTTAGTATGTTGAACTTCTAAGATGCTACCTACCTTGTTCACTACAAGTTGACTTTGATTTATAATTTTTCATTGTCAACAAAGGAATCTTGGTGTTTGGAGGGTGAGGGAACAGGCTTAAATCCAGATTTTTGGTGTTTTGGGTTTAGTGGTGTGTGTTTTTAATTTTGTCTTTACACAGTTCCCTAGTGGCATACGTTAGTGTTGCTCCAACCGAACTGTTTGAAATGAAGCTTTGTATCAATAAGTAAATAAAAATAAAGTTAATCATGGGAAAAGAACCAAATATACCATCGAAAAATTAGATAGTCTAGGGCTCATTGGAAGGTAAGGTTATGCTAATACTTTTTTCTTGTGAATTTATACTTCAGTGTTTCTCTTCTGCCTTGAATTATCCTTCCTGTTTTCTCCTTCCTATTCTTCCTCTCTCCCTGTCTCTTCCTGTAGCTTCTTTCCTGCTTTCTTCATTCTGGTCTCCTGTCTCCTGTCTCCTCTCTTCCCGTTTGTTCTTTTCTTTCTTCCTGAGTCCATTTCTCTTTGTTTCTCTTTTCTCTGATTTGTCTCCATCTCTCAAATACACACAGCATATATCCCACAAATAATCATTTTTCCATACAGGATGGAAAATACCCATTACTATCTGAATATCCACTTAAAAGTTTCTCTCTCAGGGCACCTGGGTGGCTCAGTCGGTTAAGCGTCCGACTCCGGCTAAGGTCATGATCACGCCGTTCATGAGTTCAAGCCACGTGTCAAGCTCTGTGCTGACAGCTAGCTCAGAGCCAGGAGCCTGTTTCGGATTCTGTGTCTCTCTCTCTCTGACCCTCTCCTGCTCATGCTGTCTCTCTCTCTCTCTCTCTCAGAAATAAATAAAAAACATTAAAAAATTTTAAAAAAACCTCCTCCCTTTCCAACTAAATATCTGTGTGAGGTCATATTGTTTCATACACATAAAAAACATATCCTAAGAGATTGGATGTTTATGCTCTCATAAGACACCAGCTCTCTCTTATTCAACTAGACATTAAGGATATTTGAAAATTTTTTTTAAAAAGTTCTCACTATTTTTTATTTTTTAAAATATGGCTGTATAGCATAATCTATACATATATATTATGTGCGTATTTGTATTTTTCATAAACTATTTCTATTTTATTTTGTCTTTTATTTCTGAAAATAAAAACTTTGTGTTTTTATCCATATATTTATTTTCTTTCTGTTTTGAGTTCTCTTTAAATTATCAGGTTTTCTCAGATGTGTACTGACACTTGATGTGTTATTCATATATAGTATTAGAGTTTAAAATCTTTTTTGAGTATCTTGGGGTGCCTCGGTAGATCAGTCGGTTAAAGATCTGACTCTTGATTATGGCTCAGGTCATGATCTCCCAGTTTGGTGAGTTCGAGCCCCATGTTGGGCTCTGCACTGACCTTACAGAGACTTCTCCCTCTCCTGTCTCTACCCCCACCAGCTTGTGCTTTCTCTGTCTCTCTCAAAATCAATAAATAGACTTAAATTTTTTTGAGCATCTCAACTGATTGGTGATATTAGTTCAATAGTTTAGTGATGAGCTGGATCATTTGACTATGGAACTCCTCAGGGCAATCTTTATAGGTCTGGTGGCCAAGATTCTGGGAATTTGCATGAAGTGCCCTGAGAGCTCCAACTTTGTGTTTAAGAGTTGATTCCATCTCTGCATCTTGTTTGCACCCCCATCCTCAACTTGGCTTTGTATCCCTTAGTGCAGAGAGATGCTGTCTGTCACTGTACTAGAGAAGAGATACAGTACAGACAGTCATGGAACCTGGGGATTTATTAATTTTGTTTTATTTTATTATTTTATTTTGTTTCATTATTTTATTTATTTATTTTGAGAGGGAGAGAGAGAGAAAGAGAGAGCAAACGCGCACAAGCAGGGGGGAGGGGCAGAAAGAAGAGACAGAGAATCCCAAGCAGGTTCCTCACTGTCAGCACAAGCTCTACAAAGGGTTGATCCCATGAACCTTAAGACCAAGACCTGAGCCAATATCAAGAGTTGGCTGCTTAACCAAAGACCAAGATCTGAGCCGATATCCAAAGTTGGCCGCTTAACCAACTGAGCCACCCAGGTGCCCCTGATTTTAAAACTCTTCCTTCAAGAAACACCTCCCTTCTAAAATACCTCAGGCCACTAAATTTGAGTCTGGGGAATTTAAAAGTAAAAAATTAGTCTGTTTCTCTGTTCTCTTCCTAACCAAATTTGGTTACTTTTCTGCCTAACAACTCAAAACTTCTTTTCTGTTTTTTGATCCTGTGTTTAATGACAGATTCCCTCCACTATCCAAAAGTAGACTTCTTATGAAACCTTTTCCAAGATGAAATGACAGAAAGCAAAGAAGCAATTACTATTAATTTATGTGGAAAAATTTGTGAACATTCCCAGACCCCCAAAATCACTGCTCTTAGGCTTTTCTGGTACCTTAAGACACATCTTGCTAACAGATGCACAAAACAGATAGAGATAAAGCCCAGAGGCTCACTCACAGCCCCAGCTCTGGGGGTTGGACATGGAGTAGCTGAGCGTGATTCCTGGGGAGGGAAGTGACTGGTACCACTCTCACTGCTTACGGTATACTCTGCCTCCCTACCCACCCACTGCAAAACTAACACTGGACATTATTTTTGCTTTTCACCTTTTTAAATAAAAGCGAAAATCCTCTCCAGGTTTCTTTCCTTTAGTGACAACAAGTACTCGAGTAGGTCCTTCAGATAAGTGAAGTGGCTATTACAAACTTTTGAAAAGTTTGGGACACTTGCATTCTATTCTCTGGAACTACCACCTAATATATAGCATAATAATTGTGTTTTAATCCAAGTGCATAATGCATAAACACTTCTAAAAAGTTCAGTAAGTATCAGTTGCAGAATATAATCTTCACCAGAATAGAGTAAAAAATCTGCCATTTATCTCTGACCCATACTCCTTTCATATCTAAGTGCTCTCCTACCAAGAAATAAAGATATGTAATATTAAAGTTCTCCATGACAACAGGGAAAATCTTTATGGATCCAGAGAAACAGAGTAAACATATTTATGAGATTAATTAAATGACAATAAATTAAGAATAACTTCCTCTATTGCCTCTGGACAACTGATAGTCTAACATTTCACAGAAGCTTGGATTTATATACTCAATTTAATGAATTTAAATCCTGTCTCTTTTGTGGCTTCATTAAAACATTTTTTTTTTACACTTAACGGTATGTTTTAATGTTCCCCACTGACTTTCCTAAGGACAAACTCCCTACATCTTTAGTCTACGTGCTGAAACATTGACAAAGATAATGGGTCTGAAAGTTAATGATTATTAAAAGACCTTTTTTTTTCTCCTTAGAGTAACAGTGTCTGAAGCTTGATAGTAACTTAAGTATATAAAACATCAGTGCTTCTCTTATTTATTTATTTATTTATTTGCCATTCACAAAAAAGATTAAGAAATGGAAAGTATAGATAGCAAGAGACTATAAACAGTATACATTTTTCCTTCCTTTTTGACTGAAAACTATCATTTCTTCCTCAGATTTCGAGGGTTATACAAATGACTCCTGAAAGGGGTTGTGGGAAGGAATTTTGTTGCTAAATGCAAGAATTTATTAAACTTCCATATATAGGAGTCATGATGTGGGGGTCTTGAGATGATCCATATTTTCAATGAGCTAAATATTGATAGATAAGCAAAGATTTGTTCTTGGTACATGGGTCCAATAGATCATCTTTTACCCAGCTGTCTAATGCAATCCATGAATAGGTGAAAGCAAAATAATACAGCTGATTGGAAAGCAACACAACATACTGCTGTGGGATGTAGAAACAGGAGCCAAAATGAATGTCATTTTGGTAGTTAGAAATTCAGGTAGTTTAGAAATTCCATTTTTGTGAATGCAGAGTGAATATGGAAAGTCTATTCAGCCCTCTATCTCTCAGCTGAAGAAAGTGAGCAGAAGAGTGAAATGAACTTGAAATTCCAATGAAAACAATCCAGGACAAAGCTAAAATTGCCTTTGGCGGCTGTCATTAGCTCACATGATTTGCTAGCTCTCAGTGAAAGTACATTTAGTGATTTATGGAGAGTCACATTTGTGAAAACTTTTATAAATGATTAATTTGTTGTAAAATCTCTGCTAAAGTTTACTGCCAAATTACTTCGTTTTATATATTTTCCATCTTTTGAATTGATAGAGATTTGTTTGGAGGTACTAAAATATACACTATTAAAAAAGGATTATTCTATAAAGTGACTTATATTTAAGTAGACTTACTTCTCTCTAAAATTATGCAAGGGGAACATGGGTGGCTCAGTTGGTTAAGCATCTGACTCTTGATTTCAGCTCAGGTTAGATCTCAAGGTCCCTGAGATCCAACCCTGCCTTGGGTTCTTTGCCGACAGTGCACAGCTTGCTTGGGATTGCTCTCTCTGTCTGTCTCTTTCTGCCCCTCCCCTGCTCTCTCTCTCTCTCTCTCTCAATCTCTGTCTCTCTCAAAATAAATAAATACTAAAAAATTAGGATTATGCAAGATGCTCCCTTTTCAAATCTCAGCATAGAGAAAAGTGCAAGAGACATAATTCTTGGATATTTATGTGGAAACTCTTTTATAATTCTTTGTGCTTGAATGTACTGCTGCCCCTTGGGTTTCTCTGTCTCTGCCTCTTTGTCTTTCTTTTCATCAAACACTAGGTCTGTATAGCTCTCTCTTTAAGAATAAGTAAACAGAAAAATACTTTGAATGCACATTGTCAAATGTGTTCCAACACATGTTTTTTCCCCTTCATTTGCTTTAAATATTAAATTATAATTGTCTTCATTTGGTATCAAGATTATACAGCCTAAATTAAAATTGACCATTGGTTTACAATTGGTCTCTGGAAGGTTGTAGAAATGTATACATTTTAGTATTCTTAAAGTTCACTATCTATTGTGCCATGTTGGATTTGGTTATCTATCTTCTTTAGAATCCCAGCAGCTGATAAGTTTGAATTCTTCCATCTTTCTTTCTTAGTAATTCTTGATAAACAATCCTTCAGATACTTTTGATTTCTTTCTCTCCTTTTGAGACTCCAATTTTGTGATAAGTAAGTCTCCTGTCTGGGATATAAGTCTTGTCTCTTCTATTTCTGCCTTCAGTGTCTTTTAACTTTACTTGCATACGTATTCCTATGATGATCACTTCTTTATGACTTCCCCTTAAGAGTTTCCCAAAGGCATCTTTCAGCTCAATTAAATCTCATCAACTATCTATTTTGACACTTAGTTCATCTACAGAGCTTTTATTTCATCTATGATATTGTTCATACCTAGAATTTCCCTTTGATTTGTCATTTTATCAGGTTATTCATGTTCCTTATTTAAATTTTTTTTTTAATGTTTACTTATTTTTGAGAGGGAGACACAGAGTGCGAGTGGGGGAGGGACAGAGAGAGAGAGGGAGACACAGAATCTGAATCTGAATCTGAAGCAGGCTCTAGCTCCAAGCTGTCAGCACAGAGCTTGATGTGGGGCTTGAACTCACGAATGGAAAGATGATGTCCTGAGCCAAAGTCAGTCGCTTAACTGATGGAGCCACCCAAGTGCCCCTCTTGCTTTTTATTTAAAATATTATTTCATGACTTTTTGAGGGTATTTGTGTACTTACATAAGATTTTTTAAAAATTGCTGCTATATATGTTTACATTTATTTATTTTTGAGAAGGGGATGGGGAGTGTGTGCATACAAGTAGGGAAGGGGGAGAGAGGGGGAGAGAGAATCCCAAGCAGCCTCTGCACTGTCACAAATAAACCGTGAGATCATGACTTGAACCAATATCAAAAGTCTGATGCTTAACTAACTGAGCCACCCAGGCACCACATCTCTGTCATATTTTTTTCTGTTTTGTCTATTATTAGTTTTCTTAGTGAATTTATTCCTTTATTTATTCTTCCTTTGTAATGGCAAAAAATAATGTCCTCCATACGAGCAATCTATAAATGGTGAGGAGGAGACAGAACACGAGGAAGAGGAAGAAGAGGAGGAAGAGAATGAGGTCTGCTGATGAGGAAGTCTAAGCATAAACAGTGAATAAAGCAAAATTTTATTTTTTAGTTTTTACTTTGATCTCTAACCCAACAGAATGCTTTAAACACTGTCTTCAGATCTGAGCATCCCTGTGTGCCAAGGCAACACTCAATGCTCTATACTTCCTGCAATTCGTCTTTATCATGCATATAATCACACAGACATGCAATCCTTTAAAATAGCTTTGTAATGATACAACGTTGTAAATTCTGTTCAAGATCACGAAATTAAAAGTGTTCATATGAAATTTTAGTTATAAAATGAAATTCAATTTGAGATGTTCAAAATCGATAGAGGGAAGAGTCAAGTAAATGACAATAAGGTCATTGGCTAGTTACTTCATGGTTAGGTCTCTTGCTTTTCTCATCTCACACTATAGAAAATAATTTACAAGCTGATTTAACCTTTAAATGCAAATATCAGGTCTAACGAAAATCTGGTAGATTTAAATGTTTTAAATAAAGACACATTTTATCAAATGTGAATTGCCTTACCTCCATATGAAATTTTTTTATTTAGATGATCTCTTAAACAGACTTAAAAATAAATCTGCTAGCTGTGTGATTGTCATGATATTGACTTTATAAGTTAATTTAGAGATAATTCAAAAAAACAGATTAAATATGAGATTAGGATGAAACATTTATGTATCTCAATTTGATCCAGCACCTTTTATGTTGCTAAATAGATTTTTGTGACATTTTTAATACCTAAGTAATATAAATTTTTTACATACTTCTTTGTAGCTGTACTTTTCTTTCATGTTTATTTATTTATTTTGAGAGAGAGAGAGTTTGAAAAGTGAAAGGGGTGGGGGGGGGGGGGGAGAGAAAATCCCAAACAGGCTCCGTGATGTCAGTGCAGGACTTAACATGAGGCTTGATCCCATGTGAGATCATGACCTAAGCTGAAATCAAGAATCAATGGCTCAACTGACTGAGCCACCCAGCTGCACCTGTAGCTTTACTTTAGAAATGTTATTTTTGGGTTAACTATTTTCTATTGTTTATGAAAGTTATAATAAAAGAAGGTAACTTGAGTCTAATAGAGTCAAGGGAGCTCTCTGGAACCATTATCATTTACTGCCTACTAGTTTTCTAACTTTATTCAGTCTTTCTCTTGTATTTCTCTTGGGTTTCCTATACATAAGTCATTAATGACAAATAATTACAATTAATAGTGTTTCTTTCTTGCCAATTTACATATCATTAATCATGTCTGCCTCTTTACATAGATTGGTTAATTCTTCCATTAAAACAAATAAATAATTATGTAATAGCAGGAATTCAACCATTTCTCATAATTGTATGGAATATGAACATTTTTTCCATTTTATGACAAAATAGGTCAGACTTTCAGATATATTAATAACAGAGTATCACCTGTTTTCTGGTTTGCTAATCATACATTTCTTATGTAAACAAACCAAACCCTAAGTTTAGGGATGTTAAAGAATACATACATAGAGTGGTAATACAAATAAATGGAAAATGATACAGTGAATGATTATCTTAAAATTCAGAGAAAAGAGGGACATCTGGATGGCTCAGTTGTTTGAGTGTCTGACTCTTGATTTCAGATCAAGTCAAGATCCAAGGTCATGGGTCATGGTCCCAAGGGTTCTGGGATTGAACCCCACAATGGGCTCCACACTGAGCATAGAGCCTGTTTATGATTCTAAACTCTCTCCCTCTGTGCCTCTTCCTCACTCACATAAGCTGTCTCTTTCTCTCTGTCTCTAACTAATTTTTTTTTTTAATTCAGAGAAATAAGAGAGCCAAAAGCAATAAGGTTAAGAAAGTGTCTGACAATTTTTTTTAATTCTTTCTTTGGTCAGTGGTCCCATCCATTTTCACTTTATAATAATCCACTCATCTGCACTCTTATAAAGCTTTATGAGCATTTTGATATTTTGCTCACATTTCACAATAAAAAAATGATGGTCATATTTATGAAAAAATAAACTTTAGGGAAGATATCCAATACACTGGATAAAATTCCAAGCAACTTAAAAGTTAAAAATAGTTTGAGCTGGCAGATTATAGAACAGTTCTGTCTTACCCACACTTAACATAAATTTTTTTGGGGGGGGAGTGGTTGGGAGTGTGGAGAGTTCTTCAAACTAAATATATCAAGAGTGTAATATAGCTTCCAAAAGGAAAACTGGCATCAAAAGGATCAGGACTTATAATACTACATAGTGATCTGGCAAAGTACCAACTTCAATCAGAAAAACTTTCTGTTCCTTTCATACCATGTTCTGTGAATCTGTAATGCAAAAGAACATTTTCACTACTAATATTAAAATCAGCAATTTTAAGTTCCTTCTATAACTTGTAGGAAGCTTACAAGTCTTGTAGAAAGTCTTACAGCTCTCTGAGCTGCTTTACTGTCTAATAGCACAATATGATTTTTAAGTATTTCATCTAAATTATACTGTGCAAAATATTATGATCTGTGAGCCTAGTAAGTAGCATGTTTACAAACAGAATGTAGACAGAAGTGCCCCACACATCTTATTTCCAGAAAATCTACCTGGAGGGATTTTTAATTACATATAAAATATTAAATATGCAGCAGTATTTGTTTTGACAGAAAGATGATTGCCATTCCAGATATGGATCCTTCTGTTTTCTAGACTCCGTAATCCAAGACATTAAAGATACCAGTGTTAAATGATCAATGGTCCTGAAAGATAAAACAAAATTACTGGATAAAGTTGAACTACGTTCTCATAATTATAATGCTCAAAAGTTTGATAATCAGTTAAGTCGTTTGATTTACTCAGTGTGAATTACTATTTTTATTAAATTGATAATCTCATGGTGACAAGGTTTGAACCTATTGAAATATGATGGTTTGCAGCAGTGAAGCCAGAAGTGGCTTGTGGGTTTACATTCAATTTTTTCCCCTTGATTTTTTTCATTTCTTTCCTCTTTTTCCTTTTAGTTGGAATAACGGTTGAAAATCGTAACATTTATTTACTAAATTGAGTGATTTTTTTCTAAAGTCACACTCCTTTTTTTTTTTCCTCTTCATACCATCATATTAGATATTTCGCTGCTACGAGGATTCTAGCCTTGAGAGCCTTTATTGAATTGAAATTTTCAAGTGATTTTCTCTTTTTCAGGTTTTTGATAGCCATCTGCTTCAGAATGGTTTTCAAAACTTGAATACAAGCGTGGTGTGAAAATCTTGGAACGGAAACGTGTCCCCATCAGCACCGGGAGAAGAAAGCAGGTGAGTTTCCCCACCTCGCCACACTCAACGCCAGGTGCACCCAGGGAGCAGCGCACGTTTTCATTGCCGTTTCTCGCAGCGGACCACCTGAGTTTTCCCGGTGCGTTTCAAAAGGGCAGATACTGAATTTAGCACATTCCAACAAGAAAAGTCCCACTCAAGTATGATCACTTCTCTGGGTTGACTCTTCCGGAAACTGAAGCTGAGTGAAGCCGTTATAAATCACAGGGCGTCTTTCATCGCTTTTGAAATGCCGTAACCGCCTTCTGCATCTCACCTCTCCAAGGGATGCTGTACAGAGAGCCATTCCTCTCATTCAGATGACAGTCCTGGATTCATCAACTCCTTGGCGTGCTCTCCCATGGTAAAGACTGTCGCGGCCCCATCAGGTAATCGGACGCCTAGGTGGAGGCAGACTCCTCCCTGGGCTCCTGACACTGCGCTAGGTTATTTCAACCCTTTGAGGAGCGCCATTATCCTCGTTATGTTTTCTCTTCCCCATTAGGTTCAATCGATAATGGTTAGGAGGGACTTCCAACTGAGTGAGAAATCATTCACTTGTTCTAATATCTTCCCAGGACGCGGGGGAGGAGTCATTTTGAACCAGTGTCTAAATTAATGCCAAAATCTGCCCTGAGAGGCCTGAGTGATCTCTGCAGGGGACTGATGAAATCTCTGTGGAACACTAGAGTTGGTTTTTACACATTGGTGGGAGGAAAGAAATGTCAGAGTATTTCTACCTTCTCTGGAACCCAAGGATTGGACCAAAATAAATCTGGTCCACCAGTCAAAGACCTTTATCATCCTCTCCACCTTCCGTGAATTCTGTCCTCAAGATGCTTGCCCACTTAAGGCAAATTGAATCCAAATCCTGTTATCGTCATGTATTTGTTGCTTTTTCCAAATATTAGAGTTGCCACCCTTCATCCATCTGTTAAAGGTTAGATGGTGATTTCTCATGGGTGGGAAATACCTCTTCTCTTGCTGAAATGCAACTACACTATTTTATCAGAGTGCTTCAAGTAATGTCTTCATTTTTCAGGTGAAGTTCCAACAAGTATATGCTTATGTCACATTACCATTTAAAACACAACTAATTTGCTTTAGTTGTATGCCACATTGTCTGTTTCCCTAAATAGTGACAGCCTGATTGATCCCATGTGACCATATGACTGTTGCTCAACAGGAATGGAGACAGAGTATTGGTGGGATTTAGGAAATAGTTCAAGATGATTTCATCTTTCAAAACCCCTAAAAGGTGCTTTAAGCATCTAATGGAAATCTAGTTGGACCTATATACATTTTTCTAGGAATCTGGATAAAAGAAATTACTTGAAAGTACAGTTTAGAATAGATATTCATGTTGTCTTCTGTTCATTAGTTTCAGTTAATTTGTAATACCTCCAAATGGAAAGATGGCTCTATTGCACCTTATAGGTGCATCTGCCCTTTCCCAAGGTCAATAAGTGTAATTGTAAATTTTGTGTTTCCCTATGGCCCTCTCTTAATTCCACATCAAAAAATACTATTTTTTGGCCTTTCTCATAAATGTCACCACGCTCTAAATTTCTATCCTACCAAATGATCCAAGATATAAAGAAATCAATTATCTGAAATGGCAAGTTTTGATTATGATCTCATTTGTATAGTCTGTTGACCTTTCTCTGAATAGTATATTTTATCCAAATAAACTCTTTTTTAAAATAGTTTTAGACTCACAGAGAAGTTGTAAACAGAGTGCAGAGAGTTCCTATATGCACCAGCTCTTATCGTTAATTTCTTATGTCAATACGGGGCATTGGTCAGAACTGAGGAAGTAACTGGTACGTTCACATTAGCTAAACTCCACAGTTTATTTGGAATTTATTCCATCCTCCCTAATGGCCTCTTTGTGTTTCAGGATCCCATCTAGGATAACACTTTACATTTACATCATGTCTCCTCCGTCTCCTCTGGTCTGTAACTTTTTCTAGACTTTGTTTTTCTTGATGGTCTTGACAATTTTGAAGGATACTGATCTAACATTTTAAAAATGTGCCTCAATAGGGGTTTATCTCATGGTTAGTCCTGGATTAACATTTTCTGGGGAAAAACATCAGAAATTCTATTCATGGAATGAATACCTTTTTTTTTTTTAAGTTTATCTACTATTTTTTGAGAGTGACAGAGGCAGTGTGAGTTGGAGAGGGGCAGAAAGATGGAGAAGGAGAGAGAGACAGAGAGACAGAGTCTGAGAGAGAGAAAGAGTCCAAGCAGGCTCTGGGCTGCCAGGGTAGAGCCCAATTGTAGGGCTAGTACTCACAAAGCTGTGAGATTATGACCTGAGTGGAAACCGAGAGTCAAGCACTTAACCAACTGAGCCATGCAGGTGCCCCATGAATGCCATTTTTAATTCAATAGAATATTATGCAAATTGAAGAGTTTAATCTATAACTCTTGCTCTTTTCAACTTAACACATCTACACTTAGAGGTTATCTGAGGAGTGGATTTTGACAAAATTCGTTAAAAAAACAGTTTTCTAAATGAAGAGTTTTAGTAAAACAAGAATTTTTTTTCCATCTGGCAAAACAATTTCACTCAGGATTTTAAGACACTTTAAAATGTAAACATTGAAAATCTAAAAAATTAGTACATGATTAAAAGATAATTTAGTTGTTACTAAACTTGAGCTTATACATCATTTTAAGTAAACTTTAAGTATAAATATATTTACATTTTTATTTGGAAAGATAAGGAGGAAACTTCTATCAAACTCATTAGGGGCAGCACACCTGGGTGGCTCAGTGAGTTGAGCGTCTGACTTCAGCTCAGGTCATGATCTGGCTGTTCATGGGTTCGAGCCCCGTGTCAGGCTCCGGGCTGACAGCTTGGAGCCTGCAGCCTGCTTCACATTCTGTCTCCCTCTCTCTCTCTCTGCCCCACCCCTGCTCACACTCAGTCTCTCTCTCTCTCTCTCTCTCAAAAATAAATAAATGTTAAAATTTTTTTTTTAAAAGAACATATAATTTGGGACAGCTACTACTGTACAGGCTATAAATTTTAAATAATTTGATACCACAGTAATTCTAAAATGTAGGTACTCTTATGAGTGTTTTATAGATGAGTAAACTAAGGCTTGTGCTATGGCTTGAATTGTGTGTTTCCAAAATTCATATGTGGAAACCCTCACTCCCAAAGTAATTGTATTTAGATGTGAGGTCTTTGGTAAGTAATTAGTTCGTAAGGGTGGTGCCCACAAGTGGTCTTAGAGAACAGATGCAAGAAAGATGATCTGTCTGCCATGGGGATGCCATGACAAGGCATCCATGTGAAGCCAAAAAGAGGGTCCTCACGAGGAACTAGATCAGCTGGCACCCTGACCTTGACCTTTCCATCCTCTGGAGTTATAAATAAATTTCTGCTATTTAAGCCACTCAATCTATGGTGTTATAACAGTCCACACTAACCAAGACAGCATATGATATTTAGTAATTTTTCCAGGTTCATACATATAGTAAGTTAGTTTTTGACATGAGCCTAAATGATACAGTTTCAAATTGCAAAACCTTAACACACAATTTCCTAAAAGTAAGTAGTTTTATCTGTTGGTAGCATATAACAATTGGGACTTCAGGGCTACATGCACTGTAATCGTAGTTTGTTAAATTTGGTTGAATAAATTAAAATGTTAAGTCCATAATTTCTTATATCTTGAATCATTATAATTTACTATTTACTTACCAATTATGCAAGGGTTTCTCAACCTCAGTATTGTTGAAATTTGGGGCCATATAATCCTTGGTGTGTGGGGGTGGACTGTCTTGTACATTATAGGATGTTAAACATCTTCCCAAATTCTACTCACTAGGTGCCAGGAACAGCCTCTCCTTCCAAACCTAGCAAGCAAAAGATGTCTCCAGACATTGATAAATGTCTTATGGGTAGCAAAACTGCCACTAGTAATAACCACTTGTATACATTAACCAACAATGGGGAAGATTAATATCAACAAATGGGCTTGATATTGACAGATGTACATTAGGTAGATGGCAACTCAATATTCTGAAGTTAAGTATGTATCTGAATTCACACACGTATCATAAATATGCTGCATTATATATATATATAATTACTATGCATATATTACAGTGGATCAAGTAAAAATAAATTTGATACTATTCAAAGAATTTAATCAGTAACATTGGGAAACTCAACACATTTATCCACATCAATATCCAAAAATTTTATTATTAATTTATTTGAGGCCAAAAGTCTCTACTATGTGTAAGTACCAAGAATTTAAGAGAAGTTTTGGATTTATTCATACCCCTAGACACTCAGAAAAGATGGGTATTGCAAAGCCATTACACAAAAACTATTGATTCATCTAAACTTTTAAAAACCAATATTAATTTAATCATTAGAAGAGCAACAAGTTATTAAATAAAACATTAATTTAAGGTGCAAATGTTTCAGTATTATAGGTCACAACCCATAGTATCATTCACTGAAGTTCAACTCCCTTAAAAGACATCTTTGTACAAATAGCTTCTCTGGGACAATTTAACAATAGCAAGAATGTTAGACATTCTTCCCAAGATTCTGACCTGACTTTGGTGAGTATTTTCATTTCATGAGTTTATCAGAACTCATGTTAGGATGCAGTTAGTACCAAATTTTCTACAGGGGAAAGGGGAATATTTTTCTCTTTATCTTCTGCAGATTCTTTTCACGTGTTTTTAGCTAGGATGTGAAATATCAAGGCCAAATATGGAAATGCCATTAACTAGCATTGAGGACAGAGAAATTTTGAGAAGTTTGAACCTAATAATATGAAAAAGAAACTGCAGGAGATACTGTAATGAAAAACATGATCGCCTACTTCATACCAATGAGGACCTGTCAATAAAAATTTGTATCATAATTCTCTATTTCTATTCACTCCACAAGGTGAATGAAGTGGGATCAAGTCAATAAATTGGAAACTCCTTAAGCAAAATCTGAGAACCAGCTTGCCTTAAACCCCAGATATACTTTAAAACACCTCAAATCAAGCATTCCTCCCAAGTTATACCTCCAGAGGCCCATCTTTTTCTCTGACCCTGTTTGGCCTAAAGAGAAAAATGAAACAGCCAAGATATTGATTCTGCATAGTCTTTTCTATTCTCAAAGTGACTCAGAACAATTGAATCATTAATTTTATTGTTCTTATTATCTTAATCCTGTAAGTATTTTAGTTTTTAATTATGCTGTGTTATAGTTGAATATAAGTGTAACGATTTCACAGTGTTTTATATAATCTGTTCTATCATCCAAGGTAGGGATGCCCGAAGTCCAGATACTGGTGGTTCAGAGAACAGTGGAGAGAGTGGGATAGGAGCTCAGGGTAAAGGACTGTGTACTGAGAAGCCTCTAGAGTTCTCATCATTTAGCATCACCTTATTAAGCAAAAATCCTGACAATATAGAGCCAGAACTCTTGTGTCTGGGAAATACACCTAAGTACATTTTTTTTTTTGTCTTCTGTTTCCATTTCAGTTCACAGTGAAACTGAGCATATTTGCTAACCAATGAAGAAAGATCAGGTAGAACTTAACTGATGCTTAAATCAGGGTTTTACAATGGACCTCAGTCTGCTACAGTTCTGAGGGTAACAGTAGATATCTGTCTTTGTGGTACACTTTAGATAGTGTGGTACACACAGAGATAGTATAGCTTTTTTGGGAAGCATTCTTTGAAGGCTCCCAACAAAAAAAAAATAATGTAATCGACTATGCTTTGCATTTGACAATTGATTGTTTTTATTCTTGCCATTTAGGTGAGATGATCATGACTTCTCTAAGACACGGTGTCTTGCCAGGAGAAAATATAAAAATCAGTATATCACAAGCATGCAAACTAGGTCATGAAATTTAATTTGTTATTTACAAGTACTTGTATTATACTGGAAAATATGTAAGCTATATAAACATTCTTCTACTTTCATAAAATACTTCGTGCTTTTGATTTTTAAAAAGCCTGCGTATTAAAAGTTATAGTTTTATAATGCAATATCTTTATTAACTTATACTACCTATATAGCAATATTTCTTTGCCATCTAGAAATTAAGAGGGTTAAGGCAGGTAATTTCCCTCTAAAGCAGATAATCTCTTAAGTAAGCTAATAAAATAAGTCCTTCTATAATCATTAGCTATCTATCTACCTGTAAAGAAAATTGGACTACTGGGCAGCAAAATCCTTTAGAAATGATTCTGAATTTGTAAAATAGAGCACTAACATGTCATTATCATTTGGTTAATTTTCTACTATGTATCAATAATTGTGTTCATAAAATGTTTCTGTATGTATGACCTGCATTTCATGAAGCATGAAATGAAATGAAAGCATGCTCCTCAATGCTTAAAAATTCTGAAAGAACAATGTATGTATATATTTTCTTTTATAGTTATACATATCTTTCTTTTTCTATTAAATATAAGTCAGTGCATTGTGTCAGTGAGGAGAAAGTCACCCTACTAATAGTTTAGTGCTTGGCTCAATTGTGTAAATACTTGTTGTATTTACCCTGGTAATCAAAATGTATCAGGAAGATAGAAACCCAGTAATACACAAATACAAATGCCTAAAATGTTAAGATTATTTTATTATCACTTATTGTAGTTATTATCACCATTATAAATAATCATACGTAATTACATTTACTCCAGATAGATGGGAGTCTATTTCATTGATTAAGTTTGTGGTTTGTTGGTACCTCCATTATAACTTATTAGCAACAATGGACTCCATAGGTTAAAACAACAACAAAAACAACCTAGCAAGTTCATGGATATCACTTTTTTTGCTGAATTTCCAGTCTTAGGTAGCCATTTTCAGCTGTTTAGGGCTATTTCAGTAACTCACAGGAACAATGCAGAGTAACTGCTGGGGACATACTTTGATTAATATTACACAATTGAGGGACGAGTTTAGACCCTCTGATTTGCCCTTTGAGGATGCCTGAAGAGTAATATCTGATACATACCAGGCAATGACATAATTGCCTTGCAAACAAGTCATTGTCTCACAGGTTTTAAATTCTAATGAACAATTATATGCTTATATGGTTGGGTTTTTCCTTTTGTGGGCTGTTATTCTAATTTCCTCTTCATTGGAGAGCTGTCAGTTTTTCTGACATTTTTGGAGAGTAGAAAACTCTATGGGGAACAATCCCTGCTTTCCAGAGTAAAAGGATTAAGCAAAAACAAAGAACTAGAGACAAGCAGAATAAATAAGTTTTAGTAGAGGTGCTTCCAGGAAATTATATAAATTCTGACTTAGCGATTTCATTAAAAATATTAAAATGCATAATAATTTAAAGTAAACATTAAGTGCTTTCAATGAGTATTAACTTAAAATAGATAATACAAAGATAGCTTATTTAAAACAATTTCTAATATTTCTAAACATTACTAAAATATTTTACTATAGAACATTGGTAGCAAGTAATACTCTATTTTAGTTGCATCCATTAATAAGACTATATCTTCAAGTGCCACTGACATAGGATAACACATGGATATTATGTAAACACTTGTAATAATAACGGTATCAATAATCTAGAGTAAAAGAAAACAAAAGCATGATGATTAATACACATAATCAAGATAAGAAATCACAACTATCTTTCATTCAAACCAAAGAAATTACAACATTCTGAGCATGACCATATGCTATGGAATTTAGGAATTTTTGCTTGGTTGATGGCCTTCCTACTCAAAACTGAACTATTAAAGTGCTAATCTCTATCCACTAAAGTCATTTTATGAATATCAAATGATAGCAACTCAGGAAATTGCTAGGAAATCTCCCTCTATGTCATTCACACTTAAAATTAAATGTGACAGAAAATTAATGATTAACTGGCATTTCTTGTTTGTTCTTTATTTCATTAGAAGAATGGCAAGCCCATATCACTGCCTACACCTTCTAGGTGTATTTATAGTTTAAGGCTTTTCTCTCCTCTAGGGAAAAAAGTCATTAATTTAAAAATCACCAATAATTAGAACACTGAGTATTACAATCCATCAAGTTCCACCAGAAAAGAGCAGGAACAAAAAAAAAATTGGCAAATAAGGGCTAGATACAGAGGGATGGGGTAGATGAGGTAAGGGACTGGAGAGTGGACTTAGAGAGTTGAAGAAGGAAGAAAATTGGTAGAATGTGAGTATCAAACATGGCAGCTCTTTCTGGGAAACTTTACCAAGTTGGGAGTTTGCTGTTTTACGAATGATTATGTTCCCTCAAAATTTATGTTGAAATTCTAACTCCCAAGGTGATAATATTAGGAGGTGGGTCCTTTGGAAAGTCATGAGGGCAGAGCCCTCAAGAATGGGATTAATGACTTTACAAAAGAGACTCCAGAGAGCTTGCCAACTGCTTGCATTATCTGAGAACAGAGTGAGAAGTTGGCAATGGGCAACCTGGAAGAGAGAAGTCATGAGAACCTGACCATGCTGGCTCCATGATCTTGAACTTGCCAGCATCCAGAACTGTGAATAATAAATTTCTGTTGCTTATAAGTTATCCAGTCTGTGGTATTTTGTTATAGCAGTCCCAGCGGTCTAAGATGGAGTCCTTTCCCAACGAGGAAAGAATTAGAGGATCCTAAGTCCCACTGCTTTTGCAGAAAAGTGTACTTGGAGTCTTAATCCACCTGTGACATAGTTTCCACTTGCAGGATAATCTCCCAGTACTTATACCCAAATCCAATGCAGGTTAATCCTCTTATCCCATTAACATCTGCCAGGGTCTTACACACCTTTTCCAATAGCCAGACAGTTTTTGGCATAAGATATCACGTGGTGTTTACACACTGTTCAGGGTGAGTGCCATCCCTAAGCTATTTCCTAAACCAACTAGTGGCTTCTGGACATCTGGTAATGGAGTTGAAGGGAAGTGAACTGGAGCTATGGATGGAACAACTTTGAGAAACTCGTGCTGGGAAAGGAGGAAATTACATCACCAATATGCAAACAGGGCTGGTTCCGAGGATGAACGCAGCCCTCCATTGGCAGTGAAGACACGTCTGTATGGAGAGTCTACCTCGCCACACTTTGCATGACTAACCATTCATATCCTACTTTGATTCTTAGGTCCTATGCATCAATCTTAGCTTTAATCTCTCTAACAATTTTTATTTTCATTTATTAAAATGTTTATTTGTTTATTTTCTGAGAGAGTGGGATCAAGGGAGGGGCAGAGAGAGGGAGAGAGAGAAGCCCAAGCAGCCTCCATGCTGTGAGCACAGAGGCCCGCATGGAGTTCAATCCCAGGAAACATGGGATCATGACCTGAGCCAAAACCAAGAGTCAGACAATCGACTGAGCCACCCAGGCTTCCCTCTAACAATTTTTAGACAGATTATAGAAGATAGGTAAATTGACACAGACACATTTGTCATCCCTAGGAAGATAATTAAGTTATTGCTAAGCTGCTAAATCAGAGCCCTATTTTATGCTTTTTAGTGAAATAATATTAGCAAAGTATTCAGCTATTTTTCTATTCACCTCACAATCAGAATATTAGCTGATTAACAAAAGATTGGGTATAGTTCTGAATTTTAAATGCTTGCTAATCTTTTTTTCCCTGTGATTTGGCCAAAAACTCATAACTCTGAGGATTTAAAAGATTAATTACAAGCTTCAACTGATAATAAATAATTATCTGTCTTTTGTTCCAAATTATGTACATTCTTTTTAATTAACTAAATATATGTGATATATGGTGTATGTTGATTTTCAAAAAAATATTCAAAATCTAAAATTTTTCAAATATTTTTAAACTTAACATATAATAACACACACAAAAGGAATCTTTTTTCCCAACATGGTAAGACCCATCTTTCTATTTCTATAAGTACAGAAGAAAATTCAGCTTGATTAATTAAATACATTTTTTTAAGCTTCATATAATCTCAACTCAGTGTGATTCATCATCTAAATTTTAATTCCTGCCAGTCAGGCCAGATGCATGGTTGATAATTCAGCATAAATTAACATTCATGTGTATTTAACAAATTCCAAATGATTCTAATGCATCTTTCCTCACTATAACATTTGCTGCTTACATCAACAGTACATATTCTCTTATTATATAGTAAGGACAGTTACATTGCATTTTCTTCCTCTTCTGGCTACTAGTTAAACTACTACTTAATAATGCAGAGCCACTAAAAACTACATCTGTATAAGCAGATATGAAACTATGTACGTAATATGTTCTTTAGTAATAACAGCAAGTTCAAAACAGGCTCTCTGTATCCATCTGTCTGTAATTCTATTTTAGTCAAAACAGAAAAATAAAAATATCTGCTTATCTTGCAGGGAAAGATATATAGAGAGAAGCAAGCAAATAGAGAAAGAGACAGGATTTCTGCTCCATCAGCTTCTACAGCACGTCCAAGATGGACTCTGTTTCAGACTAGAAGCTGGCTGGTGGGACCCGGGTTGTTGATTGGATTCAGGTTGGTGACATATGCGTTCACAGATACTGTATTAGTTTCACTTACAGTTTTAGAGTTCATAAGCCCAAACCTCCAGGTGTTGACAAGGCTGTGATCCTTATGCAATCTCTTAGGGAGAACGTTTTCTAGCTTGTTCTGATTTTTAAAGTTCACCCATATTCTATGGCTAGTGATTGATGCCCTTCATCTCTCCAACCTCTGCCACATCATCACATCTTCATTCTCTCTCTCCTCTGACTATTCTGCTTCCTCTTAAGAAGACCATTGTGATTAGATTGACTTGACCCAGAAAATTCCAGATTATATTCTCATCTCAAGATGCTTAGCTTAATCACATCTGCAAAATCCCTTTTGTCATGGAACAAATCTACATGTTCTGGGGTTTAGGGTGTAGATCTCTTTGAGGGACCATTCCTATGTCTACTTACCACAAATTCCAAACTACCTGGGGATTTTATTCTCTGCAAGACTCACTGGAAGGTAAGAGGCAAGCCAAACCAGGTGGGCTCATTTAAAGCCTAGGTTCACATCTTATGCAATGACATTCCATGGACCAAAGGAAGCCACATGATCAAACTCAACATCAATGAGCGGGCAAGTATCTTTGGCCCAGAGTTAGAGAATGCCATATGAACACCATAGGTTGTTTCATTTTATTTTGTACTGTAGAACAAAATCTTCACATTATATAAATAGCCAAAAAGAAACTAACATCATGCCCCAAAGCATTTTACTTCTGCTCAAATTTTTGTTTGGGTATATTCACTTCCTTATGGGTAATGTTTGTGAGGAAATAGAATTCTCTTCTTGTTTTCTGACTTTCTGGAGAGGTGTCCTCATTTAGAGATGTGGAAGGTGAACAAAAGCGATTCTGTAAAACAGATGATATACTTTGGAAAACTTTCCCTTCTGAATCTATTCAGTACCAGTTCAGCATAAGTTTGAAGAGACAAGTCTATGAGAAGATACCCAAGGGTCTTCTAGGCCTTACCCAGGGAATGGCCTCCATGTTCTGTTTCTCTTCCTGAGAAATGCTCTCTAAACAAGTCAAGAACGTGAACTTTATTAATTCGATGTATGGACTCCTGATCAAACATCTCACGCTGCACACTGAAAATTATTTAAAAAATCCTCTGCTCATGCGGTCCATCTCTCTGAGAAATAAATAAAAATCATTTAAACAATTAAAAAAAATTAAACAATAAAGAAGTCTGTCTAATTAGGAAACCTTTCCCAATATTGATTTAGTATCATTTATGGAAATAGCAATTATAGCTCAAAGTGACATATTATTCTAAAGAGGTTAAGATTTTTTTTAATGATTGTTTTTGATAGAGAGAGACAGAGCATGAGTGCGGGAGGGGCAGAGAGAGAGGGAGACACAGAATCTGAAGCAGGCTGCAGGCTCCAGGCTCTGAGCTGTCAGCACAGAGCCCAACGTGGGGCTTGAACTCATGAATCCTGAGATCATGACCTGAGCTAAAGTAGGAAGCTTAACCTACTGAGCGACCTAGGCACCTGTAAAGACATTAAAAAGTGATTATATTTTAAGATGAACTCTAGCAATTTTGTAAGAAGTCAGGCAGCCAATACTCTCACATAACTTGAGAAATTAATATTTATCCACTACACTCTGGCATTTTCCGTTACATGTTTTGAATAAAGCGATTGAAGATTTTTGTACATTCTAAAGAAATAGATCATTAAGACTTCCATAGAGTAAACTAGTCAAACTCATTTCAGAAAGGTCATCTTGATGTAGTAACAGCTGTACTTTGAAAAGTATTTTTGTTCAGGCTTATCTTTGGGCCCTTAGAGTGGAGATTTTCACAGGATAATTTTGCTTATGGGGTGATCCATCCAGAGCTTAACTAGAGCCAAAATTGCTGCTGGTTTCAGCTGTTATGTTACTGCTGGGGCCTTTCATGGGAATAACACTTTCTGATTTTCAATTGCATTTTTAAAATTTCATGTCCTAAATTGCATCTGGCATTTTATTTTTGAACAGGTAGACAGCATTACTAAAATGAAGAGCAAATCCTCTGATCATCACATATAAAAATAGAAGTCAATCAGTTTGAATCAGTTCTATTAAATTAAGAAAAAATTAAAATAATATCTGAAACCTACTTTAGAAGAAAAATATACCGCATATATAAATATAAAGCATATTTTACTAAGTGTAATGAACAAGTCTCAATGAATAGAAAATTATTGTAATCACACAGTATATAGTCTCTGACTAGAAGTCTTATGTATTTATGTCTTTATTATCTATCTATAAGTAACATTTTCATACTTACATCAAGGGAGCACTGACTAGATTCATCTATGTTCACAAATGATGTCCCTGTTAATATCTTGTTGGCAGAGGGGCGCCTGGGTGGCTTAGTCGGTTAAGCGTCTGACTTTCGCTTAGGTCATGATCTCGCGGTTCGTGGGTTCGAGCCCGTGTTGGGCTCTGTGCTGACTGCCTGTTTCAGTCTGTGACTCCCTCTCTCTCTGACCCTCCCCTGCTCACGCTGTCTCTCTCTCTATCCTAGAAATAAATAAAAAAACATTTTAAAAAAATATCTTGTTGGCAGAAACACAGAATGAGTGAATTACTCTTTCATTTATCATTTGGACTATCTTCTAAAATATAAATTTAAATTAGTGACTACAAAACTTAGTTAAATTTGGTTTAGAATGAAAGGAATAAAGTGAATCTTTATATGCTCTCCTATGTCCTAATAATAACATATCTGAATGTTTGCTTAGAACTCTAAGACCAAGAAATATTAATTGTTAAGTATTACTAAAGAAAATTAAGAAACGAAATGTTCTCAGGCGCCTGGGTGGCTGAGTCGCTTAAGGCTCCAACTCTTGGTTTCAGCTCAGATCATGATCTCACAGTTTCTGAGATGGAGCCTTGCATCAAGCTCTGCACTGACAGCACAGAGCATCTTGGGATTCTCTCAGACTCTTTCCCTCCCTTGCTTGCACTCTCTCTCTCTCTCTCAGCAAATAAATAAACATTTAAAATATTATTTATAAATATATATATTTTTCTACCTTTGTTAAGAGAACAGGAACACAACAGAAATTTTATAAAATAGCTAAAATTATATTTACTTTTCTCCAAATAATCATGGTAATATATTTTATCTTTTTTTTTTTTTTTCTAGGAGAGAGAGAGAGAGAGAGCGTGAGCAGGGGAGGGTCAGAGAGAGAGGGAGTCACAGACTGAAACAGGCTCCAGGCTCCGAGCTGGCAGTCAGCACAGAGCCCGACGCGGGGCTCGAACCCACGAACCGCGAGATCATGACCTAAGCGAAAGTCGGACGCTTAACCGACTAAGCCACCCAGGCGCCCCTATATTTTATCTTTTTAACAAAAGTATATCACTTATAAATATAGTCATTTTTATTCATCTTACATAAAAAATTCAAATGCATTTACAGCAGAGCTTTTACTTCTCTAATAGAAAGATTAGTGTGTGTGTAGGGGGTAAAACTCTAGAAGTTAGAAGAGGAGAAGTTTTATATTAATTATCAAAGTCATTAATTTGTAAATACATCCAATCAAAATTTTCAATATCATTTGTATTGGGGAAGTATAAATTATGATGAAAACAAAAATTGGCTTTAGATCTTGAGTTATCTTTCAAATATCAGTAAATGTGTAAAGTGAGGTTGTGTCCAATGTGAAATGATTAAAAGTAAGATTTTTGAAATATTATTTGCACTTCAGTGTGTGTGCATGCATGTGTGTGTGTGAGTGTGTGTATGTGTTAACAGTGTAAAATGAGAATTACAGGTTTAAAAAGCTGTGTTTCTCCTGAGTCCACTTGAAAAGAGATTGGTACATTAAATATTCTATATTAAGTGAAAACACAGAAGGGTTTAGATTATACTGTCATTCCATAATTAAATAATTAAAATCCTGTCTACTAAAGGTTGAAAGCAAATGATAGTGAACTTAAAAATGTTAACTGTTTGAATTCTCCCACTTACATAAAGATAACAGCAAGCTTTTCAGACTGTAAAATCCTGAGTCCTTTTCATTTGGTATTTGTCTTTTATCTAGAAGTTCTGCATCTAAAAAGTTAAAAATGTTAACATGAAGGTTTTTTTAAAGCTATAAATGCTTGTATTAAGAAAAAAAGTTCAGGGCAGCAGGGTGGCTCAAGAGGTTGAGCATCTGACTTTTGATTTCAGTTCAGGTCATGATCCATGGTCATGAGATCGAGCCCCACACTAGCTTCCATGCTGGGCGCTAAGCCTGATACTCCCTCTCCCTTTCTCTCTGCTTCTTCCCTGATCTCTGTCTCTCTTAAAAAATTTTTTAATTAAAAGGAAAAATGTTCAAATAAATAATTTAACCTTACACCACAGGGAACTAAGGGAGGAAATAACAAAGAAAAATCAGAAATAAAATAAAGACCAGAATAAACAAAAACATAATGTTGGAAGCTAATGACCCATTTTTCCTAAAAGAGAAACAAAATTGGCAATGTTTTAACTACATTTACTAAGAAAAAAGAAAACACTCCAAAATCAAAATAAGAAATGAAATGGGAAAGAAAGCAACAGACAACCACAGAAATACATTGTATGTTGAAAGATTAGTATGAACAATTATATACTAACCAATCAAATAACTTTGAAGAAAAACCAGATAATTCTTAAAAATGCACAAGTTGCCAAGATTGAATCTTGAATCTTGAATCTAAGAAGTAAGAAATCTTCTTAGATCAATAACAAAAATGAAAGTTAACTTTAACTTAGGAATCAAAATCTCCCGACACAGAAAAGCCCAATACCACATGTTCTCATTGGTGAATTCTACCAAACGATTAAAAAAAAATTAATGATAATCTTCATCAAAATCTTACAAATTAAGGAACAGAGGGAACACACTCAAAATCATTCCATGAGTCCTGTACTAATGTAATATTGAAGCAGGATAAAAACAATATAATAACAAAAAAGCCTAGTTTGTCCAATATACATATTGCTACTCTAACTTTCTTTTACATCTATTTGGAAGTGTTTCTCCACCCCTTGCTTTCTTTTTTTTTTAAATTTTTTAATGTTTTTATTTATTTCTGAAAGAGAGAGAGAGAGACAGCGTGAGCAGGGGAGGGTCAGAGAGAGAGGGAGACACAGAATCCAAAGACAATCTCTAAGCTCTGAGCTAGCTGTCAGCACAGAGCCCGACGCGGGGCTCGAACCCACGAACCATGAGACCATGACCTGAGCCAAAGTCGGACGCTCAATCCACTGAGCCACCCAGGCACCCTGTCCACCCCCTCGCTTTCAACCTGTATGTGTCTTTATGTCTAAAATGAGCCTTTTGTAGGCAGCATATAGATGGGTTTTGGGTTTTTTGTTTTTTATCCATTCTGATTGCCTATGTCTTTGGATTTGAGCATTTAGTCCATTTATATTTAAATTAATTACTGATAGATATGTATTTATTGCCAATTTATTACTTGTTTTGTCGTTGTTTCTAGAGATTTCCTCTGATCCTTTCTTGTCTTTGTCACTTTTGGTCTCTCCTTTGCACTCAGAGTCCCCTTTAATATTTCTTGCAGGGCTAGTTTAGTGATCACCAACTCTTTTATTTTATTTTATTTTTTTTGTCTGGTAAACTATTTATCTTTCCTTCTATTCTGAATTGTATCTTGCTGGAAGGAATATTCTTTTTACAGATTTTTCCCATTCAGCACTTCAAAGATATGCCACTCCCTTTTGGCCTGACAAGTTTCTGTTGAGAAATCTCCATCTACCCTTATTAGTTTTCTCAGGAAGTTACGGACTTCCTTTGTCTTGCTGATTGTAACTTTTTTTTTCTTTATCACTATATTTTGCCTCTGCAGACAACTTGCCTGAAGGATAGAGCACCCAAAACACAGCAGGGAAGCACATGTAGAACAAGGCATCACAGATCTCCCCTGAAGCATCACGCCTTAGGAACTACATGACTTCTTTTTCATACGACCACTACTCTCAAGATCAGGAGACATAACTGGCTTTTCTAACCAGAGGAGAAAGCAGAGACTTAAACACAAGGCTAAGATACAGGAATTTATCTCAAATGAAAGAATGAGATAAGGCCATGGCCAGAGATCTAAGGAAAACAGACATAAGTAGCATGCCTGATGGAGAATGTAAAGGAGTGATTATAAGGATACTCAATTGGGCTTGAGAAGAGAATGGAAGACATCAGTGGACCCTTACCCCAGAGATAAAAGAGTTAAAGACGAATCAATGAGATAAAGAATGAAAGAGGTGAGATTGGAAACAGGCTTGATAGAATGAATAGCAGGCTGGAAAAGGCTCAGGAACAAATCTATGATCTAGAGGACAAACTAATGGGAAAGAAGGAAGCTGAACAAAAGACAGAAAGAAGAATTATGCAACCTGAGAATAGACTTCGGGAACTCATGTTTCCATCAAACATAATGATATATGTATTATAAGAGTCCCAGAAGAAGAACAAGAGAGAAAGATACCAGAAGTTTTATTTCAGGAAATTATAGCTGAAAGCTTCCCTAACTTGGGGAAGAAAACAGACATCCAGTTCCAGGAGGCACAGAAAATTCCCATCACAATCAACAAAAACAGGTCTACACCAAAACATATTGTAATTAAATTTGCAAAATGTAGTGGTAAACATGAAGATTAAATATATATACATATATATTAATTTGATTAATAATAATATATGGTGCCCAGTTTATTAGACTTGTTTTTGTTGTTGTTGTTTATTTTGCTTCTCTTACATGTACTTGGGGATAAACTGAAATTCATAGCATTAAACTACCTGAAGTTCATTTTTGAAGCATGATTCTCCAGATCCATTCAGGACATATCCCAAGTTAAAGTAGAAACGTACTTAAGGATACTGAGTGAAGGTGATGGGACAGGACAAGGGACAGAGAGTTCTAGAAATATGAAGCATGGTTCTGGTTTTATTCTCCTTTCCTGCCATCTCCATGATGTTGAATTCCTATGAGCCAAGTGGCTCCTGAGATCCAGGCATCTAGATGAATCTATGTCCCAGCAAAGGGGAATTGTCCACAGTTTTCAACTCATTGGCTGAGAAAATTCTCAATAACAGGATCAGAATGATATGGAGCCTGGATTAATGATCCTAGTTTTATGGATAATAACAACCTCATTCCCATGGAAGTTTTTACGTTCTCATGTATACTAGGGATTTCAAACCCAGGAAAGACTAAGAATGTGGTAGAGTCAGACTTAGTCTTTCTGCTTTTGGAGATGGAAGAAAACCATCTGGTCAGAGAGAAGAGGCCTTTCCTCATGTCACATGGTCTGCCACACCTCAAATCTCATGGCCATGTAAGTAAATACCACATTTCTAGAATCACCAGCGAACACCTTGTTCTTTTAGCACTCTCCTATAACCAGACCTTGGGAAAAAATGAGCTGTATGAGAAATCAAAAATTCATCTGAAAGGACCCAGAATACAGAGATTACCAGGCAGAGTATTTGCAATTCAGACCCACAGAGACAAAGCTGCCAGAGGAAATTTATGAGAACATTAATTGAAAAATTATAGGGGCATCTGGATGGCTCAGTCAGTTAAGTATCCAACTTTTGATTTTGACTCAGATCACGATCTCACAGTTTGTGGAATGGAGCCCCACATGAGTCTGTGTGCCATCAAAGAGGTTATCTGTGCTATCAGCACAGAGCCTACTTGGAATTCTCTCTCTCTCCTTCTCTCTCTGCCCTGCTCTCTGTCTCTCTCTCACTATAAATAAATAAATTTTAAAAAAAGGAAAAATTAAGGTACCTGTTGGATCTTGTGAATAATACTGCGATAAACATGGAGATCCAGACATCTCTTCAAGATTCTAATTTTATTTCCTTTGGATATATACCTAAAAGTAGGATTGTTTGATGATATGGTATTTCTATTCTTAATTTTTTGAGAACCCTCCATACTGTTTCCCACAGTGACTGTTCCAATTTATATTCCTACATAATAAGAGGGAAAAGAAAATGTGATATGTGTATGTACACACACACACACACACACACACACACACAAAATGGCATATTATTCAGACATAAGAAAGAAGGGAATCATGACATTTGTAACAACACAGATGAAAATGAAAGATATTTGAAAGACATAATAATAACTAAAATAAGGAAGACACTGAAAGACAACTGCTGTATGATCTCACTTATACATAGAATCTAAAAAAAAAGAAAGAAAAAGAAAGAAAGAAAGAAAGAAAGAAAGAAAGAAAGAAAGAAAGAAAGAAAAAAAGAAAAAGAAAAGAAAGAAGGAAAAAGTCAAGCCCATAGAAGCAGATAATAGAATAGCAGTTGTCATGGGGTAGGAGTGTGGGGGAAATGAGGAGCCAGTCAAACGGCACAAGCTTTTAATTATAAGATAAATAAATTCTGAGAATCTAATGTACAGCATAGTAACTGTTGGTAAAAATACTGAATTTTATACTTGAAATTCTCTGAGAGAACAGATCCTAAGTGTTCTCAGCACATACATGTGCAAACATGGTCACTATGGGAGGTAACAGGTGTGTTAATTACCTTGATTGTGGAAGGCATTTCACAGTGTGTACAGATATTAAATTATATTGTACACCTTAGAAAATAAAAACATCATGCTGTACAATGTAAATATATACAATTTTAGTTTGTTAATCATACCTCAGTAAAGCTGGGGAAAAATTGAAATAAATAAATCAAGTGTGAGAGCACTAAGATTGAAGGGAAAAATTATAAAAATAACAAGAAATAATCTCATGCATTACTTATCTATTGCTGCTTAACAAAGGACTCTGAACTTGGTGGCCTGAACTAGCATGGAGGAGCCACAGTTTGTGGGGGTCAGGAGTCTGCCCACAGCCTAACTGGGTCCTCTGCTCAGTCTGATGAGGTTGCATTCAGGCATCTGCTGGGCTGTGTTCCCCAGAGAGCATAGTGTCCCTTCCCCAAATCGAGCAGTTGTTGGCAAAATCAGTGTCTTGTGGCTGTAAACCTGAGGATCCGTCCGACTTGCTGCTGGCTGTCACCGGAATGGGGGGGGTCCTCACTTTCAGAGGCCACCTGCAGCTTCCTGCCACCTGGCCCTCCCACAAATGATCTCACACCATGGAGCTCCGGAAGAGAGCTTGCCCCTCCAAGCCTCTAAAAAGGAATTTTATGTAATTTCAACAATGATGAGAGTGACAATCCCACATGCTTTGTCATATTCTGTTGGCTAAGAGCAAGTATCCGGCTCTGGGATGGTTCAATCCTTTAAGCCTTTGACTCTTGATTTTGGCTCAGGTCATGCTCTTATGGTCTTGGGACTGAGCCCTGCATAGGCTCTACACTGAGCATGGAGCCTGTTTGGGATTCTCTCTCTCTCTCTCTCTCTCTCTCTCTCTTTCTCTCTGCCCCCTCCCCACTTGCACGTGTTATCTCTTTCAATCTCTCTCTCTCTTTAAGTAAGTAAATAAATATTTACAAAAAGTAAAAGTACTAATTTTTTTTAAAAGGAAATATCAGCTTGTACCTGCTGAAGGGCAGGGAGTTACTGCAGGCGTGACTTGTTGAAGCACTCTAGGGTGTATCTGCCACCCATCAATTCCATATCTAAAATGTTGTTTGCCATTCATTCTCTAGCGGTGAATCTAGGCATAAACCAAAAGCTTGAAAGATGGAATTCATACTGCAGAAGGTGAAAAGATTCTGAGATATAAAAGAGCCATGGCATAAAAAACATGAAAATATAAGTGATAGATAAAATATAAAGATAAAAGAAAAATATTTCCCTCTTTTGGAGTAAAAGGAGTAAGAGTTAGAAAATAATTCAGATGCATGTATTGCCTTAGGAGGCCAGGAAAAGGGAAGCCATCTATAAATAGAAAAGAAAATGATTCGCAAATTTACATGGGAAAATTGGAAATGAAGAGCAATGATCCAACCAGAAAAAAAGAGAAAAGAGTGACAAAAATAAATAAATGTACTAAATAAGCCGCAGAAACCAAAGCATAGAAGTTAACACCCTACATGTGAATGTTCTGAACACTTCCATGTGACAGAACGCCATGAAAATATAATATTAATAACCAGAAAATATTTATTTATGCCATTAAAAATAACAACGCATTTGCAAGAAACTTAAAATAGGCTGAAAATAAAGAGGCGAGTAAAGAGACAGGCAAATGCAAACAAAAGAGAAGGAAAAAGAGATGCCAGAATGCTGGAGGCCAAATCCGGCACGTCCAGAGGTCCCTGAAGGATGGACGGTGTCGGAGAGAGAGAGTGAGAGAGCCCTGGAGATTCTTTCTGATCACCAGGCAGGCATCTCTGCTCTGACTGGGGCTCAACTTTATTTTATCATTAAGTGTTTGTGGGACTGCACAGAAATGGCATTTGCCTTAGACCCTGGTTTCTGATAACAAGCTTCTTTGATATGTAAGAAATTTCCCAGAACATAGATATGTAGAAGACTCACGCATAACGTTTACAATAGTGACTGATGTAGGGGATTTAGATGCTTATCCTAAGGGGAAGGGAGGCATCTTTAGCATTCCAGACAAAGTTTTTAGCATAAAAAGGGTGAAGTTACTTCTCTGTGGGCAGGGGTCAGCAGCTTGTTTATTTAAGGTGGAAGTATCAAGAAAAACAGGTCTTTCAGGGAACACCTCTGCTCTCATAATCACAAAAGAAGAAGTTCCTCAATAGGTTCCTTCACAGGGAGCAATCAGCATATACAAGGCCAGAAAATGCTCTTTGCAGAAACAAATGGGTGGGGGTGGATATTTGCCCTTCACTCTAAATTAGGCTCTTAGTCTCAGGGCCAGACTCAACTGTCTTTGATATGCAAGGTCCATAGGAAGAGGCTTTTTACAATCATCCACAGAGATTTCATCTAAAATCTCTTTTGTGGGGCGCCTGGGTGGCTTAGTCGGTTAGGCGTCCGACTTTCGCTTAGGTCATGATCTCGCGGTTCGTGGGTTCGAGCCCCGCGTTGGGCTCTGTGCTGACTGCCCGCTCAGAGCCGGGAGCCTATTTCAGAGTCTGTGACTCCCTCTCTCTCTGACCCTCCCCTGCTCACGCTGTCTCTCTCTCTCTCTCCTAGAAATAAATAAAGATATTTAAAAAAAAAATCTCTTTTGTAAAGGCAGGAATATGCTTTTCCTTATGAGGTATCTGTGTTTGGAATATTGGTCTGATATGTAATAATGTGAGGCCTGGTCAATACCAGCAGCCTCATTTCCAATATGAGCCAGTAGTAGCAGAAAGAGATACCAGTTTTCATTTCTCATGGCAGGAGCTGTAAACACTGCCATTTCCTTGCTGTGACTGTCATCCAGAGAGGCCGGTGTGGCTCCCAGCACCGGAAATAACGTGGGGAGGCCAGAGAATCCTCTGGTACAGACGTGATCAAATTGAGAAGATAGACGTCATCTCTACTTCTTGGCACAGGGAATGTCACAAAGTGTCAGACTTTTGCCATATTTATTCATTAGTGTCTGGATATTATGGGCAGTATTTGGCTGTGTGGGGGTTGTGACAATTGATAAATATGACTGGGGAAGGACTTATTTATTCTGCCTTTTCATTGTCTTCTCATTATTAATTTGCAAATGCTGTCACATGCTCTAAGGCTCTTGGGTTCTAGAAGCCAACCCTTGAACAAAAAGCATTCAGTTCTCCATGCCCTAATAAAAGGAATGTTTTGCTTAAATGGAAGAAAATGGTGCGCCCCACTGTTAGACACATTTACAGGTCTTAGTAAAAAATATTTATACACTGAGAATTAATAAGTTAAAACTTGACCTACAGAGCAAATATTGCTTATTTGTTAATAGATTCACATTATTTATGACTATAACCAAGAGCTTAATCAAACTTGAATGAATTACAATGACTCTAATTCCCCTCCCTCCCTCACTGGACGTTTCTGGAGGACCACCCACTCTACCCTGAGATTGAAAATTTCTGTTTCAACTTTAACTTTAGTACACAACAGATAGATAGGGAAGGAGGTAGGTAGGTGATAGAGATAGATGATAGATAGATAGATAGATAGATAGATAGATAGATAGATGATAGATAGACAGATAGATGATTGATTGATAGATAGACAGACAAATAGGTAAAGCAAAACATTTAAAAGACTAAAAATTATATGCCACTCTCCACTGTTAGTAAACATGTGATAATGCATTCTTCTTCTTTTTTTTTTTTTTTCATTACTCTTCTTATCTTATAGGGCCCCAAATGTGAATGATAACATAATTGTGGAGACTATGTTCACTGAAATCATTATGTAAAACATCAGTTAGTAAACTTATACACTGTGGAAATAAAAAATCTCAGAAAGTCAATTAAGTAACAATCAACCAGAATTAGTAAAAATACTACAGATATACTGCTTAGATTCACATTGTTAGAATAATACATTTGGGTAAATTACTTAATACCTTCTGTCTCACTTGCCTCATTTTTATAGCTGTATAGTAGTATCTAATCATAGGATTATATATATATATGTGTGTGGATTAAATGTGAGTTACTATTCATTTGAAAATGATCAATGCCAAATATTTATTCACTAAAATTACATTCACAAAACCTATTTTCATAGTTACTATGACACGGGATATTTTAACTACCTGTAATATTTTTAAAACTACCATGTAGTTTAGCATAATCAATCTTAGTATAGCATAGCTGAAATCATTTTCCCACAGGAAGCCCAAATGTACCTAATTCCAGGATATAAGACACGGCAAAAAATGAGAATTTCTTACATATTTTGAAATTCTAGCATAATACACAGGACAAGTTTCTTTCTTCTAATACATTTCCACTTTCCTTTTTTTTCTAATTTCTTTAGTTATCAATTTACTAGGCTATTATGATGGAAACACTAATTGGTATATCTTTTGAGATTATGACATTTAGAAGCTGAAATAAATATGCCATTATCATTTCACTCAACAACACAGAGAGAATTTTGACTAAGCAAGTGCAACGCAGTTGCTCAAATAAAAGAGGTACTGGGAAATGGAAATGTCAAAAGAATTTTCAAAATTGTGGGAACCAAATTTAAAGAATAATATGTAAGTTTAGCTGACCTATGTCAAGTCCTGGCAAATCAAAACTTGTTCAATTGGTTTTCATGAACCAATTAGTGAATTAATGGAGTTCACTAAATTGATATGGCCAAATAAGTCCAGTACCCAGGATTTTGCACACACATGCACACATACACACACATATACATCCATACACTCAAACCATGTACAGTCACAGCATTAGAATAACTAAACTCTGGAAGTGTGAAATGAGACACATTACAAATATATAGCTATCTATGCTCCTAAAGTACTCATTGTTTAAGAGAAAGCTGTTCCCCCAATAGTGGGTGTATTTTATTCACTTTCTGCCAGGCATAGAGTGACAAAACCATGGCATTGGTTGGAGAGTCATTGAAAGTTTCCCAGTGAGAAAGACCTTAGTTTTAAAATTAATTTCAAATAACTGGTGTAGCAAGGAAAACATGTACCTTGTTGTATAGGATTGGTGGCAGATTGCCAAGCACAGTTGCCAAAAACTTGATCAAGTAAGTACTAGTCACTACAAGAGGTCAGATAAAAACAGTAGGTAGGCATTGCAGGTATTTGTTAAAAGGTGACTTTTTTAGACCATTAATGATGCTGATTAATTTTAGGAATTTTAGGAATGACCATAATTATAGTGTGCCTTGTGGCAAAGGAGAAGTTTTGTGAGTTAATGATTGTAATATACTTAAGAATGGTATTAGAAAGCATTTGCATCACTTTGAAGACACATTTAATAAAAAAATAATCATGTAGCAATGTTATACCTGATTGTAAAGCATATTACATTTTCAAGTTTACAGAGTTAAATTTTATCACTGATCTATTTAAAAACCTTAGAAAGTGTGTTATCTAAAAATAATGGGGGAGGACATGTGTATTTTACTTTTAATTAGTTTTTAGCTTAGTAGTATTTTCTTCATTTGCATTTTATAATATATGATTTCAAAGTTTATTTTTGCCCCTTATTAGTATGTCCTTATATGCTTCCCTTCTTTCCAGACTTATGATGAAAATTAAACAGATTTTTCCTGGCTTCTTTTCATACATTGTATTTTACTTCTCATCTCTACTTGTGATCTAAACATCTCTATGAAAGAAGAACTGTGAAGGAAGGCGGTTTATTAAAAACTGACTTTTGTGTATATTTTTAAACTTAATGAGAGACTAAATAAAAATCCCTACACAAATTGAAGGAACTATAAAATGTTTTGTAATTAGGACTCTTTAATCTTTTGGAATAGAGTCTGGTGAGATGAGCAAAACAAAATTAAACAAACAATCAAAAAATGCTGCCCAAGCCACCTTGGGCGCTCGTAATGACGATTTCATTCCTGCTGGAGGTGCATAACCAATGGTGGTTAGGAAAGGGGCCAAACCTGACAGTTCTACCATTTCACAATGTTTTTCACAACTGTGGCTCATGAAAATCAAGCATAGAAAACAAAGCACTGGCTGCTGAATATTTTTGCCTCGATGAAACATACCATTACACCACGGCTCACTGGCCAATTATTGGTTATAGAACACAGCTTCTCTCTTAAAGGGGCTGAAAAATGTGGGGAAACAAGGTTTCATTAGGATACAATACCAGTGCCTGTTAGAGTCTTCCCTCCTGGTGTTTAAATATCCTTTTGCATCCTTTTTTCCTATACATAGAACTAACTAAATCCCTGCCAAGAAAAACAGCCCTAAAGTACTCTCTCGTTTGCTATCAACTGAATATTTGTGTCTTGCCCCCAAAGTTCATAGGTTGAAACCTCCTACTGCCAGGGATGGCATTTGGAGGTAAGGCCTTTGGGAGGTACTTAGGCCATTACAGCAGAGCCTGTGTGAATGGGATTAGTGCCCTGATAAAAGAAGTCTGAAGAGAATTATCTTCCCCTTTCTACCAAGTGAAGACACAGTGAACAGAAGACCATTTGTGAACAAGGAAGCAAGACCTCATAAGGCACCAGATTTGGTGGTGCCTTGATTTGGACTTGCCAGCCTCCAGACTGTGAGAAATAAATGTTTGTTGTTTAAGCCACACAGTCTGTGGTATTGTGTTATAGCAATCCAGACAGACTAAACTACCATCACTGCATCCAGCTTAATGTCTAGGATTTCTGGGTGATGCACAGATATTTCTGCACACTATCCTAAACTTCTTTTTCTGAATTTGGAATTTATGAGCTACTAAATCAAGTTATCTTACATTAAAACAAGTTATTTACACACACACACACACACACATTTTGAAATAGGAAGACGTGAAGAGATAGGGCTATGGTAGTTCTGAAATCATTTTATCAGATCTGGAGATGATTCACAGGCCTGAAGTTGTGAGAATCTCATCAGTAGGCAGAAATTCTCTTCTCTGGAATAAACTATCTTGTCCTTGATTCCCCACTATTCTCCACAATCATCTGAATCCCTATGTGGGCCAGGACATTCTTCCTATGTATTTACCCTCTGTAGTAACACAGGGACAGCTTTAATGAGTACGTCCTATGTAGAATTCATATAGTTACCCCAGCCTGTTTCCTTTTCTAGGGAGATTATATACCCAGGTATGGTCACATATTGTTAAACCTGGTCTGTGATTTCTTAAGCAGTATAACTGTGTCAGAAATGTAGACATACTTTTCTCTATAACTTCAGGCATTGTTATATGTTAGCAACTAAGGACACAGTTATTTGAAAAAATTAGTAACTAAAATTATAACTTTTGGGTCTCTGGTTTATCAGAACAAATTGGGAAATTGTTATATATTAGTATGTATGCCAGCACACAGAAGAGGAAAAGCATATACTCTGTAACATTTTACTCACTCTAATCTAAGGCTTTCATTAAACTGATGGCATATTTATAATTAGCATAAATGCTATGTCTGATATTATTGTTACAATTTAGTGTTGAAAAATGCCTTGAACCTTGGCTTTGTTGGTAAAAGCTGGAAGGAAATCAAATTTATATATAATAAAATGAAATGCTCTTAGCCATCTGCAAACTAAAACATAAGAGTTATCCAGCATTCATAAGTATGACCTCTAAAAGATATTTTTGAAACAATGAAGACTAAAGAAACATTGAGTAAATAATTAAAAATGCATGAAATTAGTGCCACTTATACACCAGAGTAGATCATCAGGTTAGTTTTGTAAAGCCATTTGATTACTTAGTATTTTATGTGGGTTTCTATCTCTTTGTTCTTCTTCCATAATGGATTGTTTTGAGGGGAAAAAATAATGTGCTCCTAAAACTTGACTTCTGACCTCAGGTACCATGTTTTCAGATGGATATTGTTAAGTGTGTATTTTCTTTTAAAAAATCAAATAGTCTATTTGTGCTTAGATGTCACCAAGGTTATACACATGTTTCCATGGAAATTAATTGTGGGGAATAAGCTTAGGATTTCCCCAGAGTACACCGGGGTTAACAAGGCATAAAGAAGTGTAAAGCCATGGGATGCTCTCAACTGTGATTGAGTAAACAAGATTAGCACCCTGGAATAAGGAGATGCAAAGGCACCACGGAATGGAGAGGGGGTGCAGAGCCCCCAGAATAGGGAGAGAGGGGCTAAGGCCCCAGAGTAGAGAGGGGAGCTAAGGCATTCAATACAAAGGTATATGAGGTGAGCAAGGTTAGGCATTCAGGGCAAAAAGCCCTTAGTAAGCTGCCTTCATAGGAGGGAAGGACCAAGTTAGGTAAACAGGTAAGCTGGGCTTTAGACCTCTGCACTGCAGGTGAAGCAGTCCAGAGCAGAGATGATTAACAAAAGAAAAGGTGCCTTGGTAACTCCGAGGTCACTGGTCCTACTTGTCTCCTCTCCTAGACTAGCTAAGATAAACAGAGGTGGTGCCTAAGTCCACTGTCAACAGCCTTCCGCCAGACTGCACTCCTGGATTTTGGTTTGTATTAACCCAGTTCTCTAACCCTGAATATCGTCAAGATCCCTTTTCCCTCATGTCCACAAGTTAATGTTCACAGATTCGTTGTTTCTTTGTGCACGTCCATGGCCATGTCTGTAAGCCTTCTGATCCTAATAAAATCGGGGCCAGGACCCTTATTCAGGGCTCTTGTCTTTTTCGGGACATTAGCCATCTCTCTCTACTATTTTAATCCTGCGTCCGCTCTCTCGCTGGCTGATAGAATTTTAGACTTAGAGTCTACAGCAATTAACCTTGTAGCTATAAAATAAAGGACTTTTAAAAATGAGGATTAGTATGATATTTTTATGACTCAGCCGAAATAATGAATAGAGAAGACTACAGGCATCTAGCGCAGTTGCAAAGATTGGTGTAACTGTTATGTGACTTAAGTGTTTACACTTCAGTTTTCTTTTAAACCAGCAAATAAGCCGTGCGTTGGATTTAGGACTTTTTTTTTGGTAAGTTTCTAAATTTATTTTGAGAGAGAGAAAGCATGTGCACGCAAGGGGCAGAAAGAGGGGAAAAGAGAATTCCAAGCAGATTCCACATTGTCAGCACAGAGCCTAGTGTGGGGCTCAATCTCAAAAACCGTGAGACCATGACCTGACGCTTAACCAAGTGAGCAACCGAGGCGCCCCAGCAATACTTTGGATCTATATGCTAAGTGTCCAAGTAGGTCTATGGATACAGATAATATAGAAAGCACGCTAAAAAGTTGTAACTACAAAATAAAATTTAAAGATAATATTTCAAGAACAGTCATACATATTAACTGGATGAAAAAAACTGTGAAATAAGACAATAATAAGGAATCATAAAATATTATAATTTTTTAATTGCCAAAAAGAAAACCTTGCAAAGAAAAGGAAGATCTTACAGGCTCAGATAAAACTGAAAATTAAAGAAATTTTTTTACACATGATGATCAAACTAGGAAGAATATAAGAGAACAATACTCAAATAGATTATGCCATTTTTGGTGAGAAAGAATATTTCTTAAACTAGAAAACATAAAGTAATTTTATAATACATGAATACATAAATAAAATAAATTAATTTTGAAGGGTTGGAAACATATTACAGATCAAGAGATGCTGGAAATATACAAATCAAAAGAAAGCAGAGGACACAATTCTTATATATGAAAAGGTAGAATCCTGACCAAAAGAACTAAGAGAGAATGACAGATACTTTATAATGATTAGGGATACAGTTTCCAATGAGTAGGTAGCAGATATGAAAATATTGCACACAATTACATAGCAAAAACTGACATGAGATGAAATAGGAGATTCAAGGAGAAACAAAGATAATAAAACACTTTCGTATACTTTTTAGTTAATCAGTATTTTATACGGATTTCTTTGTCGGTCTTCTAGAGTGAATTGACTTTCGGTGGGGTGAGAGAAAAGTCATGTATTCGTACTAAAATTTGATGGGTGAACTAGTAAAGTATGTTTTAGGATGGAAATTCATAAGCATATTTAGTAACAATAGTAATTGTGCCCTATTTTAAATTTCATTTTAATTTATTTATTTAACATTAGAGCAAACGAGTGCATCTGCACCTTTAAGTGAGTGGAGGAAGGGCAGGGAAAGAGAGAGAGAGAGAGAGAGAGAGAGAGATCTTAAGCAGACTCCACACCCAGCATGGAGCCTGATTCATGACTCCATCTCATGACCCTGGGATTATGACCTGACCCCAAATCAAAAGTCTGATGCTTAACCTACTGAGCCATCCAAGTGCCCCTGTGCCATATTTTTCAGATACAGTGGAATATTCACAGCATTTTTTAATACTTTGATTAAAATAAACAATTCAAGAAATTCAAAGAAATAATATAATGAAATTACATACCAGGTTCTGGAGACCTAATGTGTGCATGGTGACTATTGTAACTGTATTTTCTCTTAAAAGTGGCTGAGAGAGTAGGTCTACAGTATTCTCATCACACACATACATGAGAATGGTAACAATATGAGGTGATGAGTATGTTAACTAGCTTGATTCCGGTACTTAATTCACAAGGTATACATGTCTCAGAACATCCCACTGTATGCAGTAAATATATACAGTTTTTATTTGTCATAAGAACTTAACAAATCTGGGGATAAAAAGGAAATAGCAGGAGGAATTAACAACAAACCAAAAAAATTATGCAAAAAATTTAAAACAAATAGACAACAATGAAAATATTTTTTAAGGAACCCTTGTTTCAAAGACAAAATTAGGTAAAAATTTTAAATTTCTTAAATATAATGGTAATATACAAATAATATACCACATGCTAAGGAATCCAGAAAAATCAGGTACCAGAGGAATATTTGTAGCATGACATTAATATCAATATAATTATCAAATGACTATTAAGTCTGGTGAAACAAAATGCAGCAAATCAAAATTAAGGAAGATTGAATTAATAAATAAAAGCAAATGAGTAATTTAAAATTCAAAGTAAATAAATTAAAATTTTAAACAGCTTTTAACTATTTTTATGCATCTATGTAAATGATCTTATATTTCTACTTGGCCCTATTACTATTATTTAATACATTACGATTTCTAAAACTGACTCTCTTGAATTCCTGGAATAAAATTCAAGTGATTGTAACATTATTTCTCAATATTCTCTTGGAATTATTCTTGCTGAAATTTTAGTAAATGTTTTTGCATTTATTATTTTAGCAAGATTGTTCACTGATTTTCTTTTTGTTGTTGTAGATTTTCAGATTTTGGGATCAATATTATATTTGTTAAATACATTAATTTAGAAGTTTTTGTTTTATTTTGCCCTTGAGTAATTATTGTTTATCTGTACAAATAAGAACTGAGAGCTAAGGTACAAATAAGAACTGAGAGCTAAGTCTTTATTATAGAGACTATAATAATATATATAATTTCATACATTTTCCCACATGTAGAATGTTACATTCAGGAACAAGACAAATACTTGCACAAATATATATGAGGGGCACTTGGCTGGCTAAGTCAGTGGAGCACGTGACTCCTGATCTCAGGGTCATGAGTTCAAGCCCCACATTGGATGTGAAGTCTTCTTAAAATTAAAAAAAATTAATTTAAAAAATATATATGAAACATAATCCATGTGTGATACAACTATAAACTATGTGTTGAAGTAATTGTCAAGGTAACTATACACTTTGTGTTAAATATTGATATATATGTTCTAGGTCCTCTATTATAACATTGTGCTGACTATATTAGTCAATGCAAATAAAATATCAATGAAAGACAAAATAATTTGAAAGGAGAGGTAAAATAATCTGGTTGTAGATGACAACTAGTAAGAACAATGAAAATATTCCACAAAAACAGAGAACGAGAAAGTTCATTTATATAAGTTCAGGATGTAAAATTAATGTAGAATTAATAGATTTTGTATAGAAAGCAAGAAGTACCTACAAGTTTTAATGGAAAAGACTCAAAATAAAGGAAAAAAAAGCTTGAGAGAAATAAGACACCACTATTAGCATGGCTAAGTGCAATGCACTGAAAACACACAATACTGTCAAGGATGTGAAGCAGAAGAGAATGCAGGTGGGAATGCAAAAATGGCACAGCTACTTTGAAGACTGTTTGGTAGGTTTTTATAAAACTAAACATATTCTTATCATATGACCCAGCCATCATGCTTCTTGCTATTTTCCCTAACAAGCTGAAACGCATGACCCCACAAAAAACTGCATATAGATGTTCATAGCAGCTTTACTAATAACAGACAAAATTTGCCAGCAACCAAGATGTCCTTTAGTAGGTGAATAGATAACTAGACCGTGGTATATATCCATACAACAGAATATTATTCAGTGATTAAAAGAAAAGAACTAACAAACCATAAAAAGACATGAAGAGCCTTAAGTGCATATTAATAAGTGAAAAGAGCCAATATGGAAAGGCTGTATACTGTATGATTCCAATTACATGACTTCTGGAAAAGGCAAAATTATAGATATAGAAAAAAGACCAGTGGTTACCAGAGTTTTGGAAGGAGGCAGGGATTAATAGTGAAGTACAAGAGATTTTTTAGGACAGTGAATCTATTCTGTATGATACTATAATTATGGATATATATTATTACACATTTGTCAAAATCGATATAATGTAGAACACTAAGAGTGAACACTAATATAAACTATGAACTTTAGTTAACTATAAAGGATTGATATTGCTTTATCAATTGTAATAAACGTAGCACACTAGTGCAAGTTATTAATACCAAGGGAAACTTAGGAGCTCATGGGAACTCTCTCTATTTATTGCTCTATTTTTCTATAAACTAAAACTACTAAAAAACTGTTAATTTAAATAAATGAACTGTCAAAATCTCTGTCATAAACTTAAACATTCCAAACCTATAAAAAACATGCAGTACTCCCCAAAGGCACATTATTATGCCATAACAAGCGTAAAGGCCTACTATATGTAAAAGACTGTGGTATTGGCCTATAAATGGACAGACCTTTGGAACAGAATAGAAATTTCAGAAACAAACTAAAGCATGTGGAAATTTAGAGTACAAAAAACATCATTTCCAAACAATAGGGGAGAGCTAAACTTTGTCACTAAGAGATATTTGGAATAACTGGGTAGTCATATGAGAGAACAAAGATAAAACTATATCAATTCCTTACACCTTATCCAAGGATAAATGACAAAGAAATAAAATTGTTCAATCTAAAAAAGTAAGTGATTCTATTAAGCCATGAAAAGATATGGAGAAAAAAGTAAATGTTACTAAGTGAAAGAAGCCAATCTGAAAAGGGTACATACTGTATGATTCCAACCAAATGACATTCTTTAAAAGGCAAAACTGGGGGGCTCAGTCAGCTGGGCTTCCGACTTCAACTCAGGTCATGATCTTGCAGTTCATCGGTTCGAGTCCCACATCAGGCTCTGTGCTGACAGCTGGCTCAGATTCTGTGTTTCAGATTCTGTGTCTGTTTCAGATTCTGTGTCTCCCTCTCTCTCTGACCCTCCCCTGCTCACACAGTCTCCCTCTCTCAGAAATAAGTAAAACATTAAAAAGATTTAAAAAATAGTAAAAGGCCAAACTATGGGGACAGCAAAAATATCAGTGGTTACCAAAAATTGGGGAGAAAAGTATTAATAGGGGGAACACATAAGAATTTTAGGGCAGTGAAAATACTCTGTATGCCATTTAATGATGTATACATGTCCTTATTCATTTGTCCAAACCCACTGAATCTACAGCACCAGGAGTGAACCCTATGGTAGACTATGGACTCTGCACTGATGTAGCTTCATCAGTTGTAACAAATGTACCACCCTGGTGCCACATATTAATAGTGAGGGAATCTGTGTGCACGTGGCTGCAAAGGGCATTTGTACATTTCCATTCAGTTTGGCTTTGAACCTAAGAACTGCTCTGTAAAAACTAGCCTTAATAAAAAAGATACAATTGATTACAGTTAATAGGTAAAGAAAGAATAATAGAACTTGAATGTTCTCATTTTTAAAAATTTTTTAATTTATTTTTATTTTTAAAAATTTATTCAATGTCTATTTTTTGAGAGAGAGAGAGCACAAGTGGGGGAAGGGCAGAGAGAAGGAGCCAGAATCCAAATGAGGTTCCAGGCTCCCAGCTGTCAGCACAAACCCAATGGGGGGCTTGAACTCATGAACCATGATCATGACCTGAGCAGAAATGGGACACTTAGCTGACTGAGCCACCCAGGTGTCCCATCATTTTATTTTTTTTTTTAGAGATTATTATTTTTTTTTGAGCTGGGGGGGAGAGAGCGCGCACGTACGATCGAGTGGGGGAGGGGAAGGGAGAGAGGATGACAGAATCCGAAGGGGGCTCTAGGCTCTGAGTTGTCAGCACAGAGCCAGATGCAGAGCTCCAGCTCACGAACCAGGGGATCATGACCTGAACTGAAGTCAGATGCTTAACTGACTGAGTTACCCAGGCTCCCCATTGAATGTTATTATTTTTAAAACCTTTTTGAAACAAAAAATATAGATAATAGTTATTAGGAAGGCTGTCATCCATACAGGAATACCATGAATAGTACATGTATTCTGTCTGAGTTGCACCTCACTATCTATGAAGCACTCCTACTGAAAATGGGAACTGGATCAAATTAGATCTCCAGATTTAATACCAGAAAAAATAATTGGGAAACCAAGGCCTATGCCATGGGATTGCATTTTGCAAAGTCTAAAATATGATATACATAATACAGCATAAATTTAATAATTTAATAAAATGAATTATAAGGTTAGAGGAAGAGGCAAGGAAGCAAGAAAGAAACCTCTAGAAAAACACAAAAGATATAACATGTATATACAATGTGTGGGCTTCGACTAAATCAGTTTTTTTTTTTTTAAATTTTGTGAGTGGAAAAACTTGAACACTTTCTAAATTAAGTAGGTATTTTATAATAATCTTTCATTTTCAGGATGGATAATAGCTTATGCATGTTTTAAAATATGCTCTATCTTCTTTTTAAGTTTAGTTATTTATTTTGAGAGAGAGCAAGAGTGCAAGTGGGACGGGGGGAGGGAGAGAGAGAGAGAGAGAGAATCCCATGTAAGGCTGGATTCCAGGAACCACACAATCATGACTTGAGCTGAAACCAAGAGTTGGATGCTTCAACAACTGAGCCAGCCAGGCACCACCAGCACCTGTGGTATATTTTAAAGGGGCACACAAGTCTTATTATGAAAATGATTTCTGTGATTAATTTTGCTATAAGTGTGTGTGAGTGCTATGGGTGACATAAGAATAAATAAGTGTTGGAGCGCCTGGCTGGCTCAGTCAGTAGAACATGTGACTCAATCTCCAGCTTGTGAGTTAGAGCCCCATATTGGGCATGGAGACTACTTAAATAATAAATAAAAATAGTTATGTCTTGATGTTTGTTGGATGGCAGCTCTTTATACTCTGAACTTCACTATTGTATACATTGGAGAGTTTCCATAGTAATTAAAGTGCTACTTTGTTTTTGTTTTTTAAATAAATAGCTTACTTCTATGGGAGCGATACTAAATAATTTAATTTACTGTTAATGAAATGATTTCCTTTGCACAGGGTTAAATATAATTTTATAAGTTTATGTTGTCAAAACATTTTATGTTATTTTGATGTAACCTTGAATATATGTACTTCACGGAAAACGTTGGAGTGTATTTTACATGTTATTTAACTGGATAAGTTGAAAATGAAACATATATATCAGAGGTGAGCTCAGTCTAAAACATAATGTAGAGAACACTGCTCTAGGTTCTCATTGTTAATCTCACTCGTATTTTTAGTAGGAGATCCTGCAATCAGTATTGAAGCACTAATTCAGAGAAAAAAGTTGGAAAATCACCACTTGTACAAATTTGGACCTTTCGCTGTTGATCATGTTTCCAAGGATATGCAGATTGCTGAAGCAGAAAAATTCTACTGGACTGCTAAATGACAGAAACGTAATGATAAGTTGTCAATTTGACAATATTGATATTATATACGGTTTGAATGGAACATAGCAATAAATATTTTGGTTTGCTGTGTTTGATTTGAAAACAGCAAAAAATGATGTCACAAATGTTATAGTATTTAGATTATGCTCAATTCCAAAAAAATATAAAATAAAAAATAAAAACCTAAACCATAACATATACACCACTATGATATGAACTTATATTTTGGTGGGAAGAAAATGAAATACATCTATAATTACTTTTCATTTGGCATTATTGGGCATTAGTAAAGCTGTACATAAATGAGGCACATAATTTTGTTTGCCTTTGTCATAATTTACAGGTTCTAAATTGAAATAATGAAGTAATTAATTGAATTCTTATTTGAATTACTAAGCTTTAATAACTTATCCTGACTAAAAGAAATAACCAATAGTTTGCTACCTGTTTTACATCACATAACTCAATTGGAAAATAGAGTATCTTGTCAAATAAAAACCACTAATTTATTTTGTGATTTCTAACGATGACTGCTTGGACCATTATAGCAATATATTTTTATTATCCTATTCTAAATTTAAACAGATCCAGTACTAATTAGTTTAATATTCAAATTCTTTAAATGACCGTGTTGTCTGCCATGCTATGTTAATTAGCTGTTCAAGCCAACACCTTCCCTCCGTATCTCTTGAAATCATAGCAGCTGATCTCCAGAAAACATATTTCTTGAAGGTACCCCACATTCTTACAGACCCAAGATGACTGAAATGCAATACATATACAATTTTCCTGTACTGAATTTACTGTAGCAGAGTCTATCAGGACCACATTCAAATCCTTCGGTCCTGATACTGCAGCGACTGTTATCCGATTTCAACAGTCAGCATCTGTGTTTATTTGCCTGATAACTTTCTTTGTCAACTGACACCTGATACCCATTAGGCCGTTAATACTGTGAAATACTGACCACCTTCTCCAGACCACACTCGAGTAGTCATCCAATAATGACTCATAGGAGTTAATAAATAAATAAATCTCTCTCAGGTGGGATTACTTTTAGAAAAGTGTTTCTAAACTAGAACTCAAGGCTCTTTAGCACGATCAAGCTCGTTATTCAAAAAGGTGATATGGATCATATACCATCTACCGTATGACCTATGGTTTCCATTATACTTTCCTATTTTATACCAGTGATTCCTAGGATTACCTTCTAAATAAACAACTTGTACTTGAACCCTTGTTTTGGGATCTGATTTGGAGAGCTTAAACATAGACAACTAGTAACAGACTTTATCCTAACAAATAGATCCTCAGGATGGAATCCTGGCCTTGGCTGACTTGCTAGCCAGATGTCAGCCAGTCCACTCTGCTGGTTTTCAGTCGGGTGGTTTAGATAGGTATTACTGTTTGTAATACTATCACATACTGTGAATGGGGAGAGCATATGATAGGAAGCATTCACTTGTCAATGCAACATCCATAGTATTTGAGAGGAATAAAAAGTAATTATAAGGATTGTAAGGTTTGTTGTTCTTTGCAAAGAGCCACCATACAAATAACAGGGCTGAGTTAGATGACTATGAATTCATGGCTTGGTGTGAAAGCTAGAAGGCCACTGGGCAAGGGCTCATTTCTTTGAGTTGGATTAAAGCTGTGATGATAAGATACCCAGTATCAGCTTGTGTGAATATCAGAGTTACAGAAACAGAAGAATATATACACAGCACCAACATATGTTTTATGCTAGAGTTGTGGTCTGATAGGTTAGTCATGGGACCCTGAGACCTTGAGTGCGTGCATTAAGGCAAATACACTTTACATCCTCCCAAACTCCAGATTTACCTTGGCCCTTATCACTCCTGTCCTTAACATTATAGTCGTTCATGTCCAGTGTCCTGAAATCATTATCTGTCATAGAATACTCTTCTCCTTTTGCTACGGGCGGCGGAATGGAAAGCACATGAAGACCTCGATGAAGTACATGTCTCACAAGATTATAAGTGATACTCTTAAATTCTGCTTCCACTTGACCTCTGTAACTTAGAGAAGAAGAAAGCCTTATCTCTCACTGTACAGCAAGAACAACTATCCAGGTACAAATGTTATGCATATTATCATGAATGTCAATTCAGAGGAGCTATGTGTCATTATTGAAATCTTGCAAGTTTTCAATATTTACATAGTAATTTAGCAAATGAGTGATTTAGCAAAATGAGTTTTAGCTTAACACTGGCAATGGGAAGCCTTTCTTCTGATTACCTTCACTTTAATAAGTATTTGCTTCAATACACACGTTCAAAATGAAATGATTGGCAAGAGGCAGGTGGATAGAGTAACTCTACGAACAATTTAAGATGCATTTATGTCTCGGGATATAATTGCCCTGGTTTCTACGCACTGCCATCATCCATATGTCCTAGATCACCATTCTGTCCTCCCCATTTGCTGGGCTTCTATTTTAACTGGGTTGCTCAATTCCCAGGAATAAGAAAAACGATGTCCAAAATTCTCTTGTGCTTGTGTGTGACCATTGGTTTGCGACCCACACAGGAGTTTATTGGGTATAATCTGAAACTGACCCCTGTTCTTAGACAGCAAAGAGAGACCAAAGAAAAAGGTCACTCCAGGTTGTTGGTATCAGTCTCGATAATAGCAAAGGGAACTTACGTGAGGCTTGTGTTGGTGGCAGCAGGACAAATGGATCCCTCCACCTGCCCTTCAGTCTTAAGAGTTTAAAAAGAGCCCTTATCTCTGTGAACTCAGTCACATATATTGTGTAGGTGTTTTCAACATCATGTCACTATCTTAAGGCTGCGTCCTTGGAACAGTCTCTAGGAGGAGATGGGGAAAGGCAAGAAGAACCCCCATTGCAAGGTCAGGGAGAGGATGAAGAGCCTCTGAGTGCCTGGGTCCAGCTCACCAATCACTGGTCACCGCTTTTTGGTGGCGTTTCCCAACAGTGACTTTGAAATTACATTTTATGTAGATATTATTTAGTACGTTGTAATGTCAACAAGTTTATCTCAAAGAAATTTAAAAGTGATTTACCTCAAGTGTAGAATAGAAAAAATGATTATAAAGAACAAGGCAATTTACAAGAATTTTTTAAGTTAATGTTTTTTGTTGAGATATAAGCAGCAAGTAATACTGTATAAGTTTAAGGCGCACTTTGTGTTGATTTGATAATTTACCACTGTAGCATTACCTCCGTTTATCTGTTGATGGACATTTGAGTTGTTTCCTGTCTTAACTATTGTGAATAATGCTGCAATAAACAGAAGAGTGCAGATATATTTTCAATATGCTGCTTTAATATTCTTTGGTTATATACCTANACTATATATATAACTATATATATATATAAGCAGGATTTCTGGATCATTTGATAGTTCTATTTTTAATTTTTTGAGGAGCCTTCATCCTGTTTTCCACAGTGGAAGCACCAACTTACATTCCCACCGACAGTGCCGATGTGTTCACACTTCTCTGCATCCTGCCAACACTTGTTACTTCTTGTTGATAGTAGCTATTTTAACAAGTGTGAGGTGATATTTCCTCAGAGTTTTGACTGATTTTCCCTAATGATGTCAAGCACGTTTTCATATATCTGTTGGTCATTTGTATGTCTTCTTTGAAGAAATATCAGTGTAATTCCTACCAATGATATTTTTCACAGAAATACAAAATCAACCCTAAAATCCACAGAGAACACAAACGATGTCAAGTAGCCAGAGGTCTTGAGCAAGAAGTTAAAGCTGGGACAATATGCTTCCTGATTTCAAGTTGTATTTTTACAAAGCTATAGTAATCAAGAGAGTATGATACTTGCGTAAATACAGACACATAAATCAATGGAGTTTGCAAAAACTAGAACTTAACCCACATACATACAGTCAGCTAATCTTTGACAAGGACATCAAGAATACAAAATAGGAAAATAAGAGTCTCTTCAGTAAATGATATTGGTCAAATTGGATATTCTTATGCAGAAGAATTAAAGTGGAACCTTACACCACACAAGAATCAACTTAAAATCAATTAAAGATTAAATGTAAGACACAAAGCCATAAAACTCCTAGAAGAAAATTTAGGAAAAATCCTCCTTGACATTGGTCTTGGTAAGGAATTTTTGGATATGACACCAAAAGTGCAGACAAGAAATGCAATATAGGGGCACCTGGGTGGCTCAGTTGGTTAAGCTTCCGACTTTGGCTTGGGTCATGGTCCAGGTCACAGTCTCGCAGTCCGTGAGTTCGAACCCTGAGTCGGGCTCTGTGCTGACAGTTCAGAGACTGGAGCCTGCTTCAGATTGTGTGTCTCCCTCTCTCTCTGTCCCTCTTCTGCTCACACTCTGTCTCTCTCCCTCTTTCAAAAATAAAAACAATTTAAAAAGAAAAAAAAGCAAAATAAACAAGTGGGACTGCATTCAATTAAAAGTCACAGTTGAAGAATTCCTTATGCACATCTCAAATGTTTGTCTCTGCTTTCTTTCAAAAAGTTTTTTTTTCTCATTTGTATCTAAGTCTGCTGTTCATGCTGAGTTAATTCTTGCATGAGGCATAAGACATACCCAATTGCTCTGGCACCATTTGTTGCAAAAGTTCTATTTCTTCTATGCAATTGTTTTTCACCTTTGTCAACATAAATTTGGCATATTTGTGTGGGTCTATTCTGGGTTCTCTATTCTATTTTGTTGACCGATGAGTCTATACTTTCAATATCACCCAGTCTTGAATCCTAAAGGTATATACTGTCTTGAAAAAAGGTTGAATAATATCTCCTACTTTATTCTTCTTTTTCAGAATTATTTCAGTTCTTCTAATTCTTCTGCTTTTCTCTATAAATTTTAGAATATTGTCCATATCTGTACTAACTTTGCTGGGAACCTCATAGAAATTGTGTCATCCCTGTATATTAATTGAGCAGAAGTAACATCTCTTTGATGCTGAGTGGTCCAATTCTTGAATATAGTCTGTCCATTTATTTAGCTCTTCTTGGATGTACAAATGGATTACATGTTCTATTTGCATCTAAATAATTTTCCTTTGGGGGGTGATTGTAAATGCTTCAGTATTTTTATTTGTGGTGTCCATTTGGTTAGCACAGAGAAATACAAAATATATATTATACATATCTTTAGACATTTTTATATTTAAAGGGCAATATATGTTTCCAGAGAAGACATCCGGATGGCCAACAGACACATGAAAAGATGCTCAATATCACCCATCATTAGGGAAATACATATCAAAACCACACTGAGATACCTCCTCACACCAATTAGAGTGGCTAAAATGAACAACTCAGGAAACAACAGATGCTGGTAAGGATGTGGAGAAACTGGAAACTTCTTGCACTGTTTGTGGGAATGCAAACTGGTGTAGCTGCTCTGGAAAACACTGTGGAGGAAGTTTCTCAAAAACTTAAAAATAGAACTGCCCTATGACCCAGCAATAGCACTGCTAGGAATTTATCCAAAGGATACAGAAGTGCTGATGCACAGGGGCACACGTACCCCAATGTTTATAGCAGTGCTTTTGACAATAGCCAAATTATGGAGAGAACCTAAATGTCCATCAGCTGATGAATGAATAGAGAAGATGTGGTTTATATAGTCAATGCAATACTACTTGGCGATGAGAAAGAATGAAATCTTCCCATTTGCAGCAATGTGGATGGAACTGGAGAGTATGATGCTAAGTGAAATAAGTAAGTCAGAGAAGGACAGGTAGCATGTTTTCACTCAGATATGGAACTTTGAGAAACTTCACAGAAGACCATGGGAGAAGGGAAGGGGTACAAAAGAGTTACAAACAGACAGGGAGGGAGACAAACTATAAGAGACTCAAATACAAAGAACAAACTGAGGGTTGATGGGGGGTGGGAGGCAGGGGAGATGGGAAAAGGGGGGATGGGCATTGAGGAGGGCACTTATTGGGATGAGCACTGGGTGTTTTATGTAAGCGATGAATCTAGGGAATCTATCCCCAAAACCAAGAACACAGTGTATACGCTGTATGTTAGCTGACATGACAATAAATTGTATTTTAAAAAAATAAATGAATTTAGAGATGAAAAACATAAGAAAATAAATAAATAAAGGGCAATATATAAAATTTGATATGAAAGCTAATACTTAAATATAGGTGTTATTTAATTTTATTTTAAAAATAAATGTTTTACTACCTTTTATGCAATTTATCTATGTTCATTTTTGGATTCATATTTTACAACATGCTTGTTTATGAAAGAAACAAAAAAATGAAAATTATCCTAATGGAATGCAAATTGATATTTTATTATACCAGTTGAATAATTTTTATAAAACTTATACACAAAGAAATGAATATCTTGTCTCATAAGAATTTAGAAACTTATTAAAATTCATTGGGGAAACTGATTTACTTTTACTATTGGAATTTACATAACCAGTTAGTATAATTACCTCCACTTTTCTATGAATTTCTATAAAAGAAATAAACTGTCTTGCTTAATATCAAAGAACACATAGACAATGTATGATCTCATTTATTTCATGTTCCAACATTGGTGATAAAAAGTCGCTTAATATAATAAATTAGCACTTAAAAAAATATAAAGCTGTTAAGTTGAAAAACCAAGATGTTAAGTGGAACGACGGGAGTATTTTCTCAAATGTAATCATCATCATAATAATACAGTTTTTATTATAGGGGCAGGGTAATTTATATTGAACTAGAATATCATTAATTTTCTCTATTTTTCAAATTTTTACAGATTTCATGTAGTTTTACCTTAAAGTTATTTTTGTGATTTTTTATTATGTGTACTTTTGCATACTTTTAAACGGTAAGCTTATTAGCAGCAATTATTAATAAGAATGGAATTTTTCATAACACAACTAAAAACAAGGCACATAATCATATACATTATTAATATTTTAATATTTTTATCTCTAATTAATGTATTTTTATTGCTGGCCAATTTGGGGGTATTTTAGTATATGTCAATGTGTCTACATTTTACTAATAACTTTCAGGAAGCTGAACTATGGACTAAAACGATAAGATTCATTAAGGATCTCACTAGAGATTATACTATGAGAAGACCCTGAGTTGCACAGGATCTCCATGGCCTTTTAAATGTGGTAAAATTTATTTTTAGAGTAAATCAGAATATATTAAACATTCTGCAGTTTTTGATAGCATACAGTCCATGTTAGGACTATGTTGGGATATCTTATCATTATTCATATATACTGATATTTCCCATTGGTAATATTCCAGGAGCACTCTTACTGGGTTAGGTGTTATGAACATTTTTAAGAATTCTTATACAAATTGTCAAACGTTTTCCAACATTGGGCTAAATTCTGACAAGTGATCACAATTAAAAACAAATAATATGAATTTTTTATAGATCGGGATGCCATTATTAGAATTTGCAGTGACTTGATAATGAGATAAGATGTTTTTCAACATGTTAATTAGGGTTTTGACTATCTTCTTTCATAACTGTTCATGTCCTGAGAAAGAATGATCTAGTAACAGAGTGGGGTTCCATTTCTCACCAGGCATTCTGATGGAGTGATTGCATCAAACGGATGGACCTCTTTGTAAATATGCTAATTGTATTTGCTAAAAGAATATTACTCACAAGTTCTTATGTCTACCAAATTATACTTAGCAGGACATACCCAGTCTGCTTAAATAGTTAATAGTTAATAGTTAATACACCTGGCATTTATGGTGTATTAGAACATGTACTTTGGACCCTCTACCTTGAAAAAAGAGTCCTTATGCAAAACCATGAATTATTTTCTTCCCTTGTGTTTTTATAGTCCCCAAATTAGGTTAACATTTTTTAATAATGCACTCTTTATCAATATATAACTAATCTGTGGAAATCACTACTCTTCTAATTGATGGCTCTCAAATATAAAATTCCATACAACCACAGCAATTATCACAGAACTTCTGAAATAGGGTAGAAAGTCTCCAAAAAATTGCTCAAGGAATAACAAAGTTTTTGCTACAAAGTCTCCCTAACAATTGCTACTTACAGCTTTAGTGTAAAACAACACAGAAGTATTTAGTCAAATTCAGGGTAATTAGCTATAATGCAGATTGTGGTGTGGAACTTGATAACATTTAAAAAATAAAAGAAAGTTGATTTGTTTGTCAAATGTTAAGACAACATTTTGGATTAATTGGGGTAAGGGTATTTGAGTAAAGTCCACTCTATTTTATCTTGGTTTCAATGAAATGGAAATAATTCCAAGAGAATCTCATACATTCAGTGGCCCACAGAGCTGTTTGTGTCTAATACAAAACTTCTGGTAATTTGAATGAAACCTGAGCATAATTCATTACTCTTAACTAGTACAAATGTGACGTAGTATTAATTTTGATAAATCTCATCATATGCATTTTATAAAAATGCATACAAGGCATACATATAAAATGTGTATATATTTCTTTAGTCCCTTATAAAATAAATATACGTCCTCATGTTCTCTAACAGAAAATGCTCAATGATCTCAAGCTATCGACCTGTCTGGGTATCAGTGATCATGTATTTCCTGGAAAGTCTTAGAAAAAATTAAAAATATAGGGGTGCCTGGGTGACTCCATTGGTTAAGCATCTGACTTCAGCACAGGTCATGATCTCATAGTTCGTGGGTTTGAGCCTCACGTTGGGCTCTGGGCCGACAGCTAGCTCAGAGCCTGGAGCCTGCTTCAGATTCTGTATCTCCCTCTCTCTCTGACCCTTCCCTGCTCACAGTGTCTCTGTCTCTCAGAAATAAATAAAATATTTAAAATTTTTTTAAAGAAAGAAAAAAACTAAAAATATGTTCAGCAAAGTTTCAGACTGCATTCTGTTAGCTTTCTTCATCTGTTTCTCTTTCTTGTCTTTTCTTGCCTTTTGAAAAACCCATCTTCTGCACACTTCCATGATACAATTTGTACCTTAT